>NW_024429209.1:18335749-18688249 GCF_017639785.1 Mesocricetus auratus
AGTCAGAGCTCTAGCTGGACCGTGGGGCATTCCAAAAGAAGCAGAGAGCATTAGACACAGGGCAGCTCTGGGTGTGACATTATTCTAGTGTGAGCGGTGGCACCAAACTCCTTCTCATGCCCAGCACCCTAACCCTGGAATTTAGGCTCTTGTTTGCTTTTGATCAAAACAGAAGCTAGACAGAGAGCATTTAGGACCTTACAGGGGTTTTTTATGTGAATTTCTAAGGCACTAGAGTAATATTTTATTAATATTTTTTCTCTGTGTGAAAACTCATGGAGTTTCACAGCTTCAAGGCATTAAAAGAATAAGCATTCTATTAGACCTCGTCATTACTAGGGTAAGGAAAGGTGGGGGGGTGACTAAGTCAGAAAAGAGGAAACTGGTTTTCTTCTCATCAGTGCTGTGTACAGACAGACAGGCCCTGTGTGGGGAAACCATTCACAGCTGGGGGGCGGGGGGCAGTGAGAGGTGGGCACTTTTTGTCTGTATAAAATGGAGAAAGGCAAAATGAAAGGTAGAGCCACAGTAAGGACACAGTCTTGGCAGACAGACAGAGAGACAGGGAGAGATCACCAGGTGGCCTGTGTTAATTCTTCCACTTCAGAGTTAAGGAAACTCCAAACAGGGAAGCAGATGGGGGCCGCCTTGCTCAGCCATCATCGGAAAGGTGCCCTCCTGCAGCAGACGGGAACAGACACAGAGACCCACAGCCAGATGTTACACAGTGAAAGAGAGACCTTGGAACACACAGCCGTAAATGAGATGTCTCCATCACATCTCTCACACTCAGAGCTCGGGGAACCTTGAGCAAGAGGAGGCAGAAGGAGTGGAGGAGACAGAGGGGATGGCGGGCACCAGGAGAACGAGGAGCACAGCCCACATGAACCCACAGGAGCTGAGGCAGCAAGCCCAGGGCCTGCAGGGGTCTGCACCAGGTCCTCTTGTATACATCATGGCTCTCAGTTACGTAGTTATAGGGTTCCTATATGTATGTAAGTGAGTGTGTCTCTCATTCTTGTGCCTTCTATTGGGGTTCTTTTCCTTCCATTGATTTTCCTTGTCCAACTTTGATGTGATGGCTTTGTTTTATCTCATATTTATTTTGTTATTTAAAAAATACTTAAGCGCCCTCCCTTCCCCCAAAAAGAAAAGAGTTAAGGAACTCGGGGCCAGAGTTGTTGGTGTGACTGAACACCTGGTAAGGAGTAGCTTAGGAGGGGAAAGTCTCTCCTAGCTGACAACTGGAGGGTCATTGGCAATTGGACTATTCCATCATGGGCTGGAGAGAGGTGGGAATCACATTCACACTTGCAGAAGGTGTGAAGTCAGGAACAGGAGGCTGGCTGGTCGCTTTAAGTGTTTGCTCTCCAAATAGCAAACAAGAAGCAGGGCCTGGCTGTGTAGACCAAGGCCTGCCTCCAGTGACCCCTTTTCTCCAATGAGGCTCCTCCTGGGTTCTGCCCCTTAATGACTCACTGTCCCTCCCTAAACAGCACAACCCCCTGGGAACTCGGTGTTCAAACATATGGCAGATACTTCATATTCAACCTGCAAGACTCCCAATCAAAGCATCTTCCACCAAACCGGCAGCCAGGGGTGCACTGAACCAATCCATCCAAGCTGGAGCACTGTAACCCAGCTTCTACCTAAGCTAGGAGCATGGACCAATCAGAACTTCCCTCATTTGAATAGCCCTCATTTGCATAACCTTCATCTGCATGGCAGAGATAGAAGCTCTAGAGATCACAGGCAAAACAATTGGCACTAACGTCCCAGGACAGAAATACCAACCCGGCTGGACTACTTTCACCCTGTGATGAGAATGACATACTAGGAAACCCAAGCCTTCCAATGGAGACTCCACTATCTGGGGCTGGCGAAGCTGTTGCCTCCCGCCAGCCACCCCTTACCATATACTGTTGCACAGCCTACAGGGAAAATTCTTTCACTGCCTGCAAGCCCTGTTTCCACAGAGCACATAGCTGGTGCCAGAAGCTTGTCTCAAACAGGAGGAGTCAGCCCATAGTCAGCCCACACCCAAACCTGTATCCTCCATGTTATTCACAGCACCCAAAAGTGAATGAGAGCCTGGAAAGTGCAATGTGGAGTAAGAAATACACATCTAAAACCCTTCTCCACAAACACAGAAGCAGAAAGTCACTATGACATTTACCCTGGCCCCCAAATGTCTCATCTCCAGAGAAAGAGGATTACGGAGAAGTTGGTGAAGGGGAGGCTGGGGGCTGAGGGAGAGGGAAGGCCAATATAATTCAGAATGAAACTGATTTAAAATTTTGCTCAGATTTTTATGGCTGCATATTTCACACTTACAGCCTACCTTTAGTCTTATTTACAGTTTTGATTAAATCTATACTTGGGTTATTTTCTGTAGTGTATAGAAATATAGTTTTATGTAAATACTGCTTAGGGAGATCTGTAAAAGTGTCTCCTGTAATTGATATGACGCTTCAAAATCCAGAGTCGCTGTTTCGGGATCAGAAGCCCTTTCTGTGCTTAATGGTAGACAGCAGTCCACACTGATATTTACTATGTTTTAATTATCTCATTATCAGCAGTCATGAGCAGCTCTGATTTGCCCAGACAGGAGGTCTGGGGAGTCATATATTTGAAGGCACTGGATAATTTCCGTTCTCTCTGTCTAAAACTTTTCTCTTCCTTTGAGTAATTGGGGGGAGAGAGAGAAGAATCTTAGCTCAACTCTCCCACCTCCAAAAGCTTCCATTCGTCAGTCTGCTACAGGCGCCGCTTGGCCATAAAATTGAAAAACGCAGCCCATGTCAGCACTTGCATATTTATGCCCAGAACACTGAAAATAAATACATAAAAGTCTAATAAGTCAGGTGTAATGTTGGGAGATCTCACTGGGAACCGCGGCCTTCAGAGAGACGGGGTCGCCAGAGCCCCGTGCACATGGCTGGCACCTACTTAGCGGTGTCCGAAGACGAGTCCTCTAATCATGAGCATTACAACTGTGTGTGGCACTATCCCTCTTTGAAATTCACTGTCCCAGATGGCTCACACAGTTCAGGACAACCGAGCCTGAGTTGGAGGCAGGAGCCAGGTATGATGGAGCGGTAGAAGCTTGACAGGACAGCTCAATGTCACATCACGTCTCCAGGTGGACATGAACTCCCTCACAAGATCAACTGCAGTAGCAATGGAGTTGAAGTTGTCTCCTCATTGAGACATCTGTGGGTCCTACTGCAAGTGCCCATCTCTTGATAACTCTCTCCCATGGCAGTCCAGTAAGGAACAGTCTAGACTCCCACCCAGCCTCAGGCTCCCACACGTGTTTAGTGAACAAGACATCAGCAGGCCAGTGCGTCTGAGGCAGGAGAGGACCCAGACAGCCCTCCTGTCAACACCACCCCTAACATTCTCCTCTCCTCTGTAGGGCTGATTGCAGGGCAGGAGGCTGAGGGATCACACAGCCCTACCTGGCTCCCCCAGGGTAAAAAGGCAGGTCCACTTCTCAGTGTGATGAGATAGGTAGGCCAGGGAGTTCTCGCCATCAAAACAGAACAAACCGAATCCTTGGGCGGTGTCTATCCCGTGTGAGGTTGTAGTGGCATCTTGCCTAGCCAGTGCACGGTTAGCTCTGGAATTCTGGCCAACCATCTAAGCAGGCTGATCATGAGAATCAATCCACGTGGTTGATCACAAGTTCACCAGATCCAAGATAAATGATAAACAGGTGTTTTATTGGGGAAGAACTTACACAGATAAGAGTAAATAACCACCGCGGCCTTCCTGCTCCAGAAGATGCAGTCTCTGCCCGTCCAATGCCCCCACAACCCAAGAGAGTGTACCCTTGCAGCTCCTCCCCCTTAAAGGGTGTGGCCACTGCAAGTTCACTGGCAAGGCAAGATGCCACTACATAAGGTCACATTTGGTAGGCAGCCCGGCACAAGTATGCTCTTGAGAAATGTTGGTGTTTATTTTCTTTTCATTTCCTGCTGGCCCTAATTGCAGTCAGATAAGTGGCCAAGAGCACACAGGTCTCAACCGTTGCTTAAGGTGCCAACCCTTTCTCTTAAAACGCAAAAGCACAGTATTCAAATAGGATGGAAGCACTCGGTTATAATTGATCTGTAGAACTGAATGAATGTAGTTTAACAATGAACACAGTCTAAATGCACCTCCATATGCTCCACCTAAACAGATTGTTGAGCCCCAGAGACTCAGTGCAGATGGGTACAGGTGCCAACACCAGTCCAACATGCCAGAAATGACAGTGATACTACCTGGTTTTCCATGAAAAGCAGAGAGTCATCAAGTCAAACGTAAAGTGTCATGGCTAACATGTAAAGTGTCCTTCACACACTTGATCCCAAGCTGTTAACCTTGTTTGGGGCAGCTATTTAGGGGAGGGGGGTCTCACTAGAGGGACATGGGCCACAGAGAACAAGCTAGCTACTTCCTCTCCAGGCTCTACTTCCTGATCTACTGAGATTTGATCAAGAAGCTGCCATTCATCCCTGACACTACAGAGCCTCATGCCACCTTGATGGACTTCATCCCTCAAGCAGTTAACCGAAATAAATTCCACCTCTGTCTTAGGGTTTCTGTTGCTGTTATAAATGCCATGGCCAAAAGCAACTTGGGGAGGAAAGGAATTACTTAAACTTCCAGGTTACAGTCCATCATCCAGGGAAGTCAGGGCAGAAACTCAAGGGAAGACCAGAAGGCAGAAACTGAAGCAGAAGCTATGGAGAGGGGGGGCTTCTTCCTGGCTTGCTCCCCATAGCTCGCTCATCCTGCTTTCTTAGACAGCCCAAGCCTACCTTCCCAGGGTGACACCACCCCAGTGGGCTGGGCCCTTGTACATCTATTGATTATTAATCAAGAAAATACCCCTGTAGACTTGGCCATAGTCTGTTTGGTATAGGCATTTTCTCGATTAAGCTCCGCCCCCCTCCCCAGATTACCGTAGCTTTTACTGAGTTAACAAAAAAAAAAAAATAATAACTAGCATATTCTCCCCAAAACTGCTTCTTTTCAAGGATTTGACCTCAATCAGAAAAGCAGCTAATAGCCTGGGTGCTGTCTAACAGTGGCCTATCACTCCTTTGTGGGACACAAGAATGAAAACACCATGTGAAAAACTGGAGACTTCTAACCACTGTGACTCAGCCGTCTGCCAAGTCCCCACAGGGGTCCCAGTGTCCTCGCCCTGGCCTCAGCTGTAGGTGTGCAGCCTCCTGGCTCACACTGCTTTGTCTCAGTCCTGGCTCAGCATCCCCCAGCCTTGCGACCATGTGCAAGGGGTCAATCTCAGCAGTGTGGCCCGCAGTCTTCTCACTGGTAACATGGTTGCAGTGGTAGGCAATTGGTCATTGGATTCACTTACAGTTGGCTAGCAGGACTGAATGAGGAAAGACGCTAAAGGTCATCCAACAACTATCAAGACTGCATCGTCCCTCACCGAAGGACAGTGCCATGCACAAGACTTTTTTTCTGAGACAGTGTCACTCCTTGGCCAGGATTTCACTAGGATGTCTGATGAGGGAGTCCCAGTAATCCAACTTTCTCATGTGGGTTCCAGGGATGAGACATGGGTCTTCAGAATTGTACATCAAGCATTTTACCTCCTGAGTCATCTCCCCAGCCCCACGGTGGATTTTTCAGCACATTATTGAAGGGAATAGGCATGTCTGCAGCAGGATTTATCTGTATTCCCCAGGACTGTCTCAAGAAAAACAGAAGAGAAAGAAGTCAATTCCTAGGACGAAAGCAATCAGAATGAGCCTGACTTCATCTAGACTTTATCAGGAAGGCAGCAGGGCCCGAGGTGTCTACAGTATTGGGGATCCGCTAAGTACCATCCAGATAATGGGGCTTCTTTATTTCAAGTCAATCTGAAGTGAAAAATATTTTTACACAAAGCATAGTAATTTATGCAACCAGTCCATAATGAGCAGGTTCAATAACAGATAATTATATGGAAAGTACTTAAATGCTAACTATGTACTTTTAAAATGTTGCAAAAGCGGGTTCGTAATTAAATTATAATTACAAGTAAAAATCTACACAATGATTATTCCCCGAGAAGCTTGCAGAGACTCATTTCCAGCCTTGTATGCAGTGCCTCTCACACTCGGATTCATTCCTTTGTTGGTGGCTCCACTCTGATCTGATTCGTTTTTTTGCATGATGGATTTTTAAATTTAAAATTAACTAAAATTATCTTTCCGATTACTAATTACCATATACAATGATTTCAAACAGAGAGCCAGGTTGCCATTAAAAATGAGTTTGTGAGCATAGAAGTTTGAAAGTTTGGAAGATTTATGGCTTACAGAACATTGGAGGATCACCTAATAGAAATTAAACTACAGACAAGGGCTGAGAAAGTTTCAAAATTAGTTATTAAGTACGTATGTGGAAGAAAGCAGCACGCGCTGATGTGGTGAGAGTCACAGAAATTTCTAGAGCCCTGTTCTACTTACAATGTAACTCGTTTCCAGGGGCTGGAACACATCTCACCCGAACAAAGGAAAACGGGATATTTATTGATTTGTAAACCAAGAGAAAGTACGTGAGCAGCTACCTTCAAGGATGCCCGACTCCTGATCTGAAATGCCATCACTAAGATTCAAGACACACCCTGCTTTCCTCTGAGGCCGTGGATGCTGTGCCGGAAACTCAGGTCCTCTGTAGGAACCACACACGGTCTACACTCTTCCTGGCTGAACCGTCTCTCCAGCCCCCGTTTCAGCTTTCTGTATTTGTGATTATCTACCGTGGCTGCCTCCCCTATCTCCCCCATATCACTCATCTCCCCTGTATCCCCCATATCCCCTCATCTCCTTGCTCCGTGAGTAAAGAAAGCCACAATGACCAGGACTGGGTTACATCCAATTGATTTGTTGGCCAAAGGACTCCCACGGACGTCCTTAAACAACCCAGGCTGTCGCCAAGACAATAGGCTGCTCTCCACAAACTGACAGAAAGGCCCCGTTGCTGAAGACAAAACCCATACAACTCATTGAACATGGAGACGTTGAGCTGATGCCTACACAAAACCTTCACCCCCATGTTCTAGTGTCTCTGCTATGGGATGGGACGCTGCAGGCCATCAAAAGAGAGATGTAAACACCAACCTAGACGCAAAACCTTTGATCCCCCTGCCTGAAAATATGCTATCCCAACTGCAAAATATGCCAGGGCAGTGGTGGCGCAAAGCTTGCGGGAGCAGCCAACCTTAAGTCTGATTTGGTTTAAATCCCACACCACAAGATGGAGCCCATACCTGATACTGCTTGGCTGACCTAGATCCAAAGGCTAGATAGCCCAGAGACCTAGACTAAAAGAAAATGCTAAACGCTATTGAGGAATAAACAAGCAACAATAAAAATGATTTCTCTGCTGTACTCATAGTCGGTGCCTTATTCAGCCATCATCAGAGACGCTTCCCCCTGCAGCAGATGGGAAAGAACTCGGAGACCCAGAGTCAGACATTACACGATGACAGACACCTTGGAACACACAGCTCTAACTGGAATGTCTGCATCAAACCCTTCCCCTCAGAGCTCAGGGAACCTCACAAAGAACGGGCAGAATGAGGGCAAAAGCCAAAGGTGGTGTAAATTTACTGAGAAAAGCTTATCTGAACTCCCGGTTACTGAAGCAGCAAGCCCATTGCCTACACGAGTCTGCATCAAGTCCCCTGTGTGTATGTTATATAGCTTTCAGTCTAGTATTTTTATGGGGTGCCTGACTGTGTGAACAAGTGGGTTTTTGATTCCTGTTCCTTCTCTTGGGGATTTTTTTTCTTCTGTTGGCTTGTCCTGTCCAACTTCAATGTCATGGGTTTTGCTTTATCTTATTGTATTCTGTTTTGTTATGCTTTGAAGCCTGTTCTTTGCTAATGAGAGACAGGAAGGAAGTGGATCTGGATGGGAGGGGAGGTGGTGAGGAACTTGGAGGAGTAGAGGGAGGGGAAAGTATAATCAGGTCATATTGTACGAAAATAAAAGAATCTATTTTAATAAAACCAGGGGGAAGAAAGCTGCAATGTCTTACCCATACATGTTTGTGGGAAGTATTAATTTATTATTTTTAAAGATTTATATGCACCCTCTTCTCACCCTTAAGTCCATTTTATCTTCTTTCTCTGTTCGTTTTACCATGAAAATAGCTACAGGTGTTCTTGATGCTATGCATCCCAACTATCCATCCTGTACCCTGTGTTTAAGCCACACAGTGGTAGCATGGAGTTGATGCTGATGGTGATGCTGTAGACTAACCAACCTCACACAGCCAGGATCTTTAGCCAGGAAATTATGTACTGTGCTCTCCGTGGTTCTATAAGATAGAGAGAGTGAAACTAGGAAAAGCCCCTAAACATGACACTCTCCATGTTAAGACCAGGAAAGACGTAGGCAAACTGCCATAAGTTTGCCAAGCCACTGACAGAGGCTCAAGGTGTGGCCTGTTAATCAGTGACAAAGCCTGTGTCCCATGCTACATCTCTCAATTGCCATCTGCCATCATAAGGCCTTATGGTCAGTGTCCAGCTATAAAAATGGGGACTCCCAGCTGGGTTCGGGCCTCATGCCTACAACTCTAGCACCCGGAAGACAGAGGCAAGAGGAATGGTGCGAACTTGAGGGCCATCTGGAGTACATAGTGAGTTCCAGCAGACACCCAAACACAAACCCTTGAACACCACCCTTAATAGACAGGTGCTCTCTAATTCGAGGGGGGAGCTGGAACTGCATATATTTTCGTTTCTCTCTTTGGAATGAAGATAATTTAGATTTTCTTTTTACGGAAAGAAGTACAACCATGTACCGCATAAAGACATCTCAGTCAAAAACAACCTGTGTGGCAGTGATCCCATGAGACCATAGCGAGCTAATGATGTCCCACTGCCTGGCGACGCAGCAGCTGTTGTCACACTGCGTCTCAGTTGGAGCAATGCTTGGTCTTGAAGAACAACAAATCATATCGTTTGTGGGGAAACAGAGCTCAAGATTATCATGCTCAGGGAAACAAGCCAGGCTCGGGAGATGAACACCATGGGTTCTCTCACACATGAAATTTAGACTTCAGAAGGAAGGTGAAGAGAAAGATAAAGGGGTGCTAGCAAGAGGGAGGGGAAATGAAAAGAGTAATGAATGAGTATGATTACAGTACATTATATACATGTGTACAAATGTCATAATGAAACCAATTATTTGCATTAACATATGATAATAAAAAGCTTGAAGCTATACATACAATATATAGATTATATATAAATGTGTATATATATGTATGTGTATATATATATATATTATTTGTAATAGATGACTCATGGCTTACATCCTTACTACATATCTACCTTTCCATTGTGTTGGTCCCAGAAAACTCAGGTCATCAGACTTGGTAACAGACACCTTTACCCACCGAGCCATCCCAACAGCCCCGTTGTCATTACTTGGGTGTGTGAAGAATGTTTACTGTGCCTGTCTGGCTGTAGCCTCATCATGCATCTCTGTGGTCACATCTCTTGAATGCGTGTAGAAGTCGCATGCAGCTATGACCTACACTGTAAGGCAAGGCAGCTGCCCATATGAACTCACAGCTATGTGACAGCATGAGAAAGACCTGCAGAAGCTCACTGCAGACAAAATCCCAGCATGGTAGGGGGGGTCACAAAGTTCCACCCCTAGCTGAGGAGATATTGGATACCGAATGCTTCTGGGAGAGGAAGAAGTCGGTTTTCTTTAAGGGTGTGGCCTCTGATTAGTCCAGCACAATCCAACAGAAAGAAGCTCACACATCCAAGAGTATTTGGACAGGTTTACAATACATAAATAAATAAGGACACAAAGTTGAGTGGGTGGGGAGAATCTTGGAGGAGTCCTTGGAGAATGAATATTATCAAAATATATTGTATGAGATTCTCAAAAAAATCTAATTAAAAAGAAACAGATTTGTCACAGTAAATTACCAAACACAGGTGTAATTAATCAAAGGTGTGGCACCAGCTGCCTTGAACTGGTTTCTCTGCCTCTTGATTTGGTGGAAAAATGACTCCAGAAGAGATTTAATTGTAACAACTAATTAATCTGGGGTCGGTTTCTAGTTTTGTCCTTAACTAACACAAGCACACAACATGCCTTCGCCCAAGCAGCAACTGTCATATTAACAAGAGGATAATTCCTGCAATTTGGGGACGTTGTGCAAACAAGTCAGAGTGACTGTTAAACCTCTGCTGATGTTCAAACACACTTCATCAGACTTATCAAAACAGCAAATCAAGCCACCACTTAAAGAAAATAGCTGGGATCAAACAGCGGCACTCATTGGAATATTCATTCACTTTGAAGAACACTCTGGAAGATTGCCTTTAATCAGGTCTAGGACACTCCAACCTCTGGGGGTGCTGCCATCATTCTGCTAGCGAGAGACCACTGCATTCACTTGTGGGACGCATTCAGCACCCATTTACGGCATGAGGGTCAAATGCCAGGTGCTGTCCTCCACCAAGTATGGACAGCAGACCTGGGTCCTCCCTGCAATTTTTATCAAGATCATCATTGGTCTACATTCAGAAGTACGATTAGCCTATCATCTAAGTGCCCCGAATAAGCAGGGAAAATTTAATGTGCTCGGAATTCCCTAAGAACAAAGCACAGCAGCTGGGGAGGTAGCTTAGTAAATAGTGCTTGCCAGGCAAACATGAAGGTCTGGGTTCAGATCCCCAAAACTCACATAAAAAGCTAGACATGGCAAGATTGGCACCTGTGATTCCAGCACTGGGGAGACAGAGACAGGAGGATTCCTGGGGCCTGCTGGCCAGTCAGCCTGACCAGGTCAGAGGCTCAGGTGCATATGACAGTCCCTTGTAACTTATAGTTTTCTTCCACCAGCTGCTTTGGTTTTTCCCCCACCAGCCACTTGGGCTCTGCCACAGTTGCAGTCTCCAAATAACACACAGGAGGCTATATTAATTATGAAGCTGTTGGCCATTTGCTTGTTTCTTACTGGCTAGCTCTGACTTAAGTATTTAACCCATCTAAGTATTTCTCTTACCGGAGAAATGGGTCAGGACATCTTACTTCTCTGGTGGGCTACATCGTGACTCTCTGTGTTTCTCCTTCCCAGAATCCTCCTCGATTCCTAGTCCCACCTATCTTGCTTCCCTATTGGCCAACAGTGCTTTATTCAACAACACACAATAAGAGACAGATTTCAGAATGACATCTCCCATTAGTTCCTACTTGTAAATTTAAGGTGTTGAGAGACAGTAAAACACATGATGCTGACCCCAATGTTAACACACAACCTTGCCACGCCCCCCACACACACACACACTCAGAGCTCAGGCAAATAACAGTGAGAATTTGTGACAAGGAGCCAGACTCGACCAGAATTTTTATAAGTAAAAAAATATTAAGTAAGGTTGTAAAAAAATCATGGTGATCATAACAAAAGTGTGTGTGTGTGTGAGTGTGTGTGTGTGTGTGAGTGTGTGTGTGTAGCGTTTACATTAATATAGGGCAAAACTGAAGCTTTGTTCCAGATGCTGGATGATGCAGGTTGTCTGCTTCTTTTCACTCAACCCCTGATGGAAAGAAGATATCTGTACTATGACTGTAACTATCTAAAAAAAGTAATTCTAGTCCAGAGATCAATAAACTACAGGTTGTGATCAAAATCTAAGGTAACCCCGGTCTCAATTTTTAAATAAAGTTTTCTTGACACAGCTGTGACCAGTCATTCATTAGTAGTCATGTTAGGTATGTGTTCAAGGTTTTATATATAGATAGGTTATCTTCAAACATTTCATAGACTCACAGAATACAGTATTTAAGTTGTTTAGTAACTTAAGGCTTTTCAAGGTAGTGAGGCATGGCTGCTCCTGGCAGTAATAATCTATTTCATAAAAGGATAATGGACATTAAAAAGCCTCCATCTGGAGTTTGCTTTCATTGTTGCAAAGCTAGCCGTATTGACCAAGAAACTTCCTTTGTCTCAACCCTGACAGTATATTGTATAAACTGGACAATCAGGACACAAAGGAAAAAAATACTGCCAAAATTTACTAAGACCAGGTGGGACAGTCCTGCATAATTCCTGCTTCACAGAAAAGTCTGTCAGATATTCTAGGCCTATATGCCAAAGACAGATACCCCAATGTTTCATAGGAATCTTGGGTGACTGTCTAGCTGCTTCTGTCATTTCCATAATTTTGGAAGTTGCTTGCTCTGTACTTCCTGTTTACATAGGTAATATTATATCTTTCTTAGGTCTCTAATAGAGTTGAAGATGAAATACTTAAAGTTATAGTTTTCTTTGTTACCAAATACAGAAAAGAAACTTATAAAAGAGATGTAAAGTTTAGAAGGTTGAAAAACAGAAAAGCTTAAAATGTTTATCTAAGAAAATGTTTTGCAGTCTAAAAAGACTATTTTGGGTTGGTAATACAAGTTAGGAGAGAAAGTAAATTAAGTACACTACTTTGGACGCACCAAGATAGATAACTAATGGAGTATTTTCTCTGAATTTGTCAAATGTAAATGGACTGGATTTTGTAAATATAATTCTTACTTGATGATTGCTCTTATTGTGTATAGCCTTACTATGTTAAAGTTAAAATCTTTCTTTTTATTAAGATAAAAAGGGGAAATGTCGTATATTTGTTTAACTATGTAAAGATATGTCATATGTTGCAGAATATTTGTTTAACTATGTAAAGGTATGTTACAGTCACTTAATTATGTAAAGATGCGTTGCTGTTTTACCTTGCAAGCCTAAGGCACCTGACTGGTCTAATAAAAAGCTGAACAGCCAATAGTAAGGGAGGGGGTACAGGTGGAATTTCCAGGCAGGGAGAGTAGGTAGGAGAGAGGAAGAAAGAAAGAGAGACAACCAGGGAGACTTCATGGACCAGCCAGCCAGAATTGGAAGAGACAGGAAAATAGAACATACAGAATGAAAGGTAAAAGCCCCAAGGCAAAACATAGATGAATAGAAACAGGTTACATTAAATTAAAAGAGTTAGCGGGACAAGCCTCAGCTAAGGCTGAGCATTCATAATTAATAATAAATCTCTGTGTATTGATTTGGGAGATGATTGGCAACCAAAAGAAAATTGAACCACAAACGATTGAATTAAAGTCTGAGTTGGTGAACCAATGAGTTTGTTGGGGTTGCTCAAGGCAGGATGGATGAAGGGTTACTGACAGCAGTGTGGTGGTTTGAAGGGAAATGGCCCTACAGACTCATATGTTTGAACATTTGGTCCCCAGTTGGTGGAAAAGCTTGAGAAGGATTAGGAGGTGTGGCCTTGTTGGAAGAGGTGTGTCACTGGGGGTGGGCTTTGAGGTTTTCAAAGCTTCACGCTGCTGTTCCTTGTGCCTCTCTCTGCCTCCTGCGTGTGGGTTAAGGTGTGAGCTCTTTCATGCCTTTACTGCACCACCACGCACGTTAACCCTATGAAACCACAAGCCCAATAAATGCTTCCTTCTCTATAAGTTGCTTTGACCATGGTGTTTTATCCCAGGAAGAGAAAAGAAACCTATACAAGCAGCAATGGCTGAAAATCAGATGCATCACCGGAAAACCCACTCAGTAGATCACGCAGGTCATGAAAACTGGAACTCTCTGTGAGACCTGCAAGCATGCTAGGGGGATCCCTTAGACTCTTTGGAAGTGCACTTACACACAAACCTGGGGAGGTTATGTCTCCAGGATGACTCGAAATCCAAATCAAATTGACAATGAAGATTAACCGACCCAGGGATCACGCCAGCCCCCTCCCCGCTGGATGTTCATACCATGTCCCTGCTGTGAGACACCTTCCCAGGCATTGTCACGTGGGGTGCCACTTAGTCTTCACAGGGGTCCTCTGTAGTCAGTTCCATCACCATTCACGTTTCATAGATAAGAAATCTGAGACCCAGGAAGGCCGACTACCGTGCCCCATATCACAGAATCAACCAATCGGTAAGTATCATCGACTTTAGAATCCACAGACTCTCTTAACAACTTTCATCTGCCAGGCCCAGGGCTGAGACATGTGCAGGGCAGAAGGTGGGTGCTCCAAGCAACACCCACAATGGAGGTGATGGTCTGGAAGCTGGAAGAACCAAAATCTAAAGCACCCGGCTGCCTGCCTGTCAGCAGGGTGGGTCTGGGGGAGACTTACGAGCTGGGTGGCATTATGAGTTTCCTGCTTCAAAAGATTAATGCGGTAGAAAGGATTGGAGAGGACAGAGACCATTCCAGGGCTCTCTCTATTAAAATAGTCCAAGCATGACACGATAAGGGCTTCGCCCTGCTCCTAGAGAGAGCGAGACGCCCGAGTTTGAGATTCTTCAAGGGAATGCCTCCTTCCCTCATTTTCTCAGTCCTGGCCTTTATGTTGTAAGTCTGTATTTTGCTTCCAACAGTGAGCCCTACTTTTCCTCCCCTCCACTCAGAACGGGGTCCATCCTAGGACCCTCCCCCTTCTCCAGGCTGGTGCTTGGCGTTTGTTTCCAGTGCAGACATATATTCCAGTGCCTGCAAAGTGCTCTCGTCGGCTCCCAAGCAGACGTGAGTTGGCGCTTCAGAGCAGGGAGCATTAAGGTTAATTACCTAATAATTTACTACACGGAGTGCATCTGGAGACTTTCTGATTCCCACTAATTGTGCATTGAGCAAAGCAAACAACACTTTGTCCATATTCCAGCTGTGAGGGTATGTCAAGGAGAGCCTCTCTTGCGATGTATAAAGCCTGTCGCTTTCCCGTGAGCATCAGGCCACTTGATAGGGCACTGGAAAGACCAACAGCTCTCCAGTCCCCGGGGATTGGGTTAGCAAAGATTTTCCCTTAATAGGCCCACCAGCCGACCTGCCTCGCCACATCCCTGAGTGCCATTCAGAGAACCTGTGTGATCTGATTGTCACGGATGGGACTACTCAGGCCCAGAGCTCTCTGTACCCATGACACCCATTATCCCTGGAGCCTGAGGAGTACCTGTGGAATGGGATGCTGGAGCTGGGGTGCAATCGGCAGAGATGCTTATAACATAGACCAAATCCAGGCGCAGAGCCCAGCCATCCAATGGCTAACCAGGAGGCACCCAGCAAGCCACAACTACGCAAAACCGTCACCCAGCACCTAACCTGGAACAACGGTACCCTGAGGACCAAATCCAAAACGTCACTCACCTGTCCCATTTTCAATTTTCTCTGCTTGGCCCTACAGCAGTGGTTCTCAACCTGTGGGTCTTGACCCCTTTGGGGGTCATGTATCAGACATCCGGCATATCAGATATTAACAGCAGCTAAATTACAGTTATGAAATAACAACGGAATAACTTTGTGGTTGGGGGTCACCACAATATGAGGAACTGTATTGAAGGGCCGCAGCGTTACGGAGGTGGACAACATGAGCTCGGCAGCAACGCCTTCACTTCTCCCAGGCTCAATGTGATCCCAATGGGGTTGGCTTTTCCCTGGCTTCAAGTGTGAATGATGGGGTCAGGTTTGGTCACAAAAAGCAGCTTGTCCCTGGGCACAGGGGATGAGGTTCAAGACAGACACTTTTCCCAAGCTAGACCAATCAGGGTGACCAACGCTGGATTCGAGTACTTTGTGTTAGTTTTCAGGGAAAGCGAGTTACTCCCTTTAAATTATCAAAAGAATGCCGTGCCAGATCACAGTGAGTGGCTGCCGTGCTACCACGGGAGGGAAGTGTATCATGAGAGGCCAAGCAGAGAAGCTGAGACCAAACCCTGAAGAGGCTAAGATTGAGTTCATAGGACAGTGTGTGAGCGCCTGGATGCAGGCACGCCAGAACGCTTTGTTTCACAAATCAGTGATCACCTCTTGTTCTTGCAGCAGTGTAGGTGTGGATTTTGGACCTTGCAGCCAGGGCTTCTTCCTCGTGCTTTGCATACAGGGTTGGTGTGGTTTACAATGCACAGAGGGACTAATTAGTTGCTATTGGCTATTTTTCATTGGTACTAACTACAGATTGTTAAAGACGCTAAAGCTCACCCCTGCTCAGACACTGTGGTTAAAATATATTTTATTTTTACTCTTATTTTTATTTATGTGTATGTCTTTGTGTGTATGCAAGTACACGCAAGGGCCAGAAGAGGGCGTCACATCTCCTGGAACTGGAGTCACAGACAGTTATAAACCATATACTTAGGTGCTGGGCAATGCACTCTGGTCTTCCACACAGACCTTTAACTGTTGAACTATCTATCCCTCTAGTGCCCCCCCACACCACCAGTGACCTTCTGGCTACCTGTCTGGGCTCAGACTGTCTCTCCAGGCTCTGTTCTTTTCCCTAACATAATACTTTTATTGATTCTTTGGGGATTTCACGTCATACACCCTATCACATTCAAATTCCAAGTCCTTCCCTGTGTACCCCCAAGCCTTGTGAACCCCTCAACAACAGCAAAAACCAAGTCCAATTTGTGTTATCCATGTACTCACTGAAGCATGATCACACTCTCAGTGGCCTGACCCTTAAACAGGACTGAGTCCTTTCTCTCCCCCCCCCTGCCAGAAGCCTTCCCCTCCCCCACCCCTGCCTGAAGCCTCCCCCTCCCACACCCCTGCAGGAAGCCTTGCCCATCTCCTGTGGAGAGCAGCACTTCAGCATCCTATCACAGGTTTTAAGAGTTCTAGTCCAAGGCTTCCCGTTTAGACTGTTACTATTGGAGGGGGGGCATTGCGATGGAAGCAGGGGTGTCACAGAAGTCTTCCATGTCCCTCTTTCTCAGCCATGTGCCTGCAGTGCCCAGTGTCACTGCCAAAGTAGCTTCTTTGCTCTGAATGGTCCACAGAGTCGGCATCATGGGCTCCCACGTGCTTTCTGGCAACAGCACAGATCGTGAACAGAGCTCCAAGTTGCAGTAGGGCCACGAACCCAGACGAGGCCCTCAGATGCAGCGGAGACCACCACGGATGTCAATATGGCTTCATAGTCCATATGCAGCATAGATCATGGTCACCTGATTGGCCTTTGGCGCTAATCCCAGCAGGGCCATGGACCTCTACATGGCCCTCGACAGTGGCACAGGTCCAGACATCACCATAGGTCCAGGTGGCCACCCACATCAACGTGGCCCTGGCAGCAGCAGTGCCCACAGGCATCAACATGGTTTCAGACTGCAGTACAGACCACACAGACATCTGTGTGACCTCCTGTGGTAATGCTGGTCACTGGTCATGGACATCAACACAGATCACAGCCTCAGCCAGAACAAGGATCCAGACATGGCCCTCCATAGCAGCTCAGAACCAGATATCAACATGGCCTCCGGTGGCAGCCACAGACCACTCATATCTATATGGCCCCATCAGCAACCTGGCTCATGGACATCAACATGGCTTCAGGCTGCAGGACTAACCACAGACATCTGCGTAGCCTTCTGTGGTAACATGGGCCACAGACATCAACACAGATTCCAACTGCAGCAGGACCTCAGACCCAGACATGGTCCCCAGCAGCAGCCCAGACCAGACATCGACATGGCAGCAAAGGCCATTGACATCAGTATGGCCCCTAGTGACTGACCAGCCCATGGATATCAACCTGGCTTCAGGCAGAAGCATAGGCCACAGGTATCTACACGGCCTTCATTGGCAACACAGTCCACAGACATCAACACAGACCCCAGCTTCAACAGGACCTTGGACCCAGACACGCCTCTTGCTGGCAGCATTGGCCAGACATCACAATGGACCCAGGTGGCAGTGTAACCCACTCACATCAGTGTGGTCCCCAGCTGCTGCATGGCCCATGAACATCAACATGGATTCAGGCCATGGTACAGGCCGTGGACATCTGCATACCATTAAGTGATAACACAGGCCTTGGACATCAACCCAGTCCCCCAGACACATCAGGGCCACTGACCCACACACACGGCCCTCAGCACAGTCACGGACCATGGTGGTCCTTCTAGGAGGTCCAGTCAAGAAAGTGGACCATTCCTCATCCCAGACCTGCGTCACTGACCAGAGCTAGGGCGATACACAGCCGGGCACTTGTTCAGGCCTGAGCCTGCGTCTGCTTAAGCTGCAGGCTGCTGCGCACCCCACCCCAGTGAGCCCCTGGGCATCGATGTGATCCACCATCAACATTAGCCCTTTCTCACACCTGTCACACCGTCAAGTCTCCGTTGTCCCCACTTCCCCATCACCCATTCCCTCCTCGTAGTGGTACCCACTGGAGCAGGGGTTTTCAGCCTAGCCAGCCTCTACCTGGGGCCTACTGTGTCTGCTCAAGTACAGACACGGAGGCTGTTCCTGTCCCCAGGATCTATTCTTAGTCATCCCTAAGAATCCAGTCCTTGCAAGGAGGTGTACTCTGACATGTCCAAGTTGACCATTTCTACCCTTTCAAAGCTCACTCGTGTTACTGGAACCCCACAATAACATAGAAGTCATGTACCTGCTGACTAACACACAGTACAGGGCTTCACTTTCCAGATGGGGCGGCTGAAGCTGGATGGAACTGAGTAGCTTAATAGGGTCCCATGCCGCTTGGGGTATAACGGGAGCTTCCAAACATAATCTAGGGCCCATGAGTTCAGAGTTCTCCCTCTCCATAGCTCTAGGCCATGCTCCCAGGACCAGATGCGGAGGCAGCACAGTGTGCTGGGCCAGTGCTAGTGACCTGCCTGACCGCTGTGTTACCAGTTACTCTTGAGACAACTGTGTGACCTTGAGGAACATCTGGTCTCTCTCATCTGTGATGTTAGCAGGATAGCAGGCCTCACCTCACAAGTGGCAGGTGTATTCATCGACGTGATGAGCATAAGCACTTCTAACACTAGAGCCTGACCCAACAGTAAAGTTGTTAGGATTGAACCTGTAATCCCAGCACAGAGGAGACTGGGGCAGGAGGATCATGAGTTTGAGGCCAGCGAGAACTATATAGTTTGAGAGCTTGTAACTGAAAAGAATCAGAAAAAAAGAAAGAATGAATCAGCACAAAGAAATAAAGCTCATCTGAGGGAAACACACACACACACACACACACACACGCACACGCACACGCACACACAAACCCCAGAAGTTCATGTGAAACATAGGAGAACCCTGAGAGATGGCCCAGGCAGCCTGGCTATCGGGCTATAGCTGTAAAAGATTAGGGAATCCATCAGCACAGAGTAACAAAGTAACGTAATTCCGCAGACTACAGATTGCCATGAGAAATGGGGAAAGAGCGTCCTACAGCTCAGTGTGCTCTGATGCAGCAAGATCTTCGGGACACACTTTAAGCAGAAAACCCAAGTGACAGCAACATGTGTAAAAGAATACACAACATATATTTCTCTGTCTCTTTCCAAAAGCTACAAGAAAATGTACTTTTAAAATGTCTTCTGAGAGCTGGGAAGATGACTTAGTAGGTAAAGTGCTTGCCTTGCAAATACAAAGACCAGAGTTTGGTCCCAGAACCCACATAAAAATGCCAGTATGGTGGCATGTGCTTATAATCACCTGAGGAGGCAAAATCCAGAGGACTCCGGGGGTTTGATAGCCAGCTAGCTTAGACTAATTGATGGCCCCAGGTCCACATGAGAGACCCTGTCTCTGCAAACATGGTGGGTACCAGAGAGATAGCTCAGTGGTTAAAAATAGAAACCCAAATTTGGTTTCCAGTCCCCTATATCCAGCAGCTCACAACTGCCTTCAACTGCAGCTCCAGGTATCCAATGCCTCCGGCCTCCACAGGCACCTGAACTAATACGTACCTACCTACGCAGACACAATTTAAAATAATTTTAAAGGCCTAAGAAAACAAACAAGGGAAACAGCAACTGAGAACAACAGTGAAGGTTGACCTCCATACACTTGTATACATATAGGGACATGAAACACACACACACACACACACACACACACACACACGTATGCACGCGTGGGTGCAAATCTTGTGAATACACACATGCAACACTACCTATGGTATAAGTACTAAATTGAGTGTGGAGTAGAAAAAGCAGCTACATGCATCCTCTGTTTTAGTTTTTTAACAATAAAACACAAACACTGGTTATGAATTACTTATGCAATTAAAAATGAACAAGGAAACACTGAAGGCAACTAAAGGTAACTTGCGTGTCGTGCACAGCACAAAGGCAAAAGCAATAAAGAGAAAAAGAAACCCAGGCATTTCCTACAGTATAAAGCAAAGGGAAGAAACAGGTTGGTAGACTGAATTAATTCTTGCTGATATAATTTTTCTTTATTTTTTTATCTTACTGCATTTAGCTGGTGGTGTCCCCCACACAGTGCAATTATCCTTCCTCAGCACACCCTTGCTCTGTTGAACGATCTCCCCCTGTACAAACAGGCCTGCCAGAACTGTTGTATCTTGTGAAGAAATTATCATCAACTTCCTTTCTCTTCATAAAAACAAACTTCACAATGACACTGATGAGTGCTGTTGTTTCGTGTGTAATACCTTCACCCAGATGGAATCCGCATTCTACACAGAATCCTTGAAGCATGACCTTCATGGTAGAAATACATGAATGAGACCGCATGACATCCAACACATGGTTTTTCTGGGCTCCTGCCATGTGGACAGCTGTGCATTCCGCAGATCAGGCACTTAATGTGTGCTTAGCTGGCTCCACCCCCGAAAGTTTCATTCCTAATTTTTTTCAAAGTACAGTTCACTTTTTATTCTTTTAGATTTTCGAAACATTTTATTTGTCTGAGTGGTGTATGCAGGTATGAACAGGTGCGTGCCCATAACCTGTTTGTGTGCATTGTGGAGGCCAGAGGTCAACTTCAGGTGGTTTGCTCTGTTACTCTCCACATTTTTTCAGACATGTCTCTCACTGGACCAGGAGCTTGTCGAGTCTGCTGCGAGGCCTGTGTCTGAGAACGTGCGGAGGGTGTCGGGGATTGACAACACAGAGACTTGTTTAACGATGTAAAGAAAACTTTAAGCAGGCCCCAAAAAGGTTCAAGAAAACTTCCTAAGAAAGGCTCCCACCAGAGAAGCTTCTGCTCTCTCCTCTACCCTGGCTGGTTCTGCTCTGACCCCAGAAACTGATCTGGGCGTGGCAGAAGAGGCGGTTAGTCTCTGGACAAGGTCGAGCTCAGGGTGGTTTCTGCGGGCAGGCCTTTTCCAGGAACTTAATGCCCCCAGGCATTGTATTGTTTTTAGTAAACATTGTCTTACAGCTGCCTACTCCCAGGCAGAAGGGGAAGTGGGTCTCTGCTCAAGGTCTGGTGTTCCCACAGAGCTCACTGTCTTGGCTAGATTAACTTGCCAATGAGCTCCCAGCGGTCATCTGTCTCCATCATCTACCTGCCGGCCCACTACTGGGGTTATAGAAATCCACTGCCACAGTCGGTAAGTTGTGGAGATCCGAACCCACGTCCTCATGCTTTATTCAGAGAGTGCTTTACCTACTGAACCAGCTCTCCTTTTCTTTTTAAACAAGCAAACAAAGTAATTTATTTCAGCATCATGTACGTAGACCTACTCTGCTCTGATCAACCTTGTATCCCTCACTTATTCCCCAGGCCTGCTTCGTTCCCAATGGTTGTCCCTTTTACTTTCTTGTCATATGTTTAAAATATGCATTAACTCATCTGGGAAAATGGTGTGATGTGAGCCTTTCTGAGTCTGGATTGTATATTCTCCAGTTCCACTATCTTCCACTGAACTCCTCCTGGGAATTACAAGAGGCCCCACACCTCTTCCAAGGCCTGCTTCCAGAGCCCTGTAGCACAGATCAGCTTGCATCCACATAGGTAGCTTTCAACCCACATACACAGACCCTCAATTAAAATGTCTTCTGTCTCCCTGATGGCATGCCCATACTCATGGCCTCAGGTACCGTAGCTTGACAACAAAAGCTCCCTTCTTAGTCCAGATCCCCTTTTATGGATTCTGGTGACACCTGAACCTGCAGCATCCTCATTGTGGCCAAGCATGTACATCTCAGAGTGCTCCCATGCAGCATCTTCACTATGGTGAAGCCTGCCCATCCCGGAGAGCGCTTATGAACCTTCGATTTTCCTTTCCCAACCCTTCTCTTCCATTTTCCCAAGCTCAGTAATTGACACCAACGTCCTAAAGGTGGTATTGAGTTATTCGGTGGCTGTTGGCTCCCTAGTATCTCTACAGTCCCTTGTACTCACAGACCCTGTGGTTTGACCCCTGGCATTTTTCTCCAGTCCACCTCTCCCTTTATCTGCTGTCCCCGAGCTGACACTGGACACCATCACCTCGTCATCTTGTCTAGGGCAGGACTTCCTCATCAATCTCCCCTTCCGTCCTTGCCTCCTATCTACTGCAGTTCCTCTTTCAGATGTGAACCCTTGGGTGGCATCTTGGTATACTCAAATTAAAACCCCTCCTGCCCTGAAAGATCAGGACCTACGCATCCCCAGACCATGTTCAAATCCCTCCACCTCTCAGAAGCATGCAGGAATCACGGGAGTCTCTTCCTTTCCACCCTTTTCCTGCCAGAGTCTCCTTCTCCTGCAGTGGTTGCATGTGTGGTCCCTTTCACTCTCACAGCATTCCTGGCTTCGGGATCAGCTCCATGCTGCCTTCCTTGGCCACACCCTCCTAATGAGGCCCATTCCACTAGAGAAACGCTTCATTATCATGGCATCACGGGTCACAAGCACAAAATCCATGACTCACGCATTTAAAGAGAATGGAAACTTCTGGGTCTTGGTTACGGTTGTTGACCCAGATGATCTCACCACCTGAAACTCAGTTAAGATGCAAAAAGCATTGTAGAATAGATCAGAAACATATTTAAGAATTTCTGTGATGGCATTTAGCATTTTAATGGGGAAGGGAAGAGTGCTTTCTAAAAGGCATTGAATTAAACGCCATTCACTTTGACCTTGAAGAAACAGTTTTATGAAAGAGAAAAAAAATCTATGGAGTAAACAAAAGCAAATACCATAAGCTAAGGTATTTATGTGCTACTTTAAGTATTAAACCATGTTTTTTAGTTATGATGGGTTGACCAGATGGACTTCTCATGACTAATTCAAGCGAATGGTTTGGGGTTCTGAGTTTGAAATGAGTTATAAGACTAAAGAATTAAATATGGTAAGCTCTTGAAAGTTCAGGAATGGTTTTGTACACATATGCTGTACTAAGATAGAGCAGAATTCATTAAAAACTACTCAAAACCACTTCCATTTGGAGTTCATGGCACCAAGGTATTGTTAAAAAGTAAAAGGCCCACCCCAGGTGTGGAAGTCCATGTCTGTAACTCCATAAACTCAAGATCATCCTTGACTACATGAAGAAACTGAGAATGTAGGCTACATGACACCATTTTGGATAAACAAATGGGAAGAGCCCATTTGTCTACCAAAAATCAAGTCATTTTTTTCCCACTCTAGTATCTTCTGTACCCAGGAGCACTGATCACTTCCTAGGTCAGCTTGAACTGAGACATAGCTCCCAGCCTCCAGGGCTGTCCTGTGTGCCCTTGCCTCTCCTGACTCCATCCCTGCCTCAGTTGACTCTCCTTGAGGCTGCAGAGAAGGAAGGAGACTCCTTCCTCAAACCAGAAAGCTGTAACTATCTCGACCATTGATCCAAAAGGCTCTTCTCCCTGACTGTGCTTGTCAGCCTTGGTCAACTTGAGATCATTAAATTCTTCCCCTAAGTAGTGACAAACTAAGACTGTGAGACAGCTGGTCCTCCCTACCAAACCTCAGAAATCTTACCAGCCAGAGGCAAACAGATGTTATCCACCTTTCCATCTCTTTTACCAAGGGCAGTAAGTGGTCCAAGACCTCAGGCATGCTTTACTGATAGATGCATCTTAATGCAAATTAACTGGGGATAGAAGGAGAGAAGCAGACAAAAATAAATAGATCAATAAATAAACATATAAATACATAAATAAATGCAACTGCTTAGCTGCTCAAAATGTTCTAGCTTAAAAATCAGTTTCTACATACAGGTCACGGAGGAAGCAACGTTCTAACATTCCCGACCTCTTCCAGGTTTACAGCTGAAATATTTTTCCACGAACAGAGCATTGCAAATGCTTGAAAGGAAGTGAATTTGATCTAGAGAGAAACCACTATGTGCTCTTGGTGTGCTCGAAGGATGTCAAAGGGTAAGGGTGACTCCTGCTGCGGTCTAAATGTCAAATGTCTCCCCCACATGTTTGAACACTTGGGTGCCAGCTGGTGGCCCTGTTTGGGAAGGTTGTGGAAGCTACTGGGAAGATGGAGCCAACTAGAGGAAGTACATCACTGGGAGTAGTGGGTCTTGAGGTTTTATAGCCTAGCCCCACTTCCTGTAACTTCTCTGTTTCCTGACTAGGGATGCAATGTGACTAGTCAGCTTCCTCTGTCACCATCACCATGACTTCCCAACCAGCCACCATGTCATTCATAATGAACAGCACAGCATCATCTCAAACTGTAAACCAAAGTAAACCCTTCCCCTCTTTAGCTGTTTCATGATTGGTGTTTTTGTCACAACAATGAGAACAATAACAAAAATCCAAACTCTCTGCATAGGAAAACAGACAGCTATTGGGAAGTCTGTTTAACAGACTTGAACTGGGTCTGCATGCAATCGATCCACTTTAACTGAGATGGTTTTCTTATTTAAGCCCACCAAACTATGAGGAATTGTAAAGGGATATTTGGTTGCCCCCTCCCCAAGCACCTCTTGTCAGAACTGACAGGAAAGAGGTAAAAGATAGATGTATGTGTATTAGAGACGCAAACCCCAGTGGCATGAAGGGAGCGGGGAGGAGAGAAGGCTATAGACAGAGGACCCGATCAGGTGAAAGCCCAGGGTAGTACAGCCATCACAGGAGGGGATCGAGGGAAGACACCAGACACCCTCCGAGGGCAGTTTAATAAGACATTCGTTTGGAACGAATGAAGCCGGATTCATGTAGAAGGTGATGGAGATGGGTCGTAATTCTGCATATCTGTGGCCAGCAAGCCCAGAGTAGCGTAGAGCAAGTCGGGAGGAGGTGCCTACTTGAGGAAGGAAGTCAGCAATGAATCTGTTTCTCCATTTGAGGTTCCAGAAGCTCCCAGGAGGTTACTGGAGATGTGGGAACATGTCCAAATGGAGGACCTAGTGGTCCTTAAAATAGCCTTGGCTGGGATTCTCCCTGAGATGCTGGCACATCTGAAATGTAGTTCTGCAAGGAACGGGCCAGAGGCTTGGTGCTCGGCTCCCCATGTCTATCAGATAAAGAGGGATGCAGAGAAACAGGGTGGGGCTGGAAATTTTGGGGATGAAGTGACCAGACGGTCGCCACTTTCCACACTGGCACCACAGCTCATCTCTCACATCACCTCATCTCTCATTGGCTCCACAGCAGTCTTTAAGGACCCAAGCTTTCTGAAGCCTCATTTTGTGCATTAGCTCTTAAGTGACAGACAGTGCCCTAACTGCTCTCTATACACCGACACCTTTGATTCTGGTGTGTGGAGTGGCATGTCCATGCAGGTCTACATGCGTGCACCTTGTGTGTGTGGATGCGAGAGGATGACCTCAGGTATCCTTCCTCGGGAGTCATTCTTATTTTTACTGAGACAGAATCTCCCCAATTGGCCTGGAGCTCACTCTGTAGGCTGGGATGATGGCCAAGAAGCCCCAAGGACCCTCCTTTCTCTGCCCCCCCCAAGCGTGGCGACTGGAAGTGTATGACACTACTCATGTCCAGTTCCTTCACAAGGGGTTTTAGAGATGGGGTTAAACTCCTCATGCATCCATAGCTGACACTTTACTGACTCGGCTCTCCCTGGCTCCAACAACTGTAATTCCTACAAGAAGTTACCAGGTGCGTGCTGTTGTTCCCCTTGATTTACAGAGGAAACTGAAGCTTACCAAGGCCACAAGGCGAAAGCCTACAAGGACCAAGTATGCATGTGAGTGTTGGATTTTGCTGACAAAGTTCCCAAACAACAACTTAACTACCCACGGCTGTTCAGTTGATGGTGCGGGGTGCTTTCTTCCTGCTGTCTTCACAGAACACAGCTTCCGTCACCCACTTGAACTCTTAGGACAAGACAGCTGCATTGACTCAGACTATCACATCTGTATTTCAGGGGAGCACGGAGGAGAGAGTGTGGAGGTAAAAAGAAAACCGGCCTCTTCCTCCCCTGAAGACTCAGTCCTCAAAGGACTTCTGGAAGGTTCTTCACAAAGCTCCACTCACAAACCTCACTTATCGACAGAACAATAACTACCAAGAAACATGGTGGTGGTGGGGGGGTAAAGTTTATAAATCCCAAGAGTAGAAAGCTAAATCCAGCTCTTGTAGTAAGAAGACATGGAGCACAATTCTGTAATGGCCCACTTTCATCATCCATCATGAATGGAATGGGCAGGACAATGCCTGGCCTGGAGCAGGCAATTGGGACCAATGACTTCTACTGTTTGTATGGCTGGTTTTGTTTTTGAAACAGAGCCTCATGTAAGCCAGGCTGGCCTCAGACTCACAATGTATCTGAGGATGACCCAGAACTTCTGATCCTCCTGCTTTTACCTCCAGAATGCTGGGGTTACAAGCATGCACTAACATCCCTGGTTTAGGTGGTGCTAAAGACCCATCCCAGAATGCTAGGCTAGCATTGTTCCAACCGAGCTACCTTTCAGGCACAGATACTGGCTCTAACTCCAGTTCAACCCCTCCAGCAGCTTTCTATATTTCCGCACTCACATCCAGCAGAGACCAATCATCCCTGTGGGTTCTCCCAATGTCCCCACCTTGTTCTGCATCATTCTTCCCTGCTCTGCCTGCCCCAGCAATGCGGCTCTTACCCTGCCATCTTGCAATCTGTAACTTCCCTTTGCGATTTCTGCTCAAGACCTCTGCTTTCCCGTTCTCAAGACGCTCCTTCGGAAGAGCTGCCTTTGGCTGAAAGAACCCCATCCCTCCCTGCCTTCAGTCTCTTTGCACTGAACTGAGCTATGAGAAATTGGGGCACAATGACTCTATCACTCACAGGAGGTCCCTAGCACCATAATGGCTTCCACAGAGCCGGCACATAATTTGTGTTTGCCGGGCCACCCATCCAACTAATGAACCACCGTGATAGCATACCGCTTGTGTGGTAATTAGATCTGTGTCACCGTCTCCCTGGGGAGGCTCTGCACTGCATCGCATCCGATGTCCTTTAGGCCCCCTAATGGCTTACATCTGGCAGAAGCTTAATAATTTATTTTACCGAGCAAACGCCCTTCTACTTCATCACCATTTATTACGTCCCCACTACATACCCTTTGACAGGCCTGTTTGAATCAGAAGCACGGAAGATGTAAAACCGGGCTCTCTGGGTGTCCTTGGGCATCACAAACCTTCAACTCACCAACCTGTCCAAACTCCAATTTGGAGTTCCCATGATGAGTATCCTCTCACTTTCTAGACAAAGGAAAGTGGAGGGTGAGCTCCCAGACCATGCTCATGATCTGTTTGTGCTTCATGAAGGAAAGCCCGGCTATGTCACTTGAGCCATAGAGATCAGGATGACCACAAGCCAGCACATAACCCATGTCCCCTGTAAAGGCTGAGCAACTCACTGAGACTCTCAAACGGTGAATAGTTAGTTTAACAGCCTGGTCTGAACAGAAAAGTTATTTCCTGAAACATTTCACGGAGGTGTCCCACAAACATGAGTCATTCCTTGCTGGAGCTCCTGGGGGTGTTTGGGAGGATGTTTTATCAGATGTGTTTACAACAAAGGTCTCTCTCCTGAGATGGCCCTTCACATGATAAAAGGAATTCCACCCGTGAGAGCGGGTGGGCAGAGGCTCCGCCAGTAGCCATTGGTGAAGCAAAATGAAGGGACATGAGTGGGGACAGGGCAAAGGGCTCCAGGGACACTTGATTGACACTGCTGACAGTTCTGTGAACTTACACTTTCTTTTAGCTGCCTCTTTTGATCCTAAAGTACAGAATAGGAAACCAGCCAGGAGGAGACAACCCTGTGAGGTACAGTTGCTTTTTGGTGTTTTTACCTTTTTACAGTTGTTAAACAGAGTATTGGGTTTCACTCTGGGGATTTTGTTGTTGCTGTTGTCATTGATCTCCCCCTTCTTCTTCTCCCCAAACCCCTCCCCCAGCACCCATCTGCCCCTACACCACCCTCTACGCTCATGGCACACCTTCAGCCAATCTTCCCCACCCGGCTCAAGGCACCCATTTCTTTCTAGGTCCTTGGCTTAAAGCCATGGGCGTAGAAGCACAAACATTAACCCTGAGACCCAAGTGTGAGAGAGATCATGTAGGATTTATCTTGACCTCACTTAATATGATAATTTATAGATCTACACATTTTCCCAAAAATTTTATAATCAAATGGCAGGAGGAGGAGGAGGAAGGACAAAAGAAAGAGGAGGGTCAGCAAACTCTAGCCCACCTGCCAGGCCAGGTCCACACCTGTCTTTCACATAATCCCTCCAGGAAGGCAGTACACCTTATGTTTGTGTGTGGTTTGTCTGCTGTACGGCCAGAGGGCCCCGTGGCTTCCAGGCACCCATGTAAACACTTTGAAACACCAAAGTCCACTCCCAGATCAGGGCTTTCAATTAACCTCCCTTTCCGCCTACAGCGCCGCCCAGGTCCACCAGCCCTGGCCCTGTTGAAATGTGGCTTCCATAGCGGGACGTTCCAGATGGGACTCTCAACAAGGCAGCTTCCCCACCTTCCTGGTCCCCGGCGTGGCCTTATTTTTCGTGGTGATGCTCCTCCTCCCAATGTATGTCCTACCCATTGTCTATAACGTGCAAGTGTCTTCTGCAGCCCAGCTGCCATGTGGCTCACCCAATGAGTGTAGGGTAGAGTGACAACAGTTACTTCCCAGGGTGGACTGTGGAACCTGGAGACACTCACACAGGCAAGGGAGTGATAGAACGCTTGGGTCAAGCCACATCCCCAAGACCTGGAAAAGAATTCAGAATGGATCAGAAAAGAATTAGAAAGGAAGGGAGAGAGGGAGGGGAGGGGGAGAACAGAGTGTTGATATCTACCTGAGTTCAGATTTTAGGAAGAATAAGAGCAGAACAACATGAAAATAAACATAAGAGTCACCCCCCCACATTTCCTCTGTGGAGTCAGCAGGGATGATGCTGGCTAGGGTCCCTCCATCCCTACAAAGCAGGACTTGTCTTGAGCCCGCTGCTCTATGTCCATCTTTCTGGCTAACTGTGGCAGAGCCCCAGGAGGTGCTGAAGATTCCCCATGGATAAAGAGGTCACAGAGATGAAAATACTTGCCGGAAGCCACACAGCGTCAAAGCTGTGTTTGCACCAGCTGGGGTCTGACTTCAGATCAGTGGGTCTGGGAGAAGTAAACAAACAGAACCCGACAAAGCAAGGGTCTCAGCTCATTCCCAGAATCCAGGTAATGGGTTCTAATCCCCACACTAGGGGCTCAACAGGCAGGCAGCCCATACCGCAAGAGGCTTTGTCTTAAAAATCCATGGTAGACAGAGCCTGAGGAATGACATCTGAGGTTGCCCCCCACACACACACACCCCTCTCAAATTTTCCAAAGGCACACCCTTTGGAAAATACTGCCCAGACCACATTAGCTTAACATGTTCAAGTCCTCGGTTAGGACTCAATCAAAGACCTAATCAGGATGTTAAAAGCTGGCCCACCTCCTTCTGCTGACCTTGCACAGCTGGAGGTGGGGGAGGGGGGTGGCCAGTGCCCTACATAAAGGGGGTAAATGCTAACAAAGGAAGTCAAGCCCAGCCAATGCTCACCAATAGTGGCTGATTTATTAGAAGAAAACTAAAACAACAGCCTCCCAGAGACAGCCCTTGCAACCCGATCCGCAATTAAAGCCGAACTGTGCAATCTTTCCATTTAAATGGAAATCAATGTCATTGATCGGATCAAATAAGAACAGCCACATATGAACGCCTGACACTTTCTGACTGCTGCAAAACACTGCTTTGAAATAAAGCATTGAAAACAAAATCAGTGTGGGTATCTTAGCGCCATAGATAGGAGAGGGGGTGCACAACAGGATGGATTGGAAATTCTTATTTCGGCTAGATGCGGGGTACAAGTGCTGTGAGGGAGGTCTTGGCTGGTGACCCAGGTTTGTCTAAGCCCTCAGCATCCAGTCACTTGTTGGTGGATTTTATTTAACAGTGAGGACTTCAATGGATTTCGTACTCCCTTTCCTAGGGTTCCACACAGCAGTCAATTAAATTAGCCCCAAACCCAGAAGACACCAAAGTAATCAGTTTAGAGGGATTTAGATCACACGGGCTCCAAGCCTGGTTTTGCAAGGCAATCTCAAGTCTCCAGTCGGCTGGGCTCTGGCATTACCTCTTCCTTAGAAGCCTACTCACTGGGCAGTGGGGCCAGCAGGACTGCACATTATCTTCAGTTTCAGGAGTGTCATTCCCAACCAGCTCCATCCATACTCCAGTCTTAGCGATCGGCATCTCAGAGAAGCCAAAGGTAAAAACGGAAGGTGACAGAAGATTTGATTTCTAAAAATAAGTCTTTAAAAAGAGTAATTGAGGTCTGGGGATGCGGCTCAGTGTGTAAAGTCATTGTCCCAAGTTCACAGAACCCTGTATTTGATCCCCAGCACTACATAAACCAGATGAGGCAGAACATGCCTATAATCACAGCACTTGAGATGCTGAGGCAGGAGGATCAGAGGTTCAAGGTCATTTTAGATACAGAGTGAGTTTGAGGCTTCTTGAAACAATAAAACCTTGTCTAAAAATAATAATAATAAAAATGAAAAGTAACAAACAAATAGTTTATATTTGGAAAAATCGACCAGGCCAGGCGTCAAACACTGCTTGGGAAATATTTATTGCCAAGCAACGACGTTCTCCTCAAAGTTAAACTTAAGAGAAAGCCCTCAGGAGACACGATTTTCCACACGAGGCTCTGAAATGGAGTTCAGGTTTATCTACGTTACATAGAGGTGTGGGGCTTTTATGTTGCTTCTATCCTAATAAAATAACCCGGAGATATTTTCATCCTTTATTAGCGTTTCCATTAAATCTGATGCAGGGAGAAGAGAGCGGCCTTGAGAGAGGAACTGAAGAAGAGCCGCAGCCAATTTTCATATCTCTAAATGAAAGTGAAGTGGGATGAAAACCATAACGCGGAGAATAAATCCCAGGATCCTGGTGAATTTATCTCAAGAGCCGAATAGCTAAGCTACAAATAAAAACTAAACTAAATAAGGAGAAGAAAAGGGCCGTAAAAGCCAGGAGCCACCGCTTTGGATTTGTGGTTGGGTGTACAGATTCGAGTGTGCACCTCTGGTGGCCGGAGGTCAATCTCAGGTGTCACTCTCAAGAACTGTCCTCCTTGTGTTATGACACAGACTTTCACTAAACCCAGAGCATACAGATCAGCGCGACTGGGTGTCTCATGAATCCCAGGGATCTGCCTGCCCCTGATTACCTATGCAGCTTTTCCCTTGGAGATCAACCTCAGGTTCTCTGACTGAGCCTATCACCGCCCGAGCCTTCGTCTCCCCAACCCCAACCCCAGCCCCACCCCCGAGGTGGTTATTGAATGCACAAATTCGTTGACTAATCCAAATGACACTTGGAAGCACCTACCGTGTGTCAGGTGCCACTCCATGTGCTGCAGAGAACAAAGCAGACAGAAATCCTGTTGCCGTCAAGCTGACCCTCTGCAGGAAATGTAACATGCCAATAGCAGAAGCAGGCCAGTATGCAGATCGAGTCACCTGGAGGCTCTGAGAACACCTCTGCTCTATGATGGTCCCCTCTCTCTGCCATACAGATCCATCAGATACTGGTCCACAGCCTCACCTCATCACCAAGGCAGCATGAAGGGTAGAGAAAGCCTAGGCACCAGAGCCTCCCCACCTGTGCAGACGACAGAGCTGGCATGATCATACCTGATTCTACAGAGATTACGCCAGTCAGGAGAGCATGGAGCAGTCAGCAAGAAGGTGCCAGATCTACACCCAGGTAGAAGCAGATTGTCTTGATTGGTACCTGAGAGAAAGAAGAAAGAATAGCAAGTAAAACAGGTGCTTCCTGTTGATACAATAATCACCATGGTCAAAAGAAACTTGGAGTGGAAAGGGTTTGTTTGGCTTACAGTCTCAGTTTATCATCCAGGGACCCCCAAGGCAGGAACCTGGGAGCAGGAGCTGAGGCAGGGGCTGGGAAGGATCACTGCTTACTGGCTTGATGTCCATGGCTTGTTGATTCTGCTTGTTTATACAGCCCAGAGCCATCAACACAGGGAGGATCCTGACTAGAGTAGGCTAAGCCCCTCCCACACAAACCATTAACCAATAAAATGTCCCCACAGACATGCCCATAAGCCAATCAGAAAGAGTCAATTCCTCAGCTGAGGTTCCTTCTTCCTGGGTGGCTCTAGTTTGTGTCAAGTTGACAAAAAACGAACAGCATAGATATATGCCTAGGAATATTGTCATAGAACCTTCTGGCCATCTTGGCTAAGTCAGGAAAGGAATGTGTCTACTGGTAGGATCCTGAACCCAGTTCCTTAGGTTTTAATACAGCCAATTATAGACAGAAATTTGCCTTGGCACTACCTGCCTCCCCAACTATTGAATTAAAATGTCAACCCTCCATCCTCTAAGTGGCCCGACATTCCTCTCCAGAAGAGAATAACAGAGAGGGATTATTAATAGTTGGGGCCCCTGTCTGCTCTGTGTGTAGATTGGGCTGGGCGCTTACTCAGCCCAGGCTCCATTAATGCTTCCTGCTACTCTGCTCATGGGGAGTACCGGGGTGTCGGGACACAAGCGAGAACCAAGGCACCCCTTCAGCCTTGCCCAACTCTCACTGTCTCTGCTTCTTTTTGAGTTTAAAAAACAACTAAGAAGTAAAACTTGGCCAGGTTCAGAGGATAACATCGATTTGACTTGTGTGTGTTCTCTTGCTGTGATTGACAGTTGTGGAAATGACCAGGCAAATATTAAGCAAATCTCAGTCAAGCATTCTATTCCAACATGAATGCCATGTAAGTTGTAATAAGTGTACTGAGTATGAAAATTCAAAACTTAAGATACTTGATGAAAAAAAAAAGAAAGAAAGAAAAGGGAGAAAGTGGGAACTGCTGTTCTTGCAGGGATATGAGCTAAACGTGGGCTCTTCTTTGTCCCTGAGAGCTGGCATGTGCTTCCAGTGGTATAGAACACACTGTTAAACAATGGTGTTAGACCCAGAGCCAGAGACTGAGGTCTGCCTGCCTATCATTGTCATCCTCAACCGGCAACTCACACTTGTTTGAATTTCTTCTGGTTCCTAAGAGGGAGAGATTTGGAGGGAAACATCAGTATCTATGAGCCTGACCTGAGATCTGTTAGGATCTACTATCCTGGCTTCCATGCTGGACTGTTAGGATCTACCTACCTGGCTTCTATGATGACTATGAGTTTCTGTCCTATGCTGCTGGCTAATTGGAGTCCCCTGTAGAGCAAGAAAAGCCAAGATCAGAAAGGGTCGTATGCCCTTAGTGTCCCTGTGACCATCCAAGTGGAGCAGAACTCTTTGTCACCGTGTGCTCCAGGCCTTTCTTGAATGGTTTCTGGACATTCCATAATCACTATACTGGGTTGAGAATTGAAACACACACTGGACCAGAAATGAGGTCTGGATGCTAGTCATGGAAACAAGGATGAATGAAACTGCCACTGGGAGGGTAGAAGCAGTCAGGGATCCATCCACAGATGGATGGATGAAGAGAATGTGGTCCACACACACAATGAGAGTTTATCCATAAGAGAAATGTGGCATGACATGGATGGAACAGGAAATCACAGGAAACCTCCAGACTCAGATAAACCCTGCCCAGTAGAGTGTAGATTTAAACGTCTATGTGCGTCTCTAGGGTTAGGACATGAAAGTAGAATGTAATGGAGGGGACGGAGATTCTAGGTAGGGCAATGGAGTACATTTGACAAGAAAACCGGAGAAAGTGGGGAAAGGAGGGGACTAGGAAGAAGGTGAGAGGGAAACGGCAGAAAGCAGTAGGGGTACAAAACATATCTGGATGCAAATGCCACAGTGAGACTTGTTACTCTATGTAACTTTAACATTTTAAATTAAAAGGTAAGCAGTCAAGGCATGTAGAAATGCCCTCTAGGCAGAGAGGCCTAGGCAAGCATAACAGGTCATCAGGAGCCTGGAATTGTGGTTCCCGTCTGTAATCACACCACACAAGAGGCTGAGGGAGGACAAGGACCAGTGTGAGCCTGGCCAGGCTGTGTAAGGAGTAAAGACTGGGAAGGAAGCAGCATTAAGGTGCCTATCTCCATCCTGTAGCTTCTAAAGGCATGTTCCTGTAGCCATTCACCTCTCCCAGGTATGACAACAGGTTAAGTGCAGAGTGTTTAGCATTGAGCCACATACATGTAACTCATGTTCAAGGGGCATTATACCATCTTTAAGGTAGACTACCCTTTTACAAAGAGTACAACACTGTCTATAATTTCTCCGGGGATTGTTCCTAAAACCCCTATGGAAAATGGCCTGTGTCCCATCCTGAGAGAGCCCTGATCACACGGGGACACGCAGAGAGCACACGGGACATCCTGGGGATGCTTTGTGGTCCTGTTGCTTATTTCCAGCTGTGGGAAGATCTGCCCAGGCAGCTGATGTTGAAGACCAGGGAACTGAGGCTCCTGTACACAATAACCTTCCCAGCGCCGCGGGCAGACCGCCTTCCTCCCAGGCTCCGCTCTTCCTGCACCTCCGAGCACCCCTGCCCTTGAAGCCGCCAGATGTAGAATTTTGCTGACAGCTCAGCTCTTGTGCCAGTGATAATGGCTTCTCACTTGTTCTTAGAGTGTTTAATATTGGCACATCACATGATAAACAAGAGTGGGCTGAAGGGGTCAGTTGAGAAGTGAAGTTCGTGTTTTTTCCCCAGTGGCTCTCCAGTATGCCCTGTATCACCTGTCATATAGCAACATGTGTGCGCATGTGCGAGTGTGTATATCTGTATCTGTGTGAAGGTGTGTGTATGTGTGTATGTGTGTATATGTGTATGTATGTATACGTGTGTAGGTGTGTGTGTAAGTGTGTGAGTGTATGTGTGTATGTATGTATCTGTGAAGGTGTGTGTATGTGTGTATATGTGTATGTATGTATATGTGTATAGGTGTGTGTAAGTGTGTGCATGTATGTAGGTGTATGTATGTGAGTGTGTATATGTGTGTATGTATGTATTTGTGTGTGAAGGTGTATGTATGTGTGTGTATGTGTGCATATGTGTATGTATGTATGTATATGTGTGTGTGTATGTGTGTAGGTTTGTGAATGTGTGTAGTTGTATTATGTCTGTGTGTGTGTGTGTATAAACAAACACTCAGACCTCACCATATTCACAACATTCATTTATCTGTTAAAAGTTCTAAAGGCCGCTGGTGAAACCCAGAGAAACAGCTGACCTGAACAACCCCAGACTGATGGCTGAGAGGCCAGCATGGGACTGATCCAGACCTCCTGAACATGAGTGTCAGTGAGGAGACCTAGGCAATCTATGGGGCTTTGGGTAGTAGATCAGTATTTATCCCTGGCATACAAATGGACTTTGGGTGCCCATCCCACAATGAGGGATGCTCTCTTAATCTGGACACTTGGGGGAGGGCCTGGGCCCTCCCCGAAACAAAATGACAGACTCTAGATATCTCCCATGTCGGGCCTTACCCTCCCTGGGGAATGGGGTAGGGATTGGGTGGTGGGGGCTGGAGGGTTAGGGGGGAAGTTGGGGTGGAGGGGAGGGAGAGGGAGTTGGGACTGACATGGGAAGCAAGCTTGTTTCTAATTTAAATATACAATAAAAAAGTTTTTAAAAAAAAGTTCTAAAACCCAGATGAAGCTGAGATGTGGGAAATCCTGTTTTTTTGCTTTGATGTTGAAAAACTTTTAAAATATTTATTTAGTTATATGTGTGTGAGAGAGAGTGTGTTTTGCACAAGTGTGTATTTGTGTCTTCCTCCATCTCTGTCCATATATTTGTTTGACAGGGAGGCAGAGTCTCCCCCTGAATGCAGGCTCGAATTTTCTTGGCTGTGCTGGAAGTCAGCAAGAGCTATGCTGGAAAGTCAGCAATCCCCTTTTCCCGCCTCCCCCTGAAAGCTTGGCTCAAAGGTGTTTGCCATGTGTCCTCCCGTTACATGGGCACCGGGACCAATCCTCCGTTCCTTCAGTCTGCCACGCAAGAACTGTGGACCCCTGAGCCATCTCTCGGCCCTGATATACTCTGTGCCCAGATTTCTGGAGTCCTGGTCACATGTAAATGCCACAGCACCTCCGTGATCCTAGATTCACTTTTCTACTTCCTCTGCCATTTATAATTCAAGTTAAGTCACCGAGTTTCGTCCCATTTTACCTTCATCTTTCCCTCCAAAACTGTAGGTTCCCTTTATTCATCCAAGAACCACCTATTGATCTCCTGACCCTGCAGCAGCCTCTGTAGTATACTGGGGATCTATAAGTGAGTCAGACAGGCAAACACCCTGCCCTTTATGGAGCCAGGAGTCTCGGTGGCAAAGACAAATATAATAAAGGGGACTCCATAAATCACCACATAATTAAATTTGTGATATATTCTGCTCGAGCGAGCACCCACGGATTCATCTCCCCGGTGCCTGCCAGCTCTGCACCTCCTTGTGTTTTTCTTCCACGCTGTAAACCCTCCTTATAGGCTCGAGGTGCACGACTTAGGGGGTCAGCCCCACCCTATGGGTGACAAGTGTCCAAGCATCGTCCCAGGCCTTTCTGGCAGGTTCTGAGATGAGCAGGTTCAAGTATTTATCAGGGGATGAGACTTGCATGGGGATGGTTAATGCCGAACAGCTCTGTTAAACCCAGCTAGACCAGCAAGAACATTCAATGGATAAGGAGTTTCCCACCAAGCCCGATGGCCTGAGTTTGACCCCCCGACACCCACATGGGAGAAGGAAAAAACCAATTCCCACAAGTTGTCCCTCTGATTTCCACACATGCACATACACTAAATGCAATGTTAACGGAGCCAGGTAGACAGACATGGAGGGCCCAGGAGGAAGTATGTAGACAGACATGGAGGGCCCAGGAGGAAGTACGTAGATAGGATCTTCATGATCCTTAAACAGAGTCGCACTTCATCTCCTCAGTTATGTGAATCGGTCAGGATCTGGTTTTTAAAAAGTGTGTGTGTGTGTGTGTGTGTGTGTGTGTGAGTGTGTGTGATATAAACGTGAGTGTTGCTCCATGTAGACATAAAGGACAATTGTTAAGAGTCAGTTCTCACTTTCTACCTGTGTTTTGAGGCAGTCGCTCTGGTTGTTCCTGCCCCGCTGTGTGCTCCAGACTCCCTGGCTGAAGAGCTTCCATGCAACTCTCCCAGCTTTTCTCCCCATCTCTCATAGTAGTGTTGTGAGTTCACATGCATGCCACCACCTTTTGCATTGGCTTTCATGGTCCGAACTCAGGTCATCAGGTTTGTACAAGTCCCCTATTCAAGAGGGCACTGAAGTCAGTGTCCAGTCAATGGTAAACTGGGAGCTGGTATGTACCCCCAGCTCCCAGTCAACAAGAACAAGATCTTCAAACAACCTGAGCACCTGAAAGCAAATCCTTCCCCCAGATAAACCTTCATGAGAAAACCCATCCCTCAATGGTGTCTTAGTCACTGCTTTGCAAAGAGCCTGGAACCTGCAGGAAGCATCAGGTTGGCAGAGCACCTAGAACCTACAGGAAGCATTAGGTTTGCAGAGCACCCAGAACCTACAATAAACATCAGGAGAACCTAGAACCTATAGGAAGCATTAGGTTTGCAGAGAATCCAAAACCTACAGGAAGCATCAGGTTTACAGAGAACCTAAAACCTGCAAGAAGCATATGTTGTAACTGTGTGAGTTTTTCAGCTGCGAGGCTTGCTGCAGTTAGTTGCAGGTAAGTAGGTAACTCAGCCAACACAGCCACCCAGGGATAGACATCTTCATCAACCTTCACAATGGGTCCACGAGGCAGGCACTATTATTTTCTCATTCGTTTTGCAGATTAGGGCATGAGGATTCATGATACATTCTGCCTATCCATGACCACCCAGCCAGGAAGTGGAAGCGTCTTAATTCAGGTCTGACTGACTCCAGATCCCTCTCTCTTGTCCATCCTGCACTTTCTGCCCACACTGTCCCCTTTTATCTTCCTGCTCACAAAGCTAGAGTGACTCCCCCTGCTGAGAGCCTTGAGTTCTAACACCTCGTGAGTTACAAACTTAAGTAGTTTCTGCTTTTATAAGTTATGCCAGTTGTGTAATATACAATACCTGATTTTCCTCTCTTAATGCTCCTCTGGTGTAGGAAGTATGTCCTTCCCACATTTGCAATATGAGGGCAAGGAGCCAAAGAAGGATTTGATGATGTGTCTAAGGTTATCAGGAGTCAGGACTCAAGCTCAGGCAATCTTGCTTCTGGGGTCATCTCCAGAACCACAGTATAATCTCTAGCAAGTATGTGGTGTTATGATCTCCACGTTTGGAATGGATGGACATGGTCATAAAGAACAGGTGATATCCATCACAATGGGAACCCACATCAACCCCTTGTCTTCCAGTCTGAACCCTTATATAGAGGAAAAAGGAATGGAATTGCACAGGACCTTGCAGAGTCCTGGCTGTCCCCACAGAGACAGCTGTGTATATGAACACCATCCATCAGGCATGCCATCACAGAAGACAACTATCAACTACTGACCCAGGGACTCAGCTCAATGTTTCTCAGTTTTGAATTCAAGATTCTCCGTGGCTTGGCCATGACCTAGTGACACACACTGAAATCCTTGCAATACCTGCCTTGTGAAACCTGTACAACCAAAACAAACTTCTGATGTACATCCCACAACGCTGGTGCTCATACTGGCTTTGTTTTCTTCCTTTTTAATCACAGGTACGAATATTGCAAGAGCCACTCCAAATCCTGCTTCCTTGTCTCCAGTCCTGGAGCCTCGTCATGAGCATTCCAGTTGAAAGCATGCCCTCTCCCTCTAACCCCGTCACTAGTCTGTACCATGCATCTCAGTGGCCAAGGTAGCAGTGAAGACATCAACGGTAATTACAAGGCCAACATAAACACAACTCATGTTTTCTGCACGCGCATGGTGGTCCACCAGGCAGAGTGCTGGTGCCTCTCGGATTTTCTGTGGTATTCTTGTTTGAGGACATCTCTGGGCATCTGTAATGTTATCATTCCCCAAAGCAGAGGCACCCTCAAAGCTGTAACATGAAGGGAATGATATATGAAAAGAGGAGGATATACAATTTTTTTCCTGAAGTTCCAGCCTTAGAACACAAACTCCTTACTTTGTATATGAAAGGATCAGGAAGAGTTCCTTCAGTGCCAGCCTGAGCTGACCCTTCCTGCAAGGCAGAGGGAAGCCTGTGTGGAGGCTGTGGGAGTCAGGCTGGCCCTCTCTTCTCTCTCATCGCTTTGAATGCAGGCATGGATTCCAGTCGAGAGAGAATGTGCATCCCTATTTTTCACTCTGACAGTGCTATTTGTGGGAAGTGAACCTCAACATCTCCGGGGAACTATATGCTCTTCCATCCTGAACTAGGGCACACGTGTCATTTCCAGACACAGAACTGATATTAAATACATAGTAACAGCAATGGCTGTCCACTTGTGAGTTGAACACATTCTATGAACTTTTTAATGCTTTTTGAAAAAAAACAAGCTTCCCAGCTAGTGAAGGGCCATGGGCTCCAGAATCCATATTTGCAACCACGCCATTACATACAAAACAGCTATAAAGTAAAGCCAAGGAGATGGCTGTTCAATTTCTTCCGTACCTCGACACAGAAGAAAATAATAAGAACAAAAATGGGATTTATCAAGAGTATATTGTCACTCATCACTGAAGGATGGCTAGTAAGCTCACCTACAAAATTTCATTTACCCTCACAGTAAACCCCATGAGCTAGATACTGGCTGTGGCCACAGTCTGTGGGGAAAGTACAACCCCAGCAGGTGGTGGATGCTGGTCTGGGGGTCAGAGAGTGGACAAGTGATGGGAGGAAAACCAGGGGAGTTCCTCCTCTACCCTCCTTCAAACCTTTGTCAATATTTTCTCTACTACATTAACCAAAGTTACACACACACACACACACACACACACACACACACACACACACGCACGCACGCACGCACGCACACACACAGAGGGAGGGAAGGAGGCAGAGAGAAAGGAGGGAGAAAGTGGACAAGGGGATGTTGGTGCAGCCTGCTTCCCCTGCCCTGCTCCGTAGCTCCTACACTGAGCCTGTGGCCCTGCCTTCAGTGCTGATGTAAGCTGCAGGACGTATGAAGGGATGGGCAAACTTTGTATTCAGCCCCTCAGAAAATTTCCCTCGTTGAAAACCAGCCAAGAGACCATGGAGGACCCCACCTCACCTTTCAATTAATTAATTAAATAATGTATTGAAGCAACAACATTGAAAGTATGTGTACAGTAAGAAATAGAATTATTGTTAGACATACAACTATCGTATTTAAAACATCTTTGAAAGGTTATATTTTAAAGAGGGGGAAATTCTTGACTGTGTGTGAGCAAAGTAGGCTTCCCTTGCAGATGTGGTGGGGATATTTGTGGGGGCACGCAGGAAGCGAGCCTGGGTATGGGTTTATGTTGCTGAAACTGGCTCCAACAACGCACCAGAACTCATAATACTGCTATTTTATGTGTACTTAATAGTTTTCACATAACCTAGCCTTTAAAAATAAAGAGAGTGAAGGACTAAAATCTGCATTGTTCTCCTCTGAGCCCAGATCAGTTCCTCATCTCTGCTGCCCCTCCCCACACACTGGAAAGCAACCTCTATTAGATTTCTAGTACATTGGTCCAGAAAGTTCCCATTTGTTTACAAATGAATGTACCCAGCTTCCCCCACATAACAGTGAAGTCCAGGTTCCTTCACAGGCCCTACATTTGCGGGAAACACTCCGCCCCCATCCCGTCCTTCTTGCTATCATGCTACCTGGTTTATTCCCTGTATAATGCTGGACATTCTTATCTCAAATAAAGTAAGATTCACAGGATGCAGAATTAGTAAATTGAAAGCAGATAACATAGTGTCAGGGAGCACATTCTCAATTCTGTGAAAGCCTCACCGCTGCCTAGATCCAAAGCACTTCCCCGAGGAAGCCAAGCACCCACCAATAACAGAGTCCTTGATTCCCGTCGTCTCCAGCCCCCCCAGGCAATTAAGTGTGTTCTGACTATGTGTGTTTCCCTCTTCTGGCTATTTCCCATCAACGTAGCCCTTCTGCTTGGCTTTGCAGGTCAGCCCACATCAGCCCACCACATCCATCACGTAGAGTCAAGAGACCACATTTCTTTCCCCACTCATCAGCAATGACAACTGGGATGTTCCTGCCCATTGACTCTTGCAAATAGCACTGCGACGAGAACCCTCACACCAGAATTTACACGCACGCACGCACGCTTGCAGTTGTTGGTATGCATGTCTGGGAGTGAATCTCTGAGTTAAGTGGCAACGCTGTGCTTGGCCCATGGAGGAGCCGACGAGCTCTAGGGCAGTGACTGTCGGCAGTGACTGCCCCAGGTGCATTCCCACCAACAGCATGCAAAAGTTCAGCTCCCACGGGGCCACTTCACCACCAGTTACCACAACACCAGATGTGCTTTGCTGTTGGCTTCTACAGCATCCTTATCTTCACCGGCCCATCCACTAGAGGGCAGACTGGTGGAGCTCAGCTCTGGGGTGCTCCCATTGCTGTCATCCATGAACACATCACCTTTCACACACAGATCCTATGTGCGCTCTGTCAAAGATCAGGAGTCAGCCACAAGAGCACATGAGCAAGAAGGCACAGCAGACCGCCATATTCCTTCTGGAAGCTGCAGGGTGAGCTCATCCACCACTCACTCCCAACTTGACCACCTCTGAGTCCCAAATCCACCAATAACCCCACTTCCTCTGAATGGCAGCTGAGTCCTTCCCAGAGGCAGTCACGCCACCCTGGCTACTTCCCCGTAGCCTTAGAAAGTTCTTTGATCTGCTGGTGATCCCTGCCTGCCATTTCCCCCTCCTCCCAGCACCGCAGCTCCCCAGTCTATCCAAGCTCACACCACCCCTGTCCTGGAGCCTTTTCATACTCCTTATCCCTCCCTTCTTCTTCCCGGGGAGCTCTTCCACCAAATATCCAGGGGGCTCCCTCCCCTCCCTTCCTTCAGTCTTTGTTCGTATTTTTTCTACTATATTAACCAAAGCTACAGAGACAGAGATAGAGAGGGAGGAGGAGGAGGAGGGAGGGAGGGAAGGGAGAGGGGAAGGGGAAGGGAGGTATGAGCGGGATTTGTACAGCCTGCTTTCCCTGCCCTGCCTCTCTTTTCCATAGTGTGCAGCCTCAGTTTATCATTGCTTTTGTTCCCATTTCCCATAGGCACAGCGGCTTCCTAACCTGAGGGGTTTGCATCATTTCCACATCCTAGTCCTGCAGGGAACAAGCCTTCAGTGCACACACAGGTGCATGAAAGGGCAGTGTCCTGAGTCCCTTCCCACAGTGCTCCAGCTCCTTGCCCTGCTGTGTGGGGAACAGCCGTGGGCAGGTCTCCTCATCCCTCTACAGGCACATCACATTGGTGGACACTTGGCTTTCTGAATTCTAAGCTGGGCTGTCACCTCCAAGGAAGCCCAGCAAGGGTTTGTTCTCCTGCTCTCCTTGCATGGGGTCCAAGCAGACTCTGACCTTCACTGATTAGTCTGCCTCAGCCAGTGTGGCTTAGCGTGATCAGTAAGGAAGTTTCTGCCATTCTACCCACTACGTGGGATACACTGATGGAAAATAGCATGTCCCTGTTTGCATTGGGGTGTCTGGGCTGAGGACCTAGATCTGGGGGGACCTGCAGGAGAGAATGGAGTCCTGCATTTCTCAGTGTTGGGGTTTCCAGGGAACGAAGGAGCAAATCAAAGCCTGTAGCACACTTTTTCATGGGGTCAGTCATAATGCACTCCCCACTGGGAAGCACTGAATTCAGTCAAAAATTTAATATTTAAAAATAAATAGACCAGAAATTTTGAAATATCACTGGCATAAATGAGGGTCCAAAATGAGAAAATGCTCAGAAATGTCTTTTATTTTCTCTCCGATCCATTAATGACCTTTCCAAACTCTGTCTTAGATGTCGCCCCAGTTACTTCTCTGTGGCTGTGACAAAACACACTGACCAAAAGCAATTTAGGGGAGGGAAGGGTTAACTTGAACATGCCACACTCCATCACTGAGAGACAGCAAGGTAGGAACTCCAGTAGGAACCTAAAGCAGAAACGGTAGAGGAACGCAGCTTCCTGGCTTGCCCTGTAGCTCACTCCCAGGGTCATGCTCAGCTAGTGTTCTCCTACAGCCCACCTGCCTAGGGGTGGTGCCACCCTCTGTGGGCTGAGCCCTCCTACATTAGTTAATAATCAAGACAACTACACGTGCACATACACATACACACACTCACACACACATGCATGCATGCACACACGCACAACAATATCAGGTCAAAATGTCAAAACATTGGCATGTCTGATTTTCTGAGAACATCCCCATAGGCTCATGTATCTGAATACTTGGTCCCCAGTTGGCGGTGCCACTTGAGGGAGTTATGGAACCTTTAAGAGGTGCAGTGTGACTGGAGGAGGTATATCAGTGTGTCAGGGTCCTCCGGCCGTCAACCAGATACGGCTGCCTCACGTACTCATAAGAAAAGATGTGACTCATAGACAGTACGTGACTCTGGACCACCCTGCTACCTGCCAAAATCCAGAAACAAACCTGCGGATTATCTGCCTAGTCACTAGGGCGTAGGCTTGTACGATTGAAGGTGGAATGTGAAGATAAAGTTAGAGTCTGCAGTCAGGTTACCAGAGGACACAGGATGCCCTACCCGTCCCACTGACCTTTGCTCCACCAGGTTCATTGCAGCTGCAGCACACCCCCATTCCTTCCCCTCCTCCCTTCCCCTACATAAATCCCTTTGGGGTGAAATAAAGTTGTCACCTTTATCAGAATCCTGTCTTGGCGTCCATTCTTTGTGTTCCCTGCCCTCCATCTTTCTCCTAGGTGTCTACCAGACCCACGTTGAGTGTCCCTCGGGTCGGGACAGCAGTGGGGGTGGGTCTCTGAAGGCTTATAGCTTCACCCCACTTATTGACTGCTCTCTGCTTCTCGTGTGCAGTTGACCTGTGGTTTCTCAGCATCCTGAAGCCATGCCTTCCCTGCCTTTACAGACACCCAGCCTTCTCAGATTCTAAGGCAAATAAGCTCTTCTATAAGCTGCATGGTGTTTTATCCCAGTCACAGAAGAACAAACAGTTACTTCTTTACAGATTCAGGAGGTAAACCTGTCCTTGAATGGTTTCTGACACTTCCCTGTAGATGGAGGTTTCTGTACCACCGAGTCCCGCAGCCATTTAGTCCCAAATAAACACACAGAGGCTTATATTAATTATAAACTGTTTGGTTGATAGCTCGGGCTTCTTATTGGCTAGCTCTCTTTTAATTATTAATCCATTTCTATTAGTCTGTGTATCTCCACATGCATTCCCAGCTACATGGCATCTCCCTGACTCCACCTACTACCTTTCTCTATCCCTGTTAGAATTTCCCACCTGGTGAAATCTTGCCTGCCCATTGGCCGAAAAAGCTTTATTCGTCAGCCAATAAGAGAAACATATATTCACAGCATACAGAAGGACATCCATGGCCCATCAGTTCCCCTTGTCCCCTACTATGGTCATCTGCACCTCCCTGCCACTCCCCTGATTTCTGAGTGGTCATCTTCTTCCTTTATGATCAGCTTGATGTCACTGACCATGGGAAGCAATCTACAACTCTAGGTTAGGTTAGAGGCAGCTTGTAACCATGAGCCCAGATCATCTGATTTGAGTCCACAGCTGAACTGCAATCCTCCTCCTTGCCTCTCCACACCAGGGCTTCTGTGGGAATCTGTGTCACTGACATCATCAGTGCATGTCACTGAGCTTGCTATGTGCCAGATTCAAAATGAATACATGCTGTTTTGGTTAGTTTGTTGTGTTTGTTTTTGTTGGTTTAGCACAAGCAGGAGTCATGTGGGAAGAGGAACTTCAATTGAGAAGATGCTCCCAGAAGACAGGCCTATAGACAAGCCCATGGTACTTTTCCTGAATAATGATTGGCCCAGCTCACTGTGGGTGGTACTGTCCTTGAGAAATTAGTCCTGAGGACATAAGAAAGCAGGTTGAGCAATCCAGGAAGCAGCACTCCTCCCTGGACTCTGTTTCAGTTCCTCCCTCCAGGTTCCTGCCCTCACTTCCCCCAGTGATGCAGACATGAGAGCTGTATACAGAAATAATCCCTCCCCCCCCCCGCCAATTGTTTTTGGTCATGGCATTTTGCCACAGCAATGGAAAGCAAGCTAAAATGTCCACCCTGTATCTGATGGCTGCTCACTGGTGCTTCAGCCTGAAGTGCTAAATAACCTGGAATGCTTTCTCAAAACTGCCTAATGCCATTTGATCCCCCCAACACACAACCCTATGAGGATGACATAGCCATTGAGCACACTGAGAAACTGCTCATCCAGGAACCTGTGTGATACTCGATAGCAGCTATGGGCGGCTTCCCTCTTCCAGCTTTCTGCCAGCATCTCTCAGAGCAGTGACGCAGGGTGTGCGGCGGGGTGAGGTGTGAGGAATCCTGTTTTCTTCCTTTGACCGCACTGAGCACAGAACTGAGCCTGGTGTCCCCCTTCCTGGGGCCAGAATGGCAGCCCTGGCCTCCTCTGAATTCTGAACTCTGTCTGCCCTGAGAAAACACTATTTGTTGCTAACGATCCCAAGTCTGGTTTAACGGGTAATCGAAGCCCTTCCCAATCACCCATGCAATCCAATGATGAGCAGGGCGAAGACACATGGGCCTGCTCTTGGTGAGCAAATGAGGCAATGATGTAGCCATGGGTTCTGCAGGGTGTGGCCACAAAGGCTAGATGGAGTGAGGGCCTTCCTTCAGAGGACACCCTGGGCACCTCTAGTATTCAAGCTGGGGAGTCCCTGGAGGATAAGGAGCTAACCAGCATGCCAGGTCCACAGAACTCAGGGAATGCTGGGAGAATAGTACAGAGAAGGGATGCAAGTCTGACTGGCCACCTAGCCCAGGAGAGGCAGTTTCTGCTGGCCACAGCCACAGCCAGCGCCGAGTAAGGGCCTGGCCTGACACCAGGTGGCACTTGTCCTCACTGCCGAAAGCGTCCCCTGTGAACTATCTAGACAGACTCCCAAACACAAGGCCAGCCTATGCATCACCCTCCAAGCACGCCACAGACCAATCCCAACCAGGTCCTTTAAAGCCTCAATAAATTCCAGAGGTGTCTCCTGACCCCTCGCAGGTCATACGGTGTTTCTGACCCTTGGGGAGAAGCCAAGTCTGGATGGCGTCTTCTCTCCACTGAAGCTGGGGCATAAACACACGTGACCCATCTGTCCAGAGATGGTACGAGACTGGTGGCTGGAGACGCAGCGCCATTGGTGGAGGACTTGACTAGCACGCATGAAGCCGTGGGTTCAACTCCCATCGTCCCATAAAACAGGCACGGTGGTGCACACCTGTGAGCCACAGTGACTCAGCACCTTCTCCCCCAGCCCCTCTGAAACTGACTCTCCACAGCTCCACACATACCACTGTGACGACAAGTCTGGTTCTCTTCCGGCTACAGTTCCCTCCAGTAGGAGGGAGACGGGGAATGAAGTTGAGGACCCCCCATCCCCCGCTTTCCTCGAGCCCAGGCTTTTCTTTCTGTGTACTTATTACTCCTGACCCGTGCTGTTCTTGGTCTGGTCTCATGAGATCAAGAGTCTGTGGCCACACTTCAGAAGGCACACGTAACTTGGGAGACGCACAGTGGAACTGCACATGTTAGCCTGCTCCTCTTGATGAAGGGGTCTCTACCTGACTATTAGGCACTAAAGTGTCCTCCCCTAAAACCACATGTAGGAACCTCAGTCCCTCCTGTGACTGTATTTAGGGATAAAGCCTGCGCTTAGATAATGAAGAGGACGGGGAGATGGTTTAGTGCATAAGGTGATTGCTGCACAATGATTAGAACCTGAGTTCAAATCCCCAGCACCTACATGAAAGGTAGCATGGCAGTGCACTTCTATAACCCCAGGATAGAGGGGTCAGGTAGAAGGATCCCTGAAATCCACTGGCCAAAATGGAAACATTTGATTTGGGATCCTAAGTCTTAAATCAAATGCTGGAGTGCAATAGAGGAAAATGCACTACATTGACTGACCTTTGACCTCTACATCACAGGCATAGGCAGACCCATGTGTTTACACACATGCACACGCATGTATATGCATGCATAAGACACATACACCTCAAAGAGAAAGAGCTAACATGGGTCAAATGTAGTTATGTGGATGTGGGTGGGGTCCTGGTGTCCCTACAAAAAGAAAAGGAGAGAGCAGTCTCCGCAGCTAAGAGTGTTCGTTGCTCTTGCAGAGGACCAGGGTTCAGTTCCAGACATCCACATCAGGGGCCTCGTGACCTGTAACTCCAGCTCCACGGGATCTGAAAGTCTCTTCTTGCCTCCAAGGCACTGCACACATGTGCCACACACACACACACACACACACACACACACACACACACACACACACACACACACACACACGGCCATGGAAACACAAACAGCTAATTCTTTAAGAGAGAGAAGAAAAGAGATGCCAGGCACATGTGGGTGCCGAGAGGGGGTTATGGGGACACAGTGGGATGGTGGCCAGATGTAAGGCATGCAGATGCCTCAGGAGGACCCAGCCACTCAGCTTTCTCCTGAGCTTTGAGAAGTGAGCTGCCTCCCAAGACCCCCAGCCCGGGATGTCACATCGGGTTATGTCAGCCTCCAGAAACTGACCCCTCACCCTTCCGAGGGGCACACACAGACACTAGGTCTGAGGAAGTCTGTGAGTGTACCTCAGGATCTCGAGGTACCCTCATCTCTTTATACTTCCGTGGTGTGTGTGGTCCCAGCATTCTTTCTTCCTGAAGCCACACAGTCCATGCTTAGACCTCAAGGACTCAAACATGTTGCTGCTCCCTGCTCCCTGCTCCCTGCTCCCTGCTCCCTGCTCCCTGCTCCCTGCTCCCTGCTCCCTGCTCCCTGCTCCCTGCTCCCTGCTCCCTGCTCCCTGCTCCCTGCTCCCTGCTCCCAGTGGTATGAGCAGCTGCAGCAGGAAAGTCTCTGCCAGACAGAGGCGCTCTCTCCACCATGTACTGCACTAACATGCCAGGGCGACTCATCACAGCGCTCTGAAATTATGAGGCCAAAGAGACCCACCTCCCTTACGGCGATTTCATATAGAAATTTTTTTTCTAGTAGCAAGAAAGTTATGAACAGTATTAAATGGGGGTCTCAGCCCAGAGTTGTCAATACCGAGTCTGCTCATCAACCATTAAATGTATTCTCACACGTCAAAACACTGAGTGAGTGCTGGCAAGATGGTTCAGGAGGCAAGAGGACTGCTGCCTAGTCTAAGTCTGAGTTTGATCCCTGAAAACCACGGTGGAAAGGGAGAATCGACCCTGAAATCCTTTGACCTCTATACACTGTGGCATGCATGTGTGCTCACACACACACACATGCACACGCATACACACACATGCGCGCGCACACACACACACACACACACACAAAGATAAATGAGAGTGTAAAATTTTGGCCATTAAATTACCCATTTCTAAAATGTCCTGTTGTATTTCTTTCGGGAATGAGCCACGTGCACAGAGCTGTCAATCACTGTTAAACAGATGAAGAGAGAGAAAATGAAGAACAGAAAAGAGACCAAAATGAGGTACTCAAAATTCACATCTGTCATTCCCAGATCACCACTCACCTGCTTTCCTAAGGGAGGGACTCCTCTCCAGCCTCAGTCCAGGAGGCCTGAGCTGGGCTGAGTCTATAATCACTGGGTACCAGGGCATAATACCACTGCTACCTACAAATGAGCTAAGTTTACCCAACTACAATGACTCCCTAAAACACGTGGGGACTCCTTTCTGGAGGAACTGAGCTGGAGAAATGCAAACTTAGAATACAAATCCTCAAATCACTCAAGGATAGCCCCCTCAAAGAGACTAGCCGAGGGGAACAAAGCTATAGAATAAAGGATGAGAGTCAGGAGACATTGTCGCAGTCATTAAGCTCCTGGGTCCTGCTGTACCTGAGGCTGGGAGGCCCATGAAATTCTTAGTCCTTTAGGCAACTTCTTTTCCATCCTCTGCACTTGAAATGGCCCTGACTAATGGAGGCAATTACCGTTGTTTCAAGCAAGAACATAAAGCAAAGAAAGTCAAAAGCATGATCCAAAAATCCTTAATTACACGGAAATGGCTACCAGGGGTTTTGAACACCAGCTGTGAGACCTGCCTCAGGCCAGGCTGCAGCTCATACTGGCATGTGCCTCATGGTGGACTTAGCATAACCACTCCTGCCTATCCAGTTGTCTCTCAGAACTCTATTTTTTTAAAGTAAGATAAATAAAGCGCCCAAATTTCCAATACCCAACTCTTTCTCTTGGTCTTTTAAAATGAATTCTATGTCTCGGTTACCATTCTTTGTGTCAGAGGGAAGAAAAACAGACACACAGGAGAACTTCCCCATAAATCAATCTTTATTCCATTCCAAAGCCAGTCAGCTTTCCCGAGCATTGCAAAGGTCTCTTTTCTTGAGTGAAATACTACATTTATTTAATAAAGCAGGCAGGATTTACTATCTGGGCACGGGTAAGCACTTTTCATTTTCCACAAGATAGATGGTGGCTGCTGAAGGCTTTCTCTCTCTTTTCGGCTTTATTTATTTATTTTCTTGTCTTCCCGTCTCTCTTTTCCTATGACTGCACAACCTTCCCATCACAATTGAATTACTGAGCAGAGCCAAAGGGAGATTGTCCCTGTGGGGGTGCTGTGCAGGTTATTTCCTTTTAAAGGTGGCTTTAAAGAATTAGAAATAAATGTTATCAGCAGTTCCTTTAAATGAGGCTGACTTATTTGCCGTGGCGGAGCTGTACCGCTGTCCTCAAATGTGTGTGTGTGTGTGTGTGTGTGTAGAGAGAGAGAGAGAGAGAGAGAGAGAGAGAGAGAGAGAGAGAGAGAGAGAGAGAGAGAGAGAGAGAGAGATGTAGGGGATGTACACTCATAGAGGATGTTAAATGTCCTGCTTGATCATTCTCTGCCTTATTCCCTTGAGAGTCTCTCACTGAACCTGGAGGTTGCATGGTGGCCAGCCAATGAGCCACACAGAGCCTCCTGTCCCTGCTCTGTCACAGTGCTGTGGTTACAGGTACCTATGCCTGCCTGGCTTTTTAAAATCCATTATCTTCCCCCTCCATGTGGATCCTGGAGCTTGAACTCAGGTCTTCTGGCTTTTAGTAGCAAGCACCTTTAATTGCCAAGCTCCATTGCTGCCCCAGAATTTTGCTTATGGTTACATAGCAGGCTCTCTTACCCACTGAACCATCTCCACCGTCTTTAAAGTGTGATTTTAAATGGACATGCTCCGTTTGGGGTAACTGGACCTCTCCCAATGAAAATTTGTCACACACACACACACACACACACACACACACACCTCTGCATGTGCACACATACACACCTCTGTCAGTTCAACTTTCTGGAGACCTGAGGTGGGAAACACAGAGGTGAGACCCTGGGCACTCTCAGAATCTCCTGCTAGAGGAAGACAAGACCCTAAGTCGGATCTGGGTCCCTTGGTCTGAAATGAGTTAAGGAGCCAGTGGCGCTTTAAACAGAGTGACCGTGGAGGAGAGAAAGCAGCTGTGAGGGGAAGAAAAGCCGTTTGTTTTCATTAGCTGCCAGGAGGACAGAAGGTGAGGGTTTCTCTCTAGACATCTTCACCCATAAGTTGGGCGGCAAGCCAGTTTGCTCTTTGGCAGAAAAACTCCAATTAAAAATGTATGACTTCCATCTTCCAGAGGAGGAGGGGACAAAAGTCAGCGCTGGGCCTGTGCAAACACTGGAGGCTGCAGAAGCAAGCAGAGGGACTCTCCTTACCTCACTTGCCACCTGCTGTCTGGGAAGCAGTGCCGATAATGGTGGGCAGAGTGGGGGGATCCAAAGTCACACTCCACAGCCCTTACAGATGACCCTGCCATGAGCCCCACACTATAATTCCATTGGGCCTCATCAGGTGCCCAACAAATAACCCAAATAGTCCCTCCAGTAGCTTGCATGCATGCACGTGCGTGCACAAACACATGTACATGCAAATATGTGCATGGACACAAGCACACGGATTTGCACAGCTCCTTAACAACACTGCTACCAATCTGTGTCCTTGGTCCTGGGTTATCATTGCCTCTGGAAATACTTTCTTTGTCCCCTTTGGTCCCTCATGCCTTTGTTCCCCCTGGTCATGTTCATCTATATCCCCAGCTCTCTGTGGGTGGTAGATGCTAGTTTGTTAGTGAAAGGCTACGTAATAACAGTGACAGTGCCCACCTCCCTATTGTTTAGTAACAGTGACAGTGCCCACCTCCCTATTGTTTCCTCCCTTGTGGATGTCTACCACAGACAGTCTTCATCCTGCTTCTTAGCTCCACTGGAAGATTCCATTTCCACAAAGTAACCCAGTGATCCATGCAAGAGTTTCCTAGTGATTTCGTCACGTGACGTCTTATCAGGCAAAGTGGATCTCCTGGGTCCCCTTCCCCAAAGCTCAGCCTGTGCCCAGACAACTGGCCTTCACAGCATTTGACAGCGGCATTCCCCTGTCTTCTCTGTAGGTGACACCAGGCAGTTCTATTCTGCACCCTTAGCTTCCATCAGAACAAAAAGTCACCCCCCCCCCACCCCCACCCCCCACCGTATGTGGTGGCTCACACCTGCATTCATGGGGCTCAGGAGGCAGAAGACTGACGCCGGAAAGTCGACGCAAGGGTGAGGCTGTCCAGGACTACATAGCAAGTTCCAGGCCAGCGTGAACTAGAGTGTGATACCTGTCTCAATAAAGGAGGGAGGGAGGGAGAGAGAGAGAGAGAGAGAGAGAGAGAGAGAGAGGGAGGGAGGGAGGGAGGGAGGGAGGGAGGGAGGGAGGGAGGGAGGGAGGGAGGGAGGGAGGGAGGGAGGGAGAAAGAGACTCACATCAGCAAGAACCTACTGGAAATCTGGAAATTCATGGGCCATTCACAACCTACAAATCCAATCTCTTTCATACCAAAGACTTAATAAAACCAATCCTCCTGATCCCTGTGGTCTCTCTCTGAGAGGGTGGGGTCCTGGTCAGTGAGATTTCATTAGTGACAATTAATATGTAAGTTGTATTGTCCAAACTTGTCCTCTTAATGTCTAAGGTACCTTTGAGTTCCCTAATGACTCAGTCTTAAAACTAGGTACCCTGTGTACAGTTTTTTTCTTTGTTAGTCAAGTTGTCATCACCCTTGGATCGATGAGAATCCCTTGTGGCAGTTCACCTGGGCGCGTATTTTCCCAAAGTGGTTGTCTTTCTTAGTTTACTTTATTTACCAGTGAATTTCTCTGTATTAATTCCCCCTACTGTGACTCCCAGCTCCTAAAATTTTCTTGTGTAGTACTTCCCTTCCAGTGACAGCTGCACCAAGTGACTTGCTCCTAGTGACTAGAATATGATTAAAAAGATAATGTTTAGTTAGCATTCGTTTGCTGGGTATCCACTGTCATCACTGCCACTTTGGCTGGCACGAGTTGACAAAGCCAGCTGCTGTAGTGGAGAAGTTCCATGCAACCAGAGCCAACTTTATGCCAAGCGTTGGGGCGGAACTGTGACTTCAGAGTCACAGATATACATCAAGGAGATGAATTTTGTCATTAGCCACATAGGTTTGGAAACCGATTTCTCCTTGGTGGAGCCTTCGGACAAAACCGTGGCTTTGGCTGACCTTGAGCCAAGACCACTCAGATAAAGGAGGTTAATCTACCTACCCAAAGGAAGTCTGGTAAGTGACTGTCCAAAGGTGTGACCTTTGACCTTGCCCAAGTCACATGAACAGGGATTCAGGCATTAATGACCAAGACACAGCAAGGAGACAAAGCTGCTGAATAGCCACAGGTCATCTCTTAAAGAGGGACTCCAATGGCAATCACGGAAATCAGAGGAGGGAACAAGGGTTGGCAGGTCATGTAACCTGTCACCAGCTGTGCGGTACACGGGTCTTAGTACATATTGCTAAGGAGTCACGGCATCACCTGGCTGGTTCCCTTATGTGCCCGAAGAAAATTAGCAACCTGTTCACACTTGGCCCTGTGCTCCTCTCTCCAGAAAGACCACAGTGCCAGTTACCCTGCTCATCTACAAGGTGTTTCCAGTAGGTCAAAGGGAATGAGGTGTTTACCCTGAAATAATATGTCATCCCGTTTGAAGTCACGTGTCACCCTGATGGGTTAGGACTTGGACACATACCAGCAGCAGCTGGGGTCTCTGCTGGACACCCAACACAAGTCAGCGGGGGGGGTATGTTTGTTATCCCTCAAGATATTTCAGTATGTGTTTCCCGTGGTCTTCAGAGAAAAGAAATGATTAAACAATGGAAATTGCACCCCCAGTCTCTTCCTGGAAGTGGTACAGATCACTTCTTCTGCTCCTGTTTTACTGGCATGCTATGCGGCCATATTTTTGTCATACAGCCTACCTGTGTGCCTGGCAGGGAGAGGCTCATATATTAGTGGACAGCATGAATGATTTCACAGTAAGTGCTAAATGCTAAACAGATGCTACATGGTCTGCCTCACTCTTGAAGGCCACGTGATAAGCAGAACGGGAATCTGTACATCGAACTGAGGGCTTTAGTGGACCTCCCTTCAATCGGAGGTTGATGACTGCCCTCTGTGGTGCTTCGTACTCTGAATGAACTTGAGAAGAACCTGGGTACTCAGCTCTCTGGCTCAGACAGATGAGCCTCGGGATTGGTGGACTGAGTGGAACAGAAGGCCCCTCCCAGTGAGATAGACAGCATCCAAGCCCTTGAGGTCCTGTGCAGGAAGACGGAATAGAGAAGGGTTGGATTAGCTGTCTGCCTGACTGCTGAGCCAGAGCACTGACCTTCTCCTGCCCTCCATGTCCTGATACCCTCTGTGTCTTTCTGTCCTCCGTGTCCTGCCGCCCCGTGTGTCCTGCTGTCCCCTGAGTCCTGGTCTTCTGTCCTGGAGACTCAGATGGGACTTCTACCTTACCCAGCGATTTCCCAGGCTCCTGCTCACAGATGGAACATGGTCAGACTTTTCAGCTTCCACAATCATGTCCTCTGTGATCTAGAGCAGATCCTTTTAGATGTCCATCTCCTGTTGGCTCTGTTCCTCTGGAGACCCCTAATTAACATAACCCCTACTGAGTCTAGGCTTGTGTTTATGAGAGAAAGAAAAAAGAGCCACCTGGTGATAGAGGCCATGTTTAAAAGATGGAGACACACAGAGGAAAATACACCCACAGATAAGTCAAATAATAAAGCCCATACGAAGCACATACACAGGGCAGGTGTGTAGGGCTGGTGTGTGTGTGTGTGTGTGTGTGTGTGTGTGTGTGTGTGTGTGAGACAGCCCACTGCATTGTTGGTGCCAACATAGGTCAGCAAGGAATCCACTAGGCATGACAGTCTGGGAGGCTGGAGCAGGGTGTTTGCATAGGGGAAGAGACCCAAACCCAAGGTTGCATCCAACAGGTGAAGAGGGAACTCACCTGGAAGCATGAAAATGAGCATTGTGAGCAGAGAAAAGAAGCCCCAGGTGGTGACAAAGACAGGAGACACACTGAAGAGTGGGACACACTTCCTTATTCCCAAGAGGTGGAGCGTAGACATGGAAAGGGAGACAAGGGAGATGGCCTGGAACTGGCGGGCCGCGGGATAAATTGAGTTTGGATGGAGAGATGGACAGGTGTGTGGGTGTGTGTTATCCATCATTATTCTCCACAGATTGTCCAAGGAGAGTTCTCGTGGGCACCGATGCCACAGTAGCTTAAGAAAGAGGATGTACAAGCTGGGCATTGCACCTCCTTCCATGCTCAGAGTGTCCTCAGGGATGTAAATGTGCTTTGCAAATTGGAACTGAACTAAAGGGCTCCTCTGATCAAACGGCAACCATTTGGAATTTTAAGCCAATAATGGTAGCAATGCATAAACTCAGACACCAGAAGAACACAAGCAGGTAGGTGAGTGCATGGTTTGGTGGAAAATAGAACATTCGTGTAACCACACAGACATGCTGCCAGATGTATCTTAATCCCAGGGTGGGGGAACCAACAGCGGCAGGCAAACCTGGAGGCTCCACCTTGACAATCAGAGGTGAATCTCTAGGAGTGGGGACAAGATTAAATTGGGCCACCCATGAGGCTGCAAACAGGTGCGCTTCTGTAAGTCCTCTGGTGAAGATGCGTAGCTGGGATCCAATCAGGAGAAGTCACGAAACGAATCCAAAGTGAGGGACACGGGACAAAATAAGCACCGGGTCTGTCATCCTCAGAGAAGCCAAGGTCAGCTCTAGGGAAATGCTCAGCTGGTAAACTGGTTGCCACACAAGCATGGGACCTGAGTTCAGATCCCCAGCCCCTGTGTAGAGCCGGGCAGAGCAGTGGGAACCTGGAATACTAGCAGCAGGGACGGGGGCAGATCTCCAGATGAGTCAGTGAGCCAGGTCCAGTGAGGGACCCTTCCTCAAAAACTACAATGGAGGGGTTGAGGAAGAAGCATGACACCCACTCAGAGCTTCCTAAGCACATGCCCTACTGTGCACACGTACGACACACACCCACAGGAACAGTCACAGTCACTAGAGGTGCGTGGTGACTGAGGAAACCTCTGCTGTGAGTGACAAGATGCCAGGGTGGGAAACAAGATTCTGATGCAGAACATTTTGCTACAGGGGACACTGTTGAGACAATTATTGACACACATTGCAGTTTGGGGACCAATGCATTTGTATCAATTTCCTCACATTATAGGACAGCACTATAGCTTTTCCTTGTTTGTTAGAAATGCATGCTTAAGTATTGGGGGACAAGAGGTCTTCAGAGGGTTCATGACCAAAACATGGTTCCTGGTACATTTTTCTTCAATGCTCCAAAATAACATAAAAGAAGTTATACTGAAAATGAATTAATGGCAGGTTGGCAGAAAAAGGTAAAGTAGTGTGAACTCAATTTTGTTCTTTAAAAGGGAACACACAGGTATGTAACATGTAGTCTTCCCTCCAGCCGCCTGGGTCTCACTGCCATCTCAGCCCCCAGATAACACACGAAACACTATATTAATTTTATGAAGCTGTTGACCATTTCCTTGGTTTCTTATCTTTGTCATGCTCTTCCAGGTGCCCTGTTCAACGCCGTGCTTGGTGTTCCTATGGTGAAGGGAACATTTGTTCTCAAGGCTTGCAGAGCACACAGCCTCACATAGCCAGCAAGATAAGGTCTAGGAAGGTACCACAGGACAGAACTTGACTTTACAGATGGGGGGGGTTCTAGACTTCCCCTGTGACTCCTTACACAAAAGACATCTTCAGGATCTCTTGTGGGAGCTGGGGCAGAAGTTATGGATCAGCAGTCTGCTGAGAATGTTACCAGCATCAGTCACTAGAGGGTCAGCCAGCGTCCTTGGCTTCCTTGGTGCAATTTGAGACAGTGTCGCCAGCCAGCAACATCTTCTGCACATAAGTAGCCAGGAGTCTGGGGACTCCCCCAGGGCCTCCATCAGGCTGCTTTTCTGGGCTGAAGACTGGTGCCGGTCAGGAAGCTTCTTCCTGCCTGTTATAGCACTCAGGGAGCAGGCAGGGGAGAGAAAGAAGAGGTTCCTTTGAAACTCCCCTAAGTAGACCACCCAGGGGTCCTCCCTCCTGCCCATGACTCCATCAGCACCAAGTGGCTTTTGTTGACTGCACTACAAAAAACTCCCCTTGAATCATATCTGAAACTTGGCACAAATATGTTTTTTAATGGATTTTAGGTGAAAAGATGAGTTAAAATCATTTCCCACAACTGTGCAGCTCTAAGCAGGGTCTTGTACAGGCTAGGTTAACAAAGATACTACTAGTGACCTATACTCCCACCCACAGTGGGTCTCACCTGAGGCTGAATGATGCTGCTTTCAGAAAGGTCTCTTAGTTAGTCACTGGGGTCATCTAAAGAAGGTGTAGAAAAATCAGGAGGGACCTGTGATCCTCAGCCCCATTCCAGATTTAACAAGTCACAGACCCCCGGATGGGAGAGTGGAGAAGAGACTAATCTTTCTAGGGTTTGTCCCATACGTAGCAGCATGATTTGTTATGCTGTAAGTGAACAAGTGATCATTTGATTGCCCAGAAAACATAAGGAGGAATAAATGAACCACCCGGGAGTGGTCCAAGCTGATGTGATTTGTTCAGTGGAGAATACAATGAGCCCCTCTCACTTTGACTTTCTTCTGCTTGTCTCAAACGTAATGGTTGCATTAAGAAAACAATAGGAGAGGCAGGCAAGATGGCTCAGCAGGTAAAGGGGCTTGTTCTCAAGCCTGAGGACCCAAGTTCAGTTCCCAAGACCTACAACGGTAGAAGGAAAGAACAATGGACTCCCTCACATTTTCCTATGACCTCACACATGCTGTTGCACAGGGACACACGCGCACGCATACATGCATGCACACACACACACACACACACACACACATCCACAGACAATTAATTTTAAAATTGCTTAACTGGAAACATTGTTTAGAAAGAAAACAATGGGCAATAAAGACACAATCATTCCTCATTATTATAACACAGAAAGCAATCTTCATGCTAGGGTGGCCCTCTGTGCCTTGCAGAGCCCAGCATGTATTTTTATCCAAAGCTCATTTTCATACAGCAGCTAGGAGCAACTGATGTTAGCCTTGCCTGGCCTGTTGGCTGCCATTTATAGCCCTAGCACCTACATGTGGTAGATTCACAGGTTAGAGGCCAGCCTTGCCCACACAGTGAGACTAACGGAACAGCCATCCCAGTGGTGCTGAGGGGACCTGAAGCTTCTCCGGCGCATACCCGAGAATTATGGATGAAGAAGCAGGGGGAGGGGTTTGCACAAACAAGATAACATTTGTACTGAACATCCCCAGAGGTCTTAGGTGAAGTGAAGTTTAAAGATAATTAGAGAGTCTAAAATCCTCTTAGGGAAGCCGGGAAGAAAATAGCAGTGCCGTTTACCTGCCCAAGGTCATTCAGGGGTTGACTAGAGGACTGTCTTCCGTCCTGGTAGCTTTCCAGCAGCCTTCACAGTCACTGGGCAGCACGATCCCTCCTCAGCACCTGGGATCCGGTCCTGGAAGGCATCCTACCCATCCCGACATTGTCTAAGTAGCATCCTTTGTAGAAGGACGGAAGGAAGCTAGGTCTCAGTGACCCACCAAGTCAGGTTGCTCCAGAATTCACATCCCTCCTACCCGTTCCACACCCACTGGAATGAAGGCATCCTCAGGTCCGTTCATCTCCGTTCACACCTGGATCCAGCAGGAGGAAGTATGGGGATCCTGAGGGCCAGGCCTCAGCTTCAGAGACAGGCCTGTGAACATTCATCACGCCAATTCTGTGGGCTGGTCACACCCCGGGAGGTGGAAGGGGTAGCTTCCAGAAGTGAGCACATTTCTCTCCCCACCCGCCTCTGTCTCTCCTTCACCTTCCCAAGTGGCAACTCATAACTGACTCACCTCTTCTTTCTTCTTGAGGTAAAAATGCAGCAAAAAGCACATAGTTTGGAAATTTTCCTGTTGTCTCTGTCACAGTTCACCTAGAGCCATGACCTGCTCGTGCTCAGCCACAGTTTCTATTGGGAAAACTCATGGAAGGAGAGGCTGGACTTGAAATAAAGGAGAAGAAAATGTTCACCAACCATTCTAAGTATGACTATGACGTGGGCGTAGGAGTCTCAGAGACAAAAAGGAAGTGTTACCATCTGAAACTCTTGGGAGTTGCTTTCCTTAGAAACCTGAATGCCTGGGTTCATTCCTCACCTAAGCTTTAAGAGTCCATGTGCTGGCTCCGGGGAGTGGGTGGATTTACCAAGGAAAACTCCTGTCCCCAGTTACAGGTGCCAACAGGGATTTCCTGTGAACTAGACCCCACCAGACAGCTGAGCTCCACAGGGGTCCACGTGAGCTCCACAAGGGCCCTGAATCACCTAATACAGACCAAGGCAAAAGTCTGAAATGCTCACTTGTAGAAGCAAAGCCACACTTCAGGAATCAGACAATGACATGCAAGACATGCAGGGCTCAACTCCCGCCGCTGTACCAGGAGGCCCTGAGCCACTCTTCAGCCTTTGCACAGAGCTTAGGCCTGGAAGAACACACGGTAAAAAACAGTGAGGGGACGGCCGTGGCAAAGTTTCTACCCACAAACTGCAGAGGCACAGGCAATGGGCAGCAATGAAGAGAGGCCAGGTTCAGAGCATGTGGTACACAGTAGGCATACAGAGTATACAGTAGGCACATGCTCTATGGTGTTCAACTCCAGGTTACAAAGACGGTGGAGGCTGAGATGATGACTCGCTTGGCAGGGTGCTCGCCTTAGATGCATTAAGGTCTGCATTCTGTCCTCAGAACCCATGACAAAGCACACCTAGTCTCAGTGCTGGGGAGTTGGAAACAGGGATTCCTGGAGTTCTCCTGCTGGTCCGTCTAGCCAAATCACTTAGTTCTGAGTTTGGTGAGAGACCCTGTGTGCAAAAGCTAGCATAGAGAGTGACTGAGGATGTCAACCCACACAGGCCTCTGGGCTCCACATGCATGCACACGTGTGCACACAGATGAACATGGACACGTACATACACGGGGCTAAACAGTGAATAAGTAAATAATTTCCTTTTTCAGAGTATTTGCTTTTTAAATAGATTTTTGTCTCATACAATACATCCCAATCATAGTTTGCCCTCCCTCCACTCCTCCCAACCCCTCCCCCCTCCCCTCTTCCCCAGATCCACTCCCCCTCAGTTCCCTTCAGAAAGGAGTAGGCCTCCAAAAGACAACAACCAAACATGATAGAACAAGGTAAAATAAGACCAAGCAAACACCCTTCCATTGAGACTGGATGAGGTAAAATAAGACCAAGCAAACACCCTTCCATTGAGACTGGATGAGGCAGCCCAACAGGAGCGGAAACGTTCCAAGAGCAGGCAAGAGTCAAGACACATCCGCTCCCACTATTAGGAGACCCACAGAAGCGCCAAGCTAACAGGCATAACACATGCAGAGGACCTGGCATAGACCCACGCAGGCCCCACGCCTGCCACTTCAGTCTCTGTGAGCCCCTGTGAGCCCTGATGAGCTGGTTCAGTGAGTTGTGATCTCCTGAGGTCCTCCATCCCCTCTGACTCTTGTAATCTTTCCACTCCCCCTTCTGCTGGGTTTCCTGATCTCCAAGGGAAGGGAGCACATAGAGACCCCCAATTTAGACTCTCTCTCTGAATGATGTCTGTCCATGGGTCTCTGCACCCGCTCCCATCTGCTGCCAGAGGAAGCCTCTCTGACGATGATTGGACAAGGCACCAATCTATGAGTGTAGCATAATACCATCAGGAATCATTTCACTAACTTTGGTTTTTGTCCAGTTGTACCAGAGGCTGGGTAGCCTAGAGACCTAAGGTAGAATATCAGAAACCTGCTTAGAGGAGGGAAAACAGAAAAGAAAAAAATAATGAGCACCCCAAACCCCAAGAGAAACTTCCTTCCTTCCTTTCTTCATTCCTTCCTAGCAGATAGTAGCCTTGAACTCTCGAACTGTCATGGTTGACCTTGTGGCCTCAGTTCCACCTCAGCTCATGGCATTGTGTCCAGTAGCGTCACAAAGGAGAACTTGGAACTTCTTTCATTTCTAACAGCCCAGAAAATGAGGAATCTTGTACAGCAGGATGTTTTCATGTTTCTCATGGATTCCACGGTTCCTTTACAAGTGCTTATAAAATATTGTCTTATTGTAGTGGCATCTTGCCTTGGCAATGAACTTGTGGCAGTGGCCACACCCTTTGGGTGTGGTTTGAGCTACAGACAAACATAACCCATTAAGATAGAGGAGGAGCTTGCACGTGCTCTCTTGGGTTGTGGAAAGCCTTGGAAGAGTAGAGACTGCATCTTCTGGAGCAGGAAGACCTCGGCAGTTGATTTACTCTTATCTGTGTAAACACTTCCATAATAAACACTTATTTATCATTTATCTTGGGTCTGGCAAACTCATTTAAACCCCACTTTCATCCTACCATCTTCCGGGAAGGAAAAATCAAGTCCTCTGGCCCCTGAGACCAGTCCGGGGGCTTCTGATGTCAATCTGAAATCCTGCAGCCTTGGAAGCCTTAACTCAAGACTGGCTCCCAAGCCAGGGAGAGCAAAATGTAGCTTCCCGCCAAGTTCTGAAGGAGTCCCCTTGAATTGTTAAAATATCAGCAGCACAAGTTCTACTGGTCAGCCCAGCCCCCAAAATGGAAGGGTAGACGTAGATGCGGCCTTGGTTCTGAAGGTGTTGCGGCAGCATCAATCCACCTGCAGAGAGCTGACCTCACCTCTCAGGAAAAGAAGAGGGAAAAGTAACCCTGAACCAACAGAGCATGGGAGCTTAACTCTCAAAGTAGGATGATAACAACTTATTGACATCAAGCTATCAATCTCATTCTTTTCCATTGAGTTGTCAAGTCAGATACTAGCGAGGATTTAAGGGTTGTTTTCCTGCTTATATTTTTTCGAGATGAATTTTTCTCCCTGAATGCTGCTATTTTGATCAAATGCTTCCTTTGTTAGCATTTCCTCCATTTGTTTTGTTGTTGTTGTTGTTATTTTTTTATATTGGGGCAAAATCATGACAGTGCTTGCATGTGATGTTAAAAATGCTAACAGTGAAAGCTAAGATATTTTAAAAGGAGCACTGTTTATGCATTTTTAAACAGCAACGGCAAAGGATCTTAGAAGAAAATAGTCTCCTGCTACTCACAAAGAGGAACACAGAAAACAAAGTCCCCAGCCCCATCTCGAGAGTCCCATCACTCAGGCTGGGCATGCCCATAGTGAACTAGGGGGATGGACCTTTGGGGGCTGAAGAGCATAAAGCACATGCCATGTTTTGTTAGAGCTGAAGAAATGGTTCAGTCACCCAAGCACTTGGCTTGCCATACAATCTTGAGGGCCTGAGTTTGATCTCCAGAACCCCTATACAAATGCTGGATGTGACAGCCTGTACTTACAACCCAGCCCCACAGAGAGATGGAAATAAGATCCCTGGAGCTCACTGAGCAGCCTGCCTAGCTGAATTAGTGATCCTTGATCCCAGCAAGAGACTCTGTCTCTAAAAAAACACCACACGGCCGATTGTGGTGACACATGGCCAATTGTGGTGACACATGGCAGTAGGATTTGCCTAAGGAGGTGGGAGCAGCAGGAGGATGACAAGTTTAAGGCCAGCCTGAGTTACACACTTTTGCTGGACGTGGTGCCACACACCTTTAATATCAGTACTCAGGAGGCAGATGCAGAAGGATCTCTCTCTCCCCTCTCTCTCTCTCTCTCTCTCTCTCTCTCTCTCTCACACACACACACACACACACAATCTTGCTGCTTCCAAACTTTCTGAGAGCCAATAACAGCCTCGTGACGTTGGTGCTAAACTCTTTCATTCATCAGCTCTTCAAGCCAACACACGTAAGAATCATCTGGGGACTTCAGTCAGATGCTGACTTTGATGGAGCAGATCTGGGAGGGGCTTGTGCTTACATACCTGTAACAGCTACCCCCTTGTGCTTACACACCTGTAACAGCTACCCCTGCATCCTCAGACCCCTGCATCCTCAGCCGCTGCTGCTGGCTTGGGTGCTGCAGGAGAGCAGACTTCCATCATCATTTCGACAGCCCAGTTACTCACACTACGTTCTGCAGCCTCTAGGGCTTGCCTGAAACCCTGGTGGGGGGCGGGGCCGAGACCCCCATCAGACCTACCCAGTTGCAATCTGCATTTTAACAAAGGGCTTCTGCTCTTGCCAAGGGGTTTGTTTTGGTTTTGTTTTAGATGTATTCGTTTTACTTATGTGTGTGGGTGGCTGGGTGGCTGCATATATGTTTGGGCACCATGTGTATGCAGTACACTTGGAGGTCAGAAGAGGGCCTTAGAGCCCCCCAACTGTGGTTACAGACAGATGGTGCTGGGAACTGAGCCTGCGTCTGCCGGAGGAGCAGCAAATGCTGGTAACTGTGGACCCAGCTCTCCAGCCACATGTGAGGAGTTTTAAGCACCACCAAGTTCTAGAAGCGCTGCAGACAAGTGATTCTAATCTCAAAAGCCACACTAAAAGATGACCTGCATTAGGAAGAGAATAAAACCCACCTAGCTAGACCTGTTCAATCTTCCCCTCTCCTCCTCTACCGAAGCGCCACCAGGGACCATAATTGAGCCAAGGCTTTGTGTGAGGACCAATGGCCATACATCTCTGTTCTCAACACTTCTGGTAGCCACCAGGTCAACTGATATGTGAGCCTTGGCTAAGCCCAATGGATACTGCTGCTCAAGAGACGGGTTTATACAGTGCAGGGGGGGGGGTCAGTAAAGCCTAGGGCTCTCAGCGGGATGCACGGTGGGACCACATCTACAGATTACTGCGGTTTCAAGTGACTAATACAGCTTTGTGGGTGCCTAGAGCAGACAGAGAAGCAGAGAGAAGGGTGCGACTCATGCCACAACCTCGGGATCTTGCAGCCCACAATCCGTTATGAGGATCTATATTAGATGACAATGATTGTTTCAGAGCCGAAAGCAGGGGCTGGGAAGATGGCTCAGTGGGTAAAGTGGGTGGGTAAAGCGCATACCACACAAGCATGAGGGCCTGAGTTCAAATCTCCAGGACCCATGTAAAAAGCCAGGTGCAGTGGAAAGTATCTATAATCCCAGTGCCAGGAAGGTGGAGCCAGGAAGTTCAGTGAGGCTCGACGGAGAGGGAGGTGAGCCAACTGTCAAGCTCGGGGTTCAGGGAGACACTCAAGATACTCTGTGTCATAAATAAGGTCAGAATGATCAAAGAAGACACCTGATGTCGACCTCTGACCTCCACAAACATGTGCACACGTGTGCACACACAACAGATGTGTATACACACAACAGGCATGCACACACAGGTGAACACATGTGATAAATATGCACATACAGGTGAGCACACATGATAAACATATGATAAACATGCACACACAGGTGTACACACACTACAAACATGCACATACAGGTGAACATATGTGATAAACATGCACACACTGGTGTACACACATGATAAACATATGATAAACATGCACACACAGGTGTACACACACTACAAACATGCACATACAGGTGAACATATGTGATAAACATGCACACACTGGTGTACACACATGATAAACATATGATAAACATGCACACACAGGTGAACATACATGACAAACATGCACACACAGGGGTACACACAGGACAAACATGCACACACTGGTGTACACACATGATAAACATGCACACACAGGTGAACATACATGACAAACATGCACACACAGGGGTACACACAGGACAAACATGCACAGAAACAACTTAAAGCAATAATTTGCTAAAAGTAGAGGCTAGGGGCTAAAGTAATACAAGAAAGTATCACTAAAAATCAAAAGAGGAGAACAGACTTAAGTCAATAATAATAATAATAATAATAATAATAATAATAATAATAAATTTTACAAACGTAAGTGTAATTAGACTGGTAGACCGTGGGCAGCACCCCCAAAGCACCTGGAATCGGGTGGACCCCTCACAGGGCTGCTTGTGCCTTCAGCTTAGTCTCCTTAGGGTCTTTCAGGAGGAAACTGCTGGCTGCAACAATTGCTTGCATTTGACCAGGGAACAGGAGACAGGAAGAGTCTGGAGGGAGTGGGGCTCACACTGTCAGTGTGAGGAGCCAAGGCACACACAGGGCTCTATCAGTGTGCCTTATTTTTGCACACATCAATTTTTGAAAAGAATTTTCCAAGTTATAGACCGTGCAGAGAGCACCCGGCACCGACGGTAGAAATATGTGTGACCACTCCTGTTCCTCCTGCTTCCCAACTTAGTGCTCCGTCTTCCCTGTGCCAGCCTTTATACCCACATCCCCTCTTCCTAGTGAAGATCTTCTACTCTCCATAAGTTTTCTTGTTGTCTGCCCATCTGAAGGCCTGAAATGTTGGGGATCGCAAGAGCCGGTGGTCAGACTAGGGGTTTCAGCTCCCACTGTGCCCCAAGCACTCCCTGGGTCTTACTGCATTCTCACAACCAGATGGAAGCCCAGTACTTCCTCTTTGCAAATAAAGTAACTCAAGCTCAGATAGGCAAAAGAACCCGCCAAAGTGACAGAGAGCAAATGGAGGTCACAGGACGACACCCTGCATCAACCCCAAGTCGGTGCCTTTTGACTAAGTCACCCCGTCTCATGCCATCTTTACATTCTGACATGTTCGTGACAGCTCCTAACCTCCCAGGACCTAGTGGAGCTGAGCCTCCGTGGCTCTCACCCTGGCCTGATCCCTTCACTTGGTGTCCAGCACCACAGACTTCTATGTCTCACAGCCCCAGTCTGAGATCTTCCCCCAGAACACAATGGGATCTGCATCCCGAGACGCACAGGCTGGAACTGGGGAGTTAAAACTCAGAGCTTTCACCGACGCATCCTTACAGTCAGAAGAATCCAGGAAGATGAGGACAAGCCCTCACAGATGGCCACAAGTTGATTTGTGAATTGTATTGATAGTGCTAACCTGTTTTGAGAATAGCCTAACTTTCTCTATCACGCCATAGGTGTCGACTGGTCATTTCAATACTCTTGACTCATGTTGCCGAAATAGCAACTAACAGATCTATGCATTTATAATTCTCCTGCTGTGATGTCCGGATGCAGACTCAGCATGCCTAGATGGAGTGTGAGTATCTGCTAGGCAGAGTTCGTGCGTGGTTAGAGTTTCCACTGGCCTAAGGACTAAAGCCACCTTTGCTGTCTCTCTATGCAATACTGTGTGGTTTTTTTCTCCATATTATAAAATCAGGGCTATGAACTGAAAGCCAGCAGGGGACAACCAGCATCAGGGATCGTTGCCAGTGTCTGCAAAGAGTTTTTTCTAGGAAAAGAGAGGCATCTTTCTAGAGCTGAATGAACATTCTGGCTTGGAGATTAATCACAGAGTCTGGAAGTTGTACACGTGTGGGTCCCTTTGTAACACGTTCCTATGGCTCCAGCTACCTACCAGAGGACGCTTGCCGCCAGCAGGGCCACAGACCTGGAAATGGAGCCTCCACACCCCCCAGCGTCACAGGAATACCGTCTCCCGCTTTGAGTAGGAACGCTATGGGCAGGATGTAACATTTGCCGAAGCCCCGCATTTAGAGATATCTAAATATCTTGATACTGGCCACCACTCACTCATGCATGGAGCGACCTTGTGATATTTCAAGAGATCTCTTTTAACGTCATTTTCCCTCACAAGTCCTTATGAAGAAAGAGTTTGCTAAATTCATTGATTCCCTTTTGGCAAGCTTGCAACTCCTGGATTTGGACAGATTAAATAGAGTAAAGATTTCCTATACCAACTCAAAGAACATTACCTGAAAACTCAGGAAGGGTTTTTGTTTAACTCAAGGAAGAAACTAAAAGAAGGGAGGGAAGGAAAGAAGGAAGGAGGTGGGGAGGAGAGGAAGGAGCCGGGAAGGGAGGAGATAGTGGAGGAGCAGACAAACTCCGTAGAAGACACATTCTCAGAACCAAAAGGAACAAACCAACCATCCCACTAACATATAATAATCTTTATTCTGCAACAGAGACATAAATAATTTATGAATTCATATGACCTATACAAAAGACAAAATAAGATATTGCACTAAATTTCGTTATGGAGTATCTGGATTTAATATTAGCTGAACAGATAAATATATATTATATATACAAGTTGAGGAATTAAGGCAAAACCAGATGATATTTCAAACACAACAGGAGATTTGAAAAATAGATATAATTAAAAACAAGGGCATACCATCTCCAGTTAATAAAGTGGTCATGTTAAAGGGGGAAATAATCCCCTCTGGTTCTAATAAAGTGGTTGTTATCAATCACATTAATTAAAGTTGAACAGTAAAGTGTAAGAGCTATTTTGCCAACATTTAGGGACTGAGCACTTAGAATTGGGGTAAGTAACTTCTTCTTTGTCAGATTGTGATCTATTTTTCCTATTAGAAAATATAATTTGGAAAATATGACTCTTTCACATATATAATTAAAATACAACTATGGAGCATTCGTTTTAGGGAGCAGGAGGGAGGTCATGTGGGTGAGCTCAGAGTTAAGGGACATTTTGAGGCAAGCCATTTGTTACCTTGTGGATAGAGAAAACACAATGCCAGTTGCTAGAATACAATCCCAGTTACCTTAGGAGAACAAGACAAACCAATTCTGAAGTGATTATAATTAAAAACACAAAGGAAAAGAAAACAAGTGTAATCAGTGTATCCACACAATATACGAGTCTTTGGCAGTCCCACGATAACCACCGAAGTCAGAACTTCCGGGTTTTCTAACTCTCAGACCCCCGCGCCGGTCTTTCAAACACAAAGAAATGAAAACCCCAGTGCAGTAAGAGCAGGAAACTAAATGGGAGGAGCCTTGAGACAGCTTCTGACCGTTAACATGTAAGCAGGGTTAGGGATTTCCAGTTTTGGAGTCCTGGGTCACACGGAAGGAGACTGGCACACACATGAGAACAATCTGGGACACTTTGTATTTGTCCAGACAGGTCTAGAATCCTTGAAGAGGATCCATAGTCACTCATGAGCGAAACAATAAGAGACATCGATCCAAGGGTGAAAAGCGGTCTTCCGATAGCAAGGGGTGGGCACCCTCACTCGTGGGTGTCACAGAGAAGTCAAGTTCTATAGAGGAAACACCAGAAAGCCAGAAAATGTGGAATACTGCCAGCCGCCAAGCAAGTTACCTTTCTCCAGTTTTAGGTAAACCTTATCTTCTTTGTCCAGGTAGAGCAGCACTCCGTTGGTGGCAGCTTCTCGGGTCACATCTTTATCCCCAGCAAATGCAGATATGACTGGTTTTCCATTTAACATCAAGTTTACCTGGAAGAGAAAAAAGATGACCACTGAAAAGTTCCCTTTAAAATCAACACGTGTACTAGAAAATAGTGTAAGACAGCTGAGCTGGCCAAACATTGGTTATTCAGGAAATATTCTCATTTCCCTTCAAACCAGGCATGTGTAGGGTCAGATTTAATGTGTGTGTTTTCTGGGTATATTTAATGCGTGTGTGTTCCTATAGACATTTCCTTAAACACCTACAAAAATAATGCCATCCAGAGAGCCACCTAGTCGTGTGAAAACTGACTTTCCTTCAGCATGTAAGCAAGGCTAACTACCCTTCTGGCCTCTCGTACTCAGCATCAACCTTTCAGTAATTAAGAGGACAGGTAGCTTCCCAATGTTGGGACCTGACAAAATTGGACACAGTCAGATTCTACCAGCATCTGATTAGGTATCTTCTGAAATCTGGGCAGCAACAAAAGTCATTGGAAATGTCAAGGTTTCCAGGGAAGCAGATGTGATCTTTACACACTCCCCTTTTCTAGGTTAAAATTAATATGAAACAGATTCAATCTAAGGCTGGTCAGTTGATCTAAGTCACTAGGATATAAAAAAGAGTGGCAGATGACAACACCATCCATTTTAGTCACGGATATATAAAATGCAATATAAGTGCTAAATATTCAATACGACATATCTTAGAATCCCATAGACATGTACCATGTTGTTTATTAATGATATGCTTTAATACTGCAGCAGATATCTCTATGTCTGCTCTAGTGTGTGAGACCAAGCTTGTCAGAGCAAGCCCAACACAAGACACATGACTAACCACGCAACTGGGAAGAAGCTCCTGGGACGGGAGAACCCAAAACTAAACTATGACATGATGCACCCTTCCTCAAAGGAGTCATCGGTAGCCATTCCCGAGATGCTTGGTTCCATTAGCTAGTTGCTTCTCATACTTTTTAAATGATAGTAAACTTGTTTTGCTTATTTGATGTTTATTTGTGATGTTTTGTAAGTTTTTTTCCTTACAAATTTGAATAACTTTTGTTCAGGCATGAGGTAGAATCAAGATCCTCTGTAGAGATTTCTGTCATGAAGCTTTTGCCAAGCTGTGTTTTGTCGTTATTGTTGTTTCAATAGTTTATTGTATCTCATTCTACTTTAAATGATAGCAAACTAGTTTTGTTTATTTAACTTCCACTTGTAAAGTTTTATAAATTTTTTCCTTACAAGTTCAAATAACTTTTATTCAGGCATGAGATAAAAATCAAGATCTTCTGTAGAGATTTGAGTCAAAGGTTTAGCCAAGCTGTGTTTTTTGTTTTGTTTTGTTTTGTTTGTTTGTTTGTTTGGTTTGGTTTGGTTTGGTTTACAACAAGGTGTAATCAGGGTAATAAACTCAGTTGCTTAGTTTTCCATGTGCCTTTGCCACACACCCAAATGGATGTTATAAGGGAAAAATGCAAACTAGATGTTTTGAAGATAAATGAGAAAAGTAGACAACTGTCTTTACAATGCAAGCATGTCCCTGAGTGGGAACGTAAGTGCAGAGAGCACTTAGGTCAAAGCACGTACCTGTATTGTCTGGCTCTGGTAGACTTTAATTACGTGAAAACTAAAACTATAGATTCCTTTCCTTGGTGCCACAAAGACAGACTCCAACGTGAAAAAATTGCCCACATTAACCAGGATCTACAGATTAAAAACAATAAATAATGGTAAATTACTATAATTTTCGACTGAATAAAATAAATTCCCTCTTCCTCCCCTCTCCCTCTCCTCCTCCCCCTCCTTCCTTCCTTCTTTCCTTTGTATCTTCTCTCTTCTCTCTTCTCTTTTCAATAACTAACTTCAGAAACAATGGAGAACAAAACAGCTAATCCTATTTCTTCCCTTGTAAGTGACTTTTTCCTTCCACCTTTTAAACAGCACAGGCAAAGATAAAAATAAAACATCTGTGTTGCACTCCTGCCTCAGTTTCCAGGCCGAATGTCTCTACGGTCATCAAAACAGCACATGACGGCTGTACCGGCTTCACACAGAGCCAGACAGAAGGTGTCTGCACAGTTGCATCCCCACGGTCTATAAGTCTTCCCAATGTCCAGAAGTGACGTTACCCGGCCAGCCAATCGACATCCGTGGGCTCTCTGCAGCAATCTCTGGACACCTCACAGAGGCAGACCCCCTCCACCAGGGGGTGTAATCAATCCATGACACCAACAGTTGGTACCACAGAGATGGGAAAGCCAGGTTGTTCCCCAAACCTCTGCCGGGGCTCTGCTCAGACTGGTGCCTGGCCATCCTGGTACCATGTAAGTCTTAACACAATACATTGGTGATGAGTCAGCCTTGGCTGGATGCCAAAGGAAGGTAAATTAAGTGCCTTTCTGTGTTTTCAGTGCCTTGTTCGGTCCCATCAGTCACCTAAGATCCATCTGAAGTTCAAGGGTCAAAAGTGAAAAGAAAAGTTCAGCATTGTTTGTAAGGAAGCTATAGCATGCCTTGTACTCCAAGATGTGTGGCCTGGTTATGACACTAACTCTGAATTTCAGTGAGTTCTCCATTACATTTCAGTTTCTCAGAGGTGAGTACCTTCCTGGGAGAGCATAAGAGCCAGAACAAATCAAGGAGGCTTTCTCTCATGTCTCGCCAAGGAATAAATCCATAAAAGTCAGATGTGTGTCTTAAGATGTATTTTCTGTTTATCAGACTCAGTCTGTTGATATCTGTTTTAAACATTTTTGTGGATATTAATATACTCAGGCTTCCCGAATCAAAGTGCACCACCTCCTCTACACAGCACATCAGAAGCCAGAACATTTAGGTAAATGCACAAGGCTCAGCCCTGCTGGAAATACAAATATGTGTGCGATTTGTCTGAGATCCGAGCCTCTTCTCCGTGAGTATCAGCTCTCTGTTCTGTGACCTCAGCTCAGACAGGCTTCCTACAGCACCACCACCAGCTGCGTAAGATTCTCCGACAAAACATAGACACAAAACATCGTTTCCCAGCACATTTTAAAATAATGCAAGGTGCTTATCCAAGACTTCCTGATTCAGGGACAAGAGGCATCCTTCACTAATAGAATAGAGGTACCTGATTAGTGTTGGTTAGCAAACATGAAGCTGGATGTGGACTCCACGGGGTAACGGGAGCATCCAAGCACATCCACATTTATAACTAAATGTGTCTTGTTGTCTCTAAGATGCCTGGCTCCCTGAACAAAAGAAAAATCCCTTTCCTCTTCTAATTGATGGGAAGGTCATCGAAAAGAATGCCCCAAACAAAGATATCACATTGTCCACAGGGTTCCAACATTTAGATAACGCACTGAAACAGTGATCAGGGATGGGTTATGCTTTCATTTCCATCACTTTGTTAAAAACTGCACCAAAATCTCCAAAGGGCCTACTTAATTCATTTTTTAAAAATGTATAACTATTCCATACTAAACCTCTAGGGAGCCATCTCTGCCCCTGACCAGCTGGCAAGTGAATCACTTAGAATTAAGTAAGGAACACAAATGGCACCCGAGTCTTTTCCAACACATCCCGCAGCCCCACTTAACCTGTCCACGGGGCTCTGCATACAACTGTGAACTGTGACTTTGGAATTCCACAGTCTCCGGGTACTGTTGGGGTTGGACACAAAATGCTGGAGTTAGGCTTCTGTCACAGGGGGCTTCGCTAAACTGACACCCTGAGGTTGCTCATCCCTCCAGTTCCGGAAGCACCGGGCTACTCAGCAGAAGCTTCCACTATCATCAAAGTCGGTGCCTCCTCAGCAACTTACAATGCCAGCAAGGAACAGGACCAAGCCCAGGAAGGGGAACCAGCTCCTGGGCTCTTACCTACCCAAGCTCTGCATAAACACTCACTCCCCTTTCTTCCTGCCTGGACAACTTTTCTGAGTGAAGCTGTGGCCAGAGAAGCTTTTGGTCTACACCAGGCAGGGTAGTGTTTACCCAGCCACCCTGGGCCCTGCATAGTGACCCTAGCTTCTAACCCTGGAGGGGACATCTGACACCAGAACCTGCCCCCACCCAATCCTTTGCATGCACCTGGCAGGATCCCTGCAGCTTGGGGAGCCTCAGAGTTGCTCTGAGAGATGAGCTTCCACCTGGAAACACAACTCCAGCATTTACAGGCTGTCTTCCAGGGCCCCCTCAGGAACACCTCCAGGGCACCTGCTGCTAAGTTGAACCAACAGATCTCAACATCCAGGGACAATATTCCCTTCGGTCCCGGATGACCTGTTGCTGCTAAACTTGTCTTGCTCTCCAGGTGCCTGCCTCAGCGCTCCCAAGCCACCCCACCGCTCAGGCCTCCTCTGGCTAGACACCAAGGGGGAATGGGGGCTGCGGTTGTTGGGGAAGAGAGGCAGCTCAAGTTTCAGATTGATACCTTCAGGGAGGAGGCTGCCATCTCCTAATCATACTAGCTTAATCTTGGCAGGAAGCTCCCGATATTCAGAGACCACCCACCCTCTGGGCGCCCTGCAACCCTCGGGGATCTGACCTGATCAAAGTAAATGATGCGAGTCTTGTTGCTCATCTCGGATGGCTCATGGTTGGTGCTCCGAACCGCCGAAAAGGCCACCTTGGAGTTTGCTGCCCGGACCGATATCCCCAAAGGGGAAGAAGATGATCCCTTGGAGTCTGTGGCTGGGTTCGAGTCGCATACCACCAGACACTTGCCCTCCAGCACGATCGGTTCTGTGTCATTCTGTGCCCAGACAGGCAGCCCAGGCAGCGCGAGAACCAGTAGAACAGCCGGTACCACGGACAGCGCCTGGCGCGCGGAGCCCATGGTGAGCCGCGTGCGCAAGCCGCAGCCTGGCGCTTCTGCTCCGGGCGGCGCCTGCTCCCCCGGAATCCCGGAGCTCGGGAAGATGCCAGCGGCTAGATCGACAGCGCTGCAGGAAAGGCAGCGGTGGTGGCGGTGGTGGCGGCGGCGCGCGCACTTCCACCAATTCTCCGGGCTGAAGTCTCCTTTCGAGCTGTCTGCCTGGCTCTGTTACCTTTGTCCTTTAAGCAGCTCATGCAGAACTCCCTACCCTAACCTCCTCCGCCCCAAAATCAGTTTTGCCTGGGGCCACTGCAGTCACACTCGTCTCTTGACATCTAAAAAGTCTCCAGACCCTCTCGATCACACCTCAAAGGAACAAAATAAATTCTCACCCCAAACCCAAGTACTCCTGGGTGAAGCACGGAGCTGAAGACAGGGCGCTCAGCGAGGAAACGCCAGGGTAGTAGGTGCCGAGCGATGGGAGTGCAGGTCCTGTCCTAGGGACTCTGGCTGGCGCAGGAACAAATTACAGAGACAGGAGGTGTTTCCGAGGATGAGAAGAACGCCGGGTTGTGTTCATGGCCAGAATGTTAGCGACTCCCACTTGTGCTTGGTCAAAATTCTCCCAAAGCCGGAGTCACTCGGAGGCAGGTAGGCGGCTTAACTGAGCCCACCCCCCGCAGCGAAAGAGCCAAATTTCCAGATCAATTCTAAGGTGCTGGCGCCGGTGTCTGCCTTGGGTTCTCGTGTCCCTGCTTACAACTTTGTGCCTTGGCGCTCAGCAGCCAGGAGGGACAGCGCCGAGAGGGCACCCGAGCACTGTTTATAGAAGCCCGCTTGTAGATAAAGCTTTGGCTCTTTTGCTCAGCCGGTGGATCCCCAGAAAGCAGAAACCAGGTCCGGTGACCCCAGCCCAGCAGCGCCTGTGTGACGTTGAATGCACCCGGACTGAGCAGAGCGCACCGCACTGCCAGCTGCAAGGTCTGAGGCCACTTGGCACCCTGAAATCGCGTGAGGTGTGCGCAGAGGAGGATGCCTACCGGCCCGCGATGCCTGCTCGCCACCTGCTCCACCTAGACCTTGGAGGGGGTTGCGGGGGAGGGGCCCTCGTCCTGTCCAGCGAGGAACTCTCCAAGAGGAACACAGCGGCTGTGCTACCAGCACAGATGCAGAGCTTTCTGGAAGGGCCGTGGTGGTTCTGTGGGCCTGGCTGCCTGGACTCTAAAGGGAATTCACCAGCATCCCCAACTGTGCCTGATCCGGAGCTCGTCCTAGGCAACCTGGAGCCTGACAAGCTCGGGAAAGCCTTGGGGCAGCCCTGTGCCCGGGGAGAGGGGGAGTGCAGAGGATGCGCCTGATTCCTTCCTTCCACTTGGGAGGTTGAGCCTTGGAAGCCACAGGGGCACGCCTTCCTACTCACACTGCATCCACCCCAACTGAGGCCAGGAAAAGTCTTGGTGAACAGGGTCCCCTTACATGTAACAATTAAAACACACCTCTCCCCTTTTTGACGTGCCTGTCCCTGTGCGTTCTAGTGCCATCTTGGCCTCTTATTGGCAACTTAATTTCCTCTTCCGCAGCCACCAAAGGGAAGCGGGGAAGGAAAGTGAGGCTTGACTCTGGAGTTGGCTGCAGGAACTTGGCCAAGACATATACCTTGATGACACACTCCCCTAACTAATGGCCCTGGTTTTCTGGTTCTGTATTCTTTGGGGTCAGGACACTCCCACATTCCTTCTTGACTTCTCTTGACTTCCAGCTGCAGGAGAACAGTGGAACCTACCTCTCTAATCAAAACAAAACCCACATGGAAGGCAGCAGCCACTGGAACCTCCTGATTATTACATCTTGATTACTTATTGTTCAGAGGTTGAGCCATGTCCTTGGGACAAACCAACCTCTCCCCCAGACGGTCATGGGCATTTTTGGAATGGCGCTCAAGCTCCTCCCCAGCAGAATCCAGACCTACATCTTTAATCTGGTCCCCCATGCCCTAAGCCCACGCTGAAATTCCAAGTGTTAAGCTGAAAGATGGCCCTATGATTGATCCTTAGGCCTGACGTCCTATAACGTTACATATAAAGATGTGCTGCCTGGAACCACACTTGAAGGAGGTAGGCAGTGCCATCACTGGCAGTGGAGGAGCTAGGGCAATGTTATTTGTAATAATGTCGAATGTCCTTCATCTGTGCTGCAAAGAGACAGGGGAGCTAGCCAGGCGTTTACGGGAGGGCCACCCTGACATCCACCTTAGCGTGTGTGTGTGTGTGTGTGTGTGTGTGTGTGTGTGTGTGTGTGTGTGTGTAGAGCCAGAGAATGTCCTGTTCCCTCACTCTCCACCTGACTCCTCAACCTGGAGGAGACGGAGGGGGGCAGGGAGGGGGGCCGGTCTCTTACTGAACTTGGAGCTTGCTTCAGTCAGCAAACCCCAGGGACCCTCCTGCCTCCAGCTCCCCTAGCACTGGAGTCACGAGCATGTGCAGCCTCACTTGGCTTTTCATGGAGCTTCTGGAAGCTGGCAGCTCCCCATGCCTGTGCTCTTACTGGCTGCACCATCTCCCCAGCCCTAGAGCTACTTTCTGAGACCAGATACTAGATGAAATTTGGTTCCACTTTTTCTTCAGTCAAGCTGGAGATTCGGCAGCTTAGCCTTGGGTTTTGTTTTGTTGTTCTGTTGTTGTTTTATTTTGGGTTTGGTTTTTTTTTTCAGTTCCAGGCTGGGAGACATTTGAGAAAGAACTCTATTGACCGAATTGATAAACATGCAGTGTTTATCTTCCCCACGAGCCCCAATATATTCTCTGTGTGTTCTTTTCCTCTCTTGGAATTTCTTTTCCATAAGAGTCATATTCAAATTAATTTCTTCCTCCTGTCACTGACAGTATTCTTGTAGGCCCCAAATCCAGCAGGATGTCTGCATTAGAGACCCAATGGCTAAATGAACAGTGACTGAATACTTCTAAAGAGAATGTGATATATCGATCATGTATCCTATAGTACAAGCTAATTGGAGTGAGACTCCTTAGGTGAAATGGGAACCCAAAGTCTGGATCATCAGTCTAGGTTCCTTATTAAAAGAAGTCCTACTATTCCAGGCGGCCTGTGGGTGTGGAGTGGGGACATTTCCTGTGGTCACGGGATAAGAGAAGTCATATGACAGTGTGAGCCAGTAAGTCATAAGGTTCTGGGGCTGACAACCCATTTGACACCAGAGTCCATTGCATATCGGACCCAAACCAGACAGCAGAGAAGAGACTCCCAGACTTCTTTGTCTGGGATTGGACTGCATGGCTGAGACAGCTCCGGGGAGTTATAGCAGCTGGCTCCGCATACTCCTCAGCTGTTACAGCCATGTAGGTGTGTGGAAGCAGCAGGGACTGAGTTTGCTGGGATGGTGGGGGCAGCGTGGGGCTCCACACCGGAGGACTGAGCTAAGCCTGGAGGCTGAGGGGGGCTGTGAGTAAAAGCATCCATTCTCCTGGTGCAGGTCCAGAGCCAGGGTTATGAGTTAGCCCACCCCAACGTCCACCCCTTCTGGGATCTGCTGGAGCACATGGAGGGACCACTCCTGTGACCCAAAGCTGCAGGATCTCCACAGCACAGGGCACCAGCAGGATAACCAATAGGAGTCCCAGGGAGGGGCCAGCATCAATAGTGCAGCAGAAGCCAGAGAGGCCTTGACCCAGACCAGTGACTTTGCAATGAACACTTGTAGATAGAGACACATGGACGAAAGGGTTTACTGCGTGACTCAGTTTCCACAATGAGACTGATTTTTCCTTCTTTGTTTTATTCGTCTTCTTTTTTCTCTTAACTTTCATTTTATTCTGGGGGAGGCTGCAAGGGCAGAGGGCAGATGCAAATGGATGGGAAATGAATGGGATGTTGACACATGATCAAAAGATACAAAGAATAAATAAGAAGAAAGTTTAAAAACACACAGGGAAAAAAAGGATACTTAAAGCTACATGGTAATTAACATAACCACATTTAGATGCCATTTGTGACTGGTAATTCCAACACCTTGTGGGCAAAAAGTTTCATGCTACAAACATTATAAACATACTCAAATAAGCTTTTAAAAAATCAGCTTTCCAGTTCCCAGCATGCCTTAGGAGAGGTGCAGCATCCCTCCCACCTGGGGCTTCCTGAGGCCTTCCTGTACCCTGCTCCTCGTCACAAACATCCTTGCTGAACCCCTGGCTGTTAAATCAGATCACAAAAGGCTGGGGGAAGCTATGAGAAAGAACCGTCGCCTGGAAATGGTCAGATGTGCAATACTTGGCTCCTGCCAAGAGACTCTGGCAATGCCCGTCTTCTGCCTGGGGAAAGTCTTCTCATTAAGTCCCCTCTGTCTCAACTCCAGCTCTACTTCACCTCCAGATGCTTCAGGAGAAAGGAAGAATTAAAATCGGGCCCAAGTGTCTTTCTAGCTGTTCCCCTCCCTCCCTCCCTCCCTCCCCTTCCTTCTCAGTTAAAAATATGGCATCGGAGATGGGTGTAAAGATTGTAGGAGCCAGAGGCCGTGGCTGACTACAAGGCAAAGGTGTTCTCCAGCGACAACAGGGCAGCTACACAAACGACCTGGCTGCAGTTGTGACAGCGTGCACAAGACCTGCACAAGCTCCGGCCAGACAGCATCTTGTGGTGCAGGGGGGTGCGGTGCTGGGGGGTGAGCGGTGCGGGGTGAGGGGAGCGGTGCGGGGGGGGGTGAGTGGTGTGGGGGTGAGTGGTGCCCTGGGTGAGCAGTGGGGGAGGAGCGGTAGGGAGGGAGCGGTGTGAGGGTGAGCGGTGCAGGGGTGAATGGTGCGGGGGGGGGGTGAATAGTGCAGAGGTAAGCAGTGCAGGGGGGAGTAGTGCAGGGGTGAGTGGTGCAGGGGTGAGGTGAGCATGGAGACCACCCCTAGCTGAGGATCCTTGGGTCTTTCATACCTGCTGAGAGGGGTGGAGTCAGCTTCCTCCCAGGGTGTAGCCCACAGAGCAGCTCCCCCACCCAAGAACATTTAAGAAACACAAACTTAGACGAGTTTTTAAAAAATACAATTAAAGACAGAACACATCAAGTTTCTGCTTTTATTCTAGTTTAGTTTATTCTGTTCTATGGGTACATAGAGAGGTGGGGTTGGATCTGGGAGAAGCTGGGGGTGAATGCTATCAAAATACTTCGTGTGGAATTCTCAGAATATAATAAAATATTTTAAAGTGTGATACTAGAAAACCTATGCGTGACTCAAAGGCTTCCCTTCTCTGAAATTCTCAGATTATAGATGCCCCACCCTTTTTTTTTTTTTTTTTTGGCCAGACCTTTGGAAGTAGGGTGGGGACACATCTTGCTACTTCACATGTCTGTAGCTGGACTCAATGTCTCACCTCTTAAAACAAATTAAAATGAGAAGTGATCTTGCATGAAAATAGTGTTCCAGCTGTCAGTACATCCACTGACTGCTTGTCAGGCCATCTCCTAAGAAAACCAAAGTGTTAAGAAAGCCAAGACAGGCAGGATCCAGGCGTGAGTTTCTGCTTTGGAAAGCAGACAGCCTGGCACGGTGTTCAGGTCTGAGGGACTCACCTGGATCGGAGCAAAGGAAAACTCTGAGCATCAGACCGGGGCCAGTCAGGCAGAGCTGGACCATCCAGAGCAGGTGAGCATGGGGTTCACATCACAGCCGACGGAGCTCCACTGAGACGTTTAATTGCCCTTCCTCTATAAGGATAGCTATCTGACCAAGAGACACCCCACCCCACACACAAACACCCCACCTCACCCCCCACCACCCCACCACTTTGGGAGAAAGTAAATGGATCAAGGAGAACAAAGCCTTAGGAAAAAAAAAAAGGTGAGGACCATAAACTTTACAGAGCTATGTCAGGAATATCCTCATGGTTCCTTCTGGAGGCAGTAAAACGGTAGGTGTGTTTTGTGTAGAGATGGAACTATAGGAAAAACTAGATGGATGACTTCATAGACTTTCCACTTGACTTACAACTTAAACTTTGTTTGCCACGTTCCTCTTTTTTACCCCAACGTATCAGCCAACAAGGTGCTTATCTAAGGCACCAGTGTGTGGTGACGTGCCTTCATCACCTTTGTGATCATATTTTGACTCCCCATATTTTGGCTTTCCCATGTGCTCTGTGCTTGTCCTGGTCACTCCACTCATTACAATTTTAAGTTATTGATTATTTTTATGTTTTCCTCGGGCTACGAATCCCCAGGAGCACAGGATTTAGTGGAAAATGGAGACGAATAAATGTATGTTTACGAAGAAAAAAATAACTGCTCTGATTTCACATTGGGCAAAACAATTATCACCTTAAACCACTGCCAATATACAAGGAAACAGTAAGACCTTCCAAAAAGTTGGGGGGGGGGACATGAAATGTTTAGTCTACTCTCAGCTACTGTATCGGTTATGCTGCTGTTGCTGTGATAAAACACATGAACACAGCAATGTGTAGATGAGTTTATTTGGGCTTACAGCTCCAGAGAGAGAGAGAGAGAGAGAGAGAGAGAGAGAGAGAGAGAGAGAGAGAGAGAGAGAGAGAGAGAGAGAGAGAGAGAGAGCATGATGGTGGGGATGCCGTGACAGCAGGAAGTTGGATATGGAAGCTGAGAGATCACATCTTCAAGCCCACACGGGAAGCAGAGAGAATGAACCGGAGGCAAGGTACGGCTGTATACTTTCACCCCCATTGATGTACTTCCTAAGAATGAAAAGCCAGAGAAGTAAGCAAGAAGGGGCTGACTGGAAAGACCACGCCTGCTTGTCTGTTTGACAGCATTGCGTCATTCCCGTGTATAAAGAGTTAATACGATACGTTTCTGCACACTGTTTCATTTGCTTTACCTAATAACCCATCCAATTCGTGATGTCCACATACTTCTGGGTATGGAACCCACAAGGATGACTGAGTCTCCCTCCCCCCAAAAGCCACCATCTGTCTATAGCTTTTCAGTTAGGGTCTGGGGCTCATTAACTCCTTCCTCCTGGATCCTAGAGTGTTGACTGGCTTGCGCTTATGTAGGCCTTATGTAGGCAGACATAGCTTCCCTGAGCTCATGATCACAGTGGTCCTGTCATATCCAGAAGACACTGTTTTGGTCCAGTCCTCCCTGGCTTCTGGTTCTTACAAATGCCCCACTGTCATGGTCCCTGAGATCCAGATGGGAGAGACCACATGATACAGACCCAAGGGCAGAGCCCAACAGCTGAATACCTCTCAACTCTATCCTTCCCCTTCCCTTCCTCTCTCTCTCTCCCTCCCTCCACACCTCTTGTCTTCTCCTCAGCACACCAACATTATGCTTTTGGTCACTGAAATCTGTTTCCTTGGCACCCACATGCTAGAATGTAGCAGCACCCTGAATTACACATGTAAGAGATCTGTCCACCCCTAAGTTGGTCAGAATCCTAAAGACAAGACTCATGAACTCAGATGCCCAAACTGTATCAACAGTCTCTGCTGAAGACAGGATCATTACACACACACACACACACACACACACACACACACACACACACACACACAGAGAGAGAGAGAGAGAGAGAGAGAGACAGACAGACAGAGACAGAGACAGAGAGAGAGAGAGAACTGGAAAAAGGGTTTTACAGATGTGGGAAAGAGCAAGCTATGGATTAATCTATACTGTGTGGTTCTGTGCTAGTACCCTGTAAGTATAAACAAAGGTTTACATCCTAATAACAGAGGAAAATATGAAAGAACTTGACAGTACCTTGTCCACTTTAGAGAAACACGGGAAAAGCAGCCATTAAATTTACTTCAGATGTTTGTTACTTGAATGGCCCCATTAATTATACTGTAACACATTTTAAAATAATTTTTAAAAGAAAAATGTTGCTGGGCAGTTCTCCCAATAGCAGTCTATTATAGTAGCATTTTTAACCCATAATTTAAACTTCATGAAGTTGGAAAGAAAGGCAACTAAGGTTCTTTCTCATACACAGTTTCAGTGAGACAGCAATTTTCCTGCTTTGGTTATTGATCCAACTCATCAATGCAAGATTACCCACTCTGCTCTGGGAAAGTCTCATACACGAAAAGACTCACAGTAGACCTTTGAGGGGGAAAATGGAAACAGTGAATCTTATGAGTCATATCCCAGCCCTGGTTGTATTTCAGATCCAACTCAGCTCTTTCTGTAATGTGTTCAGGGCTCAGGAAGCCCTGATATATGCCCATCCTTGCTTCTTTTCGGTGTAGAATTAGGGGGAAAATGAATGCGAGGTCCCAGTGGATGGCTGGCACTTGTGCAAATTACCTGGGAGTCATATCTCCAAGGCAGACTCACTGGACCTACACTGAGTTGATGGCCTTGTCCGTGAACAGGGGATCTGTTTTATGAACTGGCGCCCACATGAATCTGCAGTGCTGCCTTTGTAGATGTTGGTGATGAGATGTGGCCAGCAGGAGTCCATCTGCAGTCAGGCTGTTAGCTCTAAGTCTATTCAGGGTCAGCTCTACATCTATTAACTTTATGAGCATGACCATGGAGCAAGTTGCAAACCTTCCTTGAGCCAAGATTGCTCTCATAAAAAATTATACTTAGTGCATGTCTTGGGGAAAGGCGGGTGGAAAAGTGTAGGTAGAGCACTAAACACAGAACCGGACATACAGAAAGCGCTGACTAGATGTCATGATTGTTGTAATTAATTTATGAAATCTACTAATGACTAGCAGGGAGCCTCAATGCGCAGCACCCAATACCAAAGGCCATTGACTGCTGGCAAGCAGCAACCACAACTTGATCTCATGAACACTGCTTCAGTGAGGAAGGGCAAGCCATGCCCAAGCATGAGAGAGAATCAAAGTTCAACCACCAGCTGATAATCAAGGATGAGAGGATGAGGGTCTGCCATTCTGTGCATGGAAAGGTCCAGAGTGAATCTGAGGTCCTGGGAAGCCTTCAGAGTGTTTTAAAGGGAATGAAGACGGGGACTAATTTTCTACTTATTTCTCCCCACCCCCCATCCTTTTCTATGTTTGTTATCTGCATGTGTCATGTGTGTGTGTGTGTGTGTGTGTGTGTGAGAGAGAGAGAGAGAGAGAGAGAGAGAGAGAGAGAGCGCAATGCTGAGTGTCTTTATCACCCCTGCTCTATCTTTTTGAGTTGGATTTCCCACTGAACCCAAAGCTCATGAACTGGCCAGACAGAAAACTCCTGAGACCTCCCTACCTCCACGCTTTACCCCCAGCACAAGGCTGATAGACAGGAGTCCCCAGACCTGGACTTTTAATGTAGGTTTGTGGAGTCCAAACCCAGATTCTTATGCTTGTGTGGCAGGTATTTTACCAACTGGGCCATCTCCCTGTCCTCCTATCTCTGCCTCCTAAATACTAGGTCTCATCTGAAAGAAGAATTGTCTTGTTCTATTGTTGTGAAGAGACACCATGACCACAGCAACTCTCATGAAGAAAGCATTTAATTGGTTCATGCTTAGGGCTGCAGAGATTTAGTCCGCTAGCATTGTGTTGGGAAATATGGCAGCATGAAGAAAGACATGGAGTCAAGAATTCTATCTGTATCCTGGTCTGCAGGCAGTTGGAGGAGAGAGTCAATGAGCCTGGCTTCAGTTTTTGAACCCTTAAGTCCCACCCCCAATGACACACTTCCTCCAATAAGGCCACACCTCACACCTCCTAATCCTTCTCAAGTAGCGCCACTTCCTGATGACTAAACATTCGAATATATGAACCTACAGGAGACGTTCTTATTGAAACCAACACAAGCACTTAACAGAGGTAGACAGATTTTCCAAAGAGGAAAGTACACGGGAGTCCTGAGCAGCTAGCTGGTCGGCAGCCCTCATCGCACCAGTAGAGGGATCCGAGTGCGGGCATGGGAGACAAAGTGCCAATGATTAAAAAGAGCTTCCACCGAGTATTTGGGTCTCCTCACCGGCATACTCAGTGAGCTTCCATCGACAGCCCAAGTGACAAGGGACGCCAAAGTCTGAAGGTACCACCTCCCCTCTGCGTTCTAAGGAGCAGTATCTCCCTACAACATGGCCACAAAAGGCCAGCTAACAATACAACCTGGCACTGAGCTAAGGAGCCAGTGACCCCTTCAGACCCCAAGACAGAGGCTGGGTACGATACCTGCACAATAATGTCCCAGGGAGAACAGGGCTGTGGGCAACTGTTCCTGTGACTCTCCCTTTTGAATTTGATCTTGGGCAGACTGAAACTCACTGTGTGTCCATTCCTGTTGTCCAGAGGGACTGCATTTTCAGACAGCTATCCCCACAGAATGGCTGCCATCATGATAAGAAGTTGCCCTCAGTGCTTATGTGTCACAAGAGAGCAGATGGAGTCTGGGAGGCAGTGAGCCAGAATGTGTGTTGATTAGTTAATAGCATCCCATATAAGAACTGAATTTGGGGGGCAAAGGAAGGAGATGAGCTTCCAGTCACAGAATGTTCTTAGGGTTTTGGGGGGCATTTGGTTTGTTTGATTGGTTGGTTTTCAGTTTGTGGTTGCTTTTGTTTTATTTTGTTTTCCAGTACTGAGGATTTAATATAGGGTCCCAGCACGCTGAACAAACGCTCTATCCCCAGGCCTCCTTTTACTTAGAGACATTATTTCATTAAGTTGCTCAGGCAGGCTTTGAACCTATGATCCTCTTGCCTCAGCTTTCCAAATAGCTGAGGTTATAGGTTTGTGCAACCAAGTCCAGCTCATAATATTTTTAAATAAACCAAGGTAGAAAATAAACATATAAAATAAATATATGTACATAGATATACATAACAAATACTTAAATCGCATGTAACTGAGTTCTCCTATGACCTTAGCATAGCTCTCCACGTTGCCCTCACTGAGATGTTATATTTTCTTGTTATTTGGTTGAAAGCATCTTTTCCAGTGCCTTGTGTGCTCCATGGGGGTAGAGGTGCGGCAACCTCCATTTGCCATAAGCCAGCTCCCTAGAACAGTCCCCAGTACACAGTCCAGGTACCTCAAATGATTAAGGAAGTAAATAATAAAGTATCATGGCACAAATTCTAACTTGGGCTACATTTTCTGAGTGTGCTTCCAATTATAACACTGTACAGTCTTGATAGTCTTAAAAATTAACTTATGTTCTCTCTAACTCTCACTAATTATTTATGAAATGTAATAATCCATCCTTCTTTATGCAGAAATTCAACATGCTTCTGGAAAAAAAAAATGCTGTCAGTAGCCCTTTTCCTTCCCCGGACACCTAGCTTCACAGCTACTCTGTCTTCACATCCCTGCTACTAGGTTATGAGTGTCTAGGTTTCAGCCAAGCTACCACTCAGCTTCTTTTGAGCCTGCCACTGGGGCTCTGAGAACACTTCTTTGTCACTGCGCTGTGCACTTGGTGGAGCTATGTCTGCCCGACTTTGTCCTCTGTTACTAACTTGGTACCTGTAGGATTTCAAAGACAGATCCAAGATGGCAGGCTCTGGCTTCTGAATCCATTGACTTCTGGCTATTTGGCCAAGAGCCCTCTGAAATGACGAACACTGTGCCAAGGAATTGGACTTTCCTGGCCATCTGTCTGTTGACTAAATAACTCAACTTGGATAGGCCACACTCATCACTTAGGCAGCTACTGTTTCAGAGACTGACTGAGCTGAACCACTTCTGATCTAGGTCCAATATTTCCCTACTGAAAAGAAGAAAAAAAAAGAAGGAAAGAAAAACCTATAAACTCCTTGGGATTTTGCATTAGTTTATGAGTCTTCACAAGAAAAACAAAAATAATGGAGGAAATGCATGACTGCCTTTAGACCAGAAGTTTTAAGGCATGTGTCTCTTATTAATAACCCCTTGGCTACATTTCATTCTCTCATCTCCGTTCCTTTTTTCTTCTCCAAGCCTCTATCTTTTTCTGTTGGTTTTGCTTTGACAGTAGATCATTCAGCCAATACCAAATGAGGACCAGGTGAGGGCAGCAAACTCAATGCTTTCAGGAACTGTGGTGACACAGTGTGAAAAAGGGGGGGGGGAGTATAGGAAGAGACTTTAGGACTGTGCTAGCCATGCCTCGCTAGAGGCACATATATGTGGTAATGAATGGGCAGTGAACCGGCGCTGCTAGCCACGCCCACATTGGGCGTGGCTAGAGGTGTGTACCGAGTTGGTAATAAAAGACCTGTGCAGGAGAGAAGCATGCTCTTTTTTCAGGCTTCCAGTTCTATGGCGGAAAGCTGCTGAGTCACCTTGGTTGCCCGTTTTCTCTTGTAAGTAATAAACGGTTACCTATACCCTCAACAAGTGTGCTATTTATTGTTGGGGGAGTACTTCCTATCCCTAGGGACTCTTCCTCTCTCTTTGCAAAGGAGAGTTGTTGAGCCACCGAGGAGGCTTAATGTGCAAATCCTCTTCTTCCAGCTTCCCTTGCAGCTAGGCCGAGAGCGACCAGAGCAAAACTTTGCAAACCAGGCATCTCCACCCCTGACATGGAATCAGAAATCTTAGAGAACACAGGAACTTTCCAGAACCCCTCTTAGAGAAGTCAAAAAAAAAAACAAAAAACAGGGTGGGTCAGTAATCTGGGGCAGTAACCAGCATCAAGTATTCAGAATAGGTGAGGCAGGTGCTTCGGGCCATAGGACCTGTGCTTAGGAGCTCAGCCACCCAACATTAGTGGGCTCCACTCAGGAGCATCATCTGAGGTGGCATTCTTGACCGCATCTCCTACAACTCCACTCTCCAACTCACTGAGACGCTCTGTGGACCGCAAATACATTTTAACACAGTTTTGTTTTCACTGAACCTTGTCAGAGTTAGCTTTTATTCCCTGCAAGTAGGGGCAGGAACACCATGAAAATATCGTAAGTGGGTGGCACCATCAGAAAACAACTGGGGACAGATCAGCTATGGCTTACCCCCCAAAAATCTCTCCTGCCAAACCTTGTGCAAGCTGAGCCTTGGGATGCCAGATACTCGACTTTCAACAGGAAGATAAATCCCAGAATCTTTTGGCAAAAGCCTCACTTGCAGATGTTAGGAACTAGCCAGAGAGTTCTCAAGAGCCACTCAAGATAGAATTTGAGCTACACATAACACCAAGACTGCTTTGCACAACTTTTTTAGGATTTGGTTTGGGGGCTTGAGAATGGGGCTTAGGAGCAGTCATTGTTCTTACAGAAGACGGGAGTTCGGTTCCCAGCAACCACAGCTCACAGACAACTGAAACTCCGATCTCCAGGGATCCAATGCCCCCTTCTTGATTCCCAGGGCACCTGCTCACACATGGAGACAAACCCACACAGACAAGAACATATGCACATATCATAAAAAATAAAGACTTCAGGGTGTTTGCGACTGTAACTTTGCTATGTCTCACTTGAGTGTTATGCTTTAAAATGACTCAGTCGCATTGCAATTTCATGGGGAAATTGATGGAGACCTGAACAGCCTGGATGGAAAGTAACATTCTCTAACAGCAAGGCAGTACCTGGTTAAACCCACTCTACCAAAGTCATCCCCTGTCTTTGGAACTATAATCCATGGGGTCTTGCTCTTGGCTCTGTGCCAGGTGCTCTTCTGTCACCCTGACCCAGGCTAGCGTCATAGGAGAGGAGGGAACCTCAACTGACAGAGTGTCTCCATAAGATCCAGAGGTAGGCATTTTCTTAATTAGTGACTGATTGGTGGAGGGCCCAGCCCATGGTGGGTGGTGCCATCCCTGGACTGGTGGTCCTGGGTTCTATAACAAAGCAGGCTGAGCAAGCCATGATGAGCAAGTCAGGAAGTAGCACCCTCCATGGCCCCTGCATCATCTCCTGCCTCCAGGATCCTGTCCTGCGTGAGTTCCTGCCCCAGCTCCCTTCAGTGATGGGCTACAATGTGGGTGCTGAAGCCAAATAAACCTTGTCCTCCCCAGCTTGCCTTAGGTCAGGGTGTTTCATCATACAGTAACCCTACCTGAGATGGTGCCACTGCCTCACAGGTCAGTCTTGGTAGTGTGACTCATCAATAGGGCCTGCTTCTAAACCACATGTGCAAAGGAAGATGATAAATAGCAGTTTTAACAACCCCAGTTTATAAACTGAGAGGGTATCCCTGTCACTAAGACTTATGAAATGTGCCGTTCTACAAAGAGATGGGTTTGACGATAAAGGCCAGGTGGCCCCTCCCACCTCCCCATAGAGCACGTCTGTACAGTACCTTCCTCCGAATTGGGTTCTGATCCTCATTCAAAGCTGCATTCCCTCCTGCCCCTCCACCAGGGTAGGCACACGCTGATGGCTTTTGCTAAAGATAGATAGTGACTCCTGAGGAATTAGAATCCAGTTAAATATTGCATTGTCAATGTATGCTTAGCTCAACTTCCTATTCTTTTCAAGATTCTGCATCTTGACTTCTCCCTGACTGTGGTTCCCCAGTCAGGCAGGCTCTTTATCGGGATCACTCAGATAGCATTAAAAACGTCATGCGTCCCGATCCAACGAATAAAATAAAGATAGAATCCTGAAAAACCTTTAATCTAAAAACGTCCTCCAAGACTTGAAGGCTTAACCTGCTGTGGGTATCTTTTGACTCTGGGGGTGGTTCGGGGCTTCTTGGCTGAAGCTGAGGTTGTTTGTGAACAACCATGTGCCTTTCTCCGACCCCCCTCCCACCAAAAGCTTCTTCAACTCCAATTTAATCTCATGACTGATAGTAGTAACCGTCATAATACTGTGCTACTAGCTGCAGGAATGGGCATTCAGTTCTCTATCCTCTTGGCTATGGTGGCTGATCCCAAGTGGAATGTGTCACTCAAGGAAACCCAAGCAGACTTGCTCCACCAGGGTTTTCTGCTTGGAGGCCAAAACAGGAGCAGCCTGCTTTTGTCTTAGAGTGGGGCACTTGGGAGGGCAGAAACCAAGGCAGTGGCCAATCGTCTTGTCAGGGTGGTAGAGGCGGTGGCCAGGAGGCCTCCTTGGTTCCCGAATTGGCCATGGTAGAGCCCACACACCCTTCTTTTGTGTGCGGGGTGGGAGCTGGATTCAACCCTTGCAGCTCAGCCTTCCGCAGAGGATCACTCCCTTTGAGAAGTGTGCAGGGGCTAGTGGATTTTCTGTTTTAGAAAAAGGTTAATCAGTATGAAACGGACATTTGCTTAAGAAGGTTTTAATATTCTCGGCTCTAAGCATGAGAATGTCTTGATTAAACTTACAAGAAAGAACTAATATAGAAATCAGCCTGACTCCGTGTGGTGACTTGGTAGGACTACTAACGGCTCAGCAGGACCTTTCCAGGCAACCGAGTGGGGACCATTAGGCTAAAGGAGCTGGGAGCCAGTGCCCATAAACTAAAGCAATTTAGATGATACATTGTAACTAACATTTGCCCTGGAAAACGCATTCACTTCCCAAGCTGTCAGCCAAACAGAAAAAAAAAATCAGGTCCTTACCGCCCATAGTGCTGTATAACATGACCAACAAGCACAGAGCGAGCTAAGCCCCAAGTATAGGGGTGTGTGTGTTCCAACCACAGATGTACAGCGACCTACAGATTTCCTCCCAAACCCCAACCAATCCAGTTTCCCTGGAGTTTTCTTCGTAACAAAACCGGTGCCAAAAAGTAGCCAGATTCAAAAACTCAAGTTCACATTGCTATGGAAACACTGCCATGTCAAACAGGAAAAAGTGAAGGAAAAATATCACAGTGATTATTATCGAGTTCTACACAGACTGTTGGATCTGCACCCACGTGTATGCACAGACACATCCTGGGATAACCCAGCAGATGCTGGTCCTCCTGGCTCCCATTTGCATAAACTGGCTTTTTCCAAAGAGAAGCAGACAGCGGTGTCTTCATAAAGAAGATCTACAGGAATCATTTTTCACTGGTGCCGAGGTACCAGGCTCCTGCTTGCCGCTTAAAATGCAGAAGAGGAAAATATCCTAAATCCCTCTTACTCTTTCAGACACCCCCTCCCCCACCCTCTGCTGTCCCTTTCCTGGGTTTCCAGTGCTCTCTTCACTGCCTTAGCTCTCTCCTCCCTTGTGAGTGCTTGGTGTCCTTTGCTTTGCTTTGCTAGGAAATTTGTGAAATTTCAACTGTCCTGGGAGTAAATAAAACGTCTGTATAAAATTTCCACAGCACAGTCCTGAATGGACACTGCAGCAAAGTGTTTAGCCACAGAATGCTTGCCTTAGCTAGAGGTGAAGTGGACGTTGGTTTTTTTTCCCCTAATGACCATCTGTGACAGTTCTTCTCAACCTGTGGGTCACATTCCTTTGGGGGAGGGTGCCGCATACCAGATATTCTCCAAATCAAATATTTACATTACTGTTCACAACCATAGAAAAATTACAGTTATGAAGTAACAATGAAATAGCTTATGAGGTTGGGCGTCACCACCACACAAGGAACTGTGTTGAAGGATCGCAGCATCTACTGATGTAGGACTTCTCTAGAAGTTTGAAGCTGCCACGCCACGGTCTCTTTCATCACCATGTCTGTCGTCTAAGTCACATGATCGCCTCCAGGGAAACTGAAATATTTCCATCCTCTCCCCACAAACCCTGTCATCTGGCTCTCTCCAGCTCTCCTCGAAGATGCTGGGTATTTTTTTAAGGCTCAAAGCTAAGCTAACATATCATTTCTCTGATGAAATGTCATAGTAGTCACCAATTATCTGTACTGTGCATCTCAAATCCTCCTCTCTTTCCTCCCCAGACTTTACTCACTCCACCCCCCCTTGGCTTCCTGGTTCTTCATAGTGAGACACAAAACCTGCATGTGCTCTTATGCACTCTTTCTGTGCCATTCCCGCCCTAGGACCTACGGTGTCTGTTACCGAAAATGATTCCTTCCCGCCCCGTCTCTGTTCTCACCTGGATCGCTCCTGCACTTCACCAGGATTGCTCCGACATCACTTCCTCCTGCCTTGGCGCGCCCTCACCCTCAGATCATCTAGGTCACTTCTCTCTGTTAACTGCCATGATCACCATTGCAGAAGGCTTTGTCTTTTCTGATCCTTGAGACCTAAAATTCCTTCTATCCTCTTTAGGACTGTGATTCCTCTGTTTCCCACCATTCTTAGTACATAGTAAAGATTCAGTTATTTTTCATGGAATGGATGGATGAATTAACTAATAGATTTTGGAAACTGACACCCCCCAGTTCTCTGAAGGGGAATTCCTGGGTCATTCAGCCTGTGGTGTTGTATAACACACTGCACAAGTATAAATCTGCATGACAATAAGTGCCCTGAGCAGACTGCTCCTTATTCAGGATGCGAATGTCAAAGGCTTAGCTTAAATGTTGTGCAAACTCTCCTCCTGATTCCCTTGGAGATTTGGGTGCTTACTTAGGAGAACTAAGAATGAAATACCCAAGGACCTCATCAGAAGTGATGTTCTGCAAGACACCTTAAAAAAGAATCCCACCAAGGGAGTCAGGAGAGATACTCAGCGGTTAAGAGAACTTGTTGCTCTTCCAGAGGAGTTTGTTTCTTAGCACCAACTTTGGACCACTCACAGCCACCTGTAATTCAAGTTGCAGGTTGTCTAATGACCTCTTCTGCCTCCACATGTACACACACACACACACACACACACACACACACACACACACACATTCTCTCTCATACACACACATACACTAAACATATGCTGACATACATACACACAAAACAGAATTTTAAAAACTGTATTTTTTCCTGCCAGAACAAACCTGATATTCACAAGAAACATGACAGCTGTAACACAATAATCCCAGGCGTAACACTAATATAAGACCAGGAATCATGCGACACAATAAGGAGCTCACTGAGTCATCTGTGAGCAGTGAGGAGCTTTGTGGCAAGTGGTTCAGCCAGGAGGGCATTCTAACTGGGATCGTGTTCGTGAACTCCCCTGATATGCTTTCAGACAGCACTGACAGGGATGAACCATGTCACTCACTGAGTCCCTCGGTTCCTTGAGATGGAATCCATCTATTTTCCTCAAAAGACCTGGGACTCTGTGGACAGCTCTGCCATTGCCTTCTATGCATTCTGGCTCTGGTCCCTGTCATCTCCTGGGTTTATCCTCGATGGCCCAAGAGCACCCAGCCACCATCTTTCTCTCATTCTCAGTAGCACAAGGACAAGCCCGGTATCAGTGTGTGACCTGTGGAGAAGAGGACTCTGATTCTTCACTTTGTAGAGTTGTTGTGAGGGTTACATAAGATAAATGACAGACAAACAAATCCATCAATCCCCACAGCTCCTTAAATGTCTGCATTTTTCTGTGTACACACCCATGGCTGCACATCATTGAGTATTAAACACCCGTGCCTCCTTGAGAGGAAGTCTGGCATTTCTCATTCTCCCTTGGAGGTTCCTTTAGGGAACACTCAAGATTCCCAGGAGGTTCTATCCAATCCCAATGTCCATTCTATCAACACACTTGCTGAGCAACAAGCTTTCACAGCTGTACAGTCTAAACAATCAAACACTCAGGCCTGTGCCAACTGCCACCCTAGAGTCGCTGGTGCTGATGGACATTGCTCAGGCCCCTTACTCATTTCATAACTAATTTTGATTGATCACATGGTGGTTGATGAGAGCCGGAAGGAAGGGACTCCTTTCTTGTAGATATGCGTATGTGTAGCCATAAATAACCCTGCCAAATATGTCCTAGGTCCCCAGTCTAACATTAGTATCTGTACTTCTGATTGCCCACAGGGGCCTTTGCTTCCAACACATGGTGTAAGAAAGACTTTAAAAATTATCCACATACTTTCTTCAAAATGATCTCTGCTCTCTAATGAGGTACAGGCTTGAGCTAAGTCAAGCTTGCCAGTTCAAATCCCCTCCTCCCCGTGGTGGTTAATATTGATTGACAAGTTGACTAGAAAGTAGACCTCTGGTTGAGGAAGGAAGACCCACTTTGACTTTGGTTGGCACCATTCCTCGGGCTAAGGTCCTGGCCTGGACTGGATAAGCTAGCTGGACAAAGTGCTCATCACTCTCTTCTTGACAAGTGGCCAGCCATCTCCTCGTCATGCCACCACATATCTCCCTTGATGGACTATATCCCCTCAAGCCCTAAACCAAAATAAATATGTCTTCTCTTAGTTTCTTTTGACAGATATTTTATCACAGCAAGGACAGAAATAACAAACCCAGTCTCCAGTGTGAATCTGATTTAAGAGGACCTTTGTCCTAAACCGTCATTCAGTCTTGGCCAAAGCCACACAGCCATGGGAAATGGTTTAACAACTCTCAACCACATGGAAAGGGATCGCATGAGAAACTTCTTGATTAATATTCTCCTAGGTGTTCGAACACCTTCAGAGAGCTTCAAGTTGATACAGTTTCCTACTTGTGTAATGTAAGAACTCAGCCTTCTATTGCTTTCACATGTAAATAATGAGTGCCCAAACCAGAGCCAACATGTCCTCTGCCATAGACAAAGCATCTTTCACTTTTTAATGGTTGGTTCTTCAACTTCATGAAGAGGTCAAGACCTCATTTACCAGGCACTGTGTCATTTGCCATCTTTCGTGAATTGCGGTGTACTCACAAGAAACATTGAATGAATAATAATGAAACAATAAAGCTGGCTAAAACTACTGGCTTGTGGCTCATAGGCTTCTTTTTAGGTCACCCATGCTTTCAAGCTGTTTGGTCACCATTTGCACTGTTGATTTAGCTGCTGTGGATGCCGTATCAAACTCTTCTACAACACAGTCTTCCTACTGGAAACAAAGGTAATCCAAACACTGCCATGCTTCCCGCTGTGTGGGGCCATGTGTCGCTACTGCCCTTAGAAGGAAGCCATGGACCCTCTTCTATAAGAATCCCCAGGTCCAGCTCCTGCCTCTCCATCCCTCTGCTGAACCACATGTCCCTGCTGTCACATCATGACCTTCTCCAAGGTCCCCAAGAGAATCTTCTCCTTGCACAGCAAGAACCTAGCGTGGAACCATCCCCATGCTGGGATTTCTATCTCCTGCCTCTCATGTTTATGTCATCATTCCTTAGAGTACCACTGTTTAACAGAGCTTCCTTGTCTAGTGGTGTAACTTGTATCCACAAGTGACAGCTGAGCACCTGAAATAGGGATAGCATAAGCGAAAGTTCCAGCATGGGTAGAGGAGCCCCATTCCTATTGAAGAAGCTAACGACAATTGCTCACTTATCCTTGGTGATATGACCAATGATAGACTGCTCATGTCCCCAGTGGATTGCCACACATCCACGTATGTATGGGAAGCATTAATTGAACTCAGTGAACTCTTTATAATAATAAAATGTTGGGAGGGAGATGAGGTGGGGAGCACCAAGGGAGGTTGGGCAGAGACAGTGGTAGCTGGACTTGATTCAATATACATTGGTATTTTCAAAGAATGAAAATATTACTTTAAGAAATAAACTTTTAAAAAACAAATATCGTTAATGGAACCAAGGAACTGAATTTTACCTTCCTTTCCCTTTAGTAATTTCATGGGACTCATGGCTGCTGGGTTGGATGACACAACTCTAGAATCTCTCTCAAATGCCTTGCTCCATCCTGTAGTCTTCGAAAAACCAGTATCATGGCCCTTTATGTTCAAATCATAGGACTTGCCAGATAAATTATGTATGCCAAAACTGTCACTACTTCCTATTTTCAGTTTTCCCCACCAGTCAGAAATCATTGTGGAATCTGGCATCGGGATTGTTTGTTTGCTCTCAATCCCTAAGTCATAGCACACATGCCCGGCATACAGTGGGTAGCAATGACTGCAACTGGATAAATGGCTGAACACTTAAACACTTCTGAGTCTCTTTTTCCTCATCAGTAACATGGGTGGGTCCCTCCAAGTCTGCACATGTTGTAGGATTCTTCTCCAAACAAGGGTCTCCAGATGGTAGAGCTAGGAGGAAAGTTCTAGACATTACCTGGGACTATTTTGTCTCCATAATGACTTACTCCAAATTATGTAAGAAAATGGCAGTGATCTCTGGTCGTAAGACCCAATGTGCTGTGAAACGGTACTGATACATAGTTCTGCCACTTCATTAAGACAGAGTCGAGACAATTCATATTTGAGTGAAACAGTTCATCAAGGTGACCATCTTAAGGTTTGAAAAGATTTCCCCACTCAAAGTTAAAAGCTGAGGCTCAGAAATATGAGAGACACTTCTGGTAATCACACTACATCTGGTGTATGCAACCAAGCAACTAATAAAATATGGATCAGAGAGATTTACCATCAATTCACAATTATCTTTGGGTAATAACTTCTGTGGCTTCCTCAGCACACACTCTTCCGTCAGAACAAAGTAAGCCGCATGAAAATTATAGACGGTTGTACTTGGCCAACTCGTTGACGGGACCGCATAAAAAGAGGACCAACAGACGTTTACATGGAGACTGAGTGGAGTGTAACTGCTGCAAACTGACAAGTCTCACACACAGTCTAAGGCTAATCCCTTGTCGTTAAGAGTCTATGTTTAGAGAAATCATCATCCTTCCAGTTTCCACACTCCTCTTCTTCCCCTACTTCCCAGGCCATATACAGACCCTTCCCTCCTCTTTCTCTGAGGCAGATGTTTAATAAAGTTATCGCAATGCAAACACTCACTGTCCAGTGTAGTGCAGTGTACCAAACAAAGGCTGCTTTTACTTAAAACTTTATCATGTGTGTGTATGTGTGTGTGTGTACATGTGTGCATGAGTGTGAGGACCAGAGGTCAACAGTGGGTATCTTCCTCAATTGCTCTCTACTGGATCCAGAGCTCAGCAACTGATTAGGCTGGCTGGCCATTGAACTTCCAGGGACCCGCCGGTCCCCCCACCTACAGCCAGGTCTGGGCTCGTGGATGCATGCCACATGTCTGACTTTTTATATAAGTACTGAGCATCCAAATTTCATGATTGATTTCACAGCACTTTACCTACTGAGTCATCTCTGTAACCTGTTTATCTTTTTACACCTTAGCTTCACCTGGGAGGTAATAATATGCCCACCTCAGGGGCTGGCAAGAAGTACTGAAAGAATAGTGTGACAAGGTAATAGAACCAAAGCAGAAATCGTATAGATCAGTGCCCAAGATTCTGTGCGCACCACCTCTGTGAAATGCACCATGTTGTCAGAAGCTCACATCCTTATTCAATTTAATAATTCCCACTAATCAAGAACCTACTATACAACAGATAACCAGAACCCCGTTCAATCCTGCCAGGAACTCTGACACTAGTGCTGGTAGTAACCGTTGGACTGCCAGCACACTAGGGTAGTGCCTAGCCATTTATAAGTGCCCCACGTGCTGGCACGGCGATAAGCCCACTATGTGCAACACTGTGTACGTTACTTCACTCCCGAGTAAATCTTCCCTGACTGTAGTCACGAGCTTAGCAGTGAGTGCAGGAACACAAGTCTCCACAGGGAAAGGGGAGAGGCTGGGACCTACGCGGGTTTCTCTGCCTCCTCATCGCTGCTGCACTCACTGCCCGCCAAGATCTTACTGTCTCGGGGATTAGAAAAGGAAACCCGTCCCCTAATAATAGAGTATGAGCAAGTGGGTCTGGAGAGACAGTTAGCTCAGCTAAGAGTGCTTGCTGCTTTTCTTGAAGACCCAAGTTTGGGTCTTTAGCTCCAAGTCCTAGGGATCTGACACTCTCTTCTCTTCTGGTCTGTGTGGGCACTGTGTGGTGTGTGTGTTTGTGCATGCATGCGCATATGCTCACACACATGCATGCTTGTGTGTGTGTGTACCTGTGTGTATATATCTCTGTCTATGTGTATGTGTGCACGTGCTCACACACATGCATGCTTGTGTGTGTGCATCTGTGTGTGCATACACCTGTTTGTATGTGTGTGTGTAAGCTCCCATGCTGTGCAGTGGCCCAACACACTTTGATTCATTGCAGATTCAGTGACGATGGATCAAATACCATAGAGTCTTGGATAAAGGTCCAGGTGGAGACCCTGTGAATGGCATGGGAAAGCTAAGCCACCCAAGTCAAAATGAAATGATGGACCTTCCAAGCATGAAATAAAGAGGAGTAATAAAGTGGGGTAGTTATCGTTAGTTGGTCAACTTGACACACCCTAGAACCAGTGAGCGAATGACTTCATTGGACTGGCTGGTGGCCAAGGCTGTGGGGGATTGCCTTAAGTCAGTTGTTATGGGGAGATGCAGCCTTCTGAGGACGGCACCGCTGCCTGGGCTGAACCGCACGCAAGGAGAGAAGGTGGGCGAGCATGCATCAGCTCTGTCTGCTCTTCACTATGACCAGCTGCTTCAAGTTTCCACCTCTGCTTCCCCGGGGCTGCAACCTGGAATTGTAGGCCAAATAAACCCTTTCTCCCCCTCTGCTGTTTTTTTTTTAAGGATTTTTCTTTTTTTCACCACAGCAGAAACAAAACTAAAATATCAAGGGACCCCTCAAGAAGCAGTGCACTCTGGGGGATCCGAGCACATTCTGCGGCTGGCACACTGCATACACAGCATCAGACACAGCCGGATCAGCCCAGCTAACCAAAGAGCTCTGGCCACTGGGTCCATGCCTGTCTTCTGTCCGTGACATCACAGCCGCTTCACCACCAAGCACTGGCCAGCTCAGGAGAGGCAATGGCTAACCCCAAGCGGCTGAGTAACTCTGTCTCCTGGATTGTTCGGTGACTCTTCTTCCAAAGTTGAGCTCCGGCAGGAGGAGATACACCACCCACTCAGATTCACATATTCACCCATATGCTACTTCCCCAAACCATCTTGAGACCATTCTTCCAATGCTCCTCTTCCCAGGTTCCTAACCACGTTTGAGCCAATGCTTAAATCCCACACATCCATATTCTACCGTTAGGGAAGAGCCGTTCCCATACAGATGGGTAGAATGCACTGCCCACTCTTTTACAGGACTGTCCCACCCCACACCTGTTTACTGTCTTGTTCCCATCAGTCGAGGCAACCGATACACAAAACAACCTTGGTCTCTTCCTCTCCTGGTCAGCTGCTTGCAAGGAAGTCTTCACACTGCCTCCTTACAAACTGACGATCCAGCAAGGATTTAACCTTGGTGAATGCCGTCCACGCCTGGACTGCCTGCTCGCAAAGCTTCCCTGTGTGTTCTGCTGTCTACTCCTTCCCAACTCAAGCACGTGACAAAAATCTTTCAACACGCTGCCCCGTGTGACTCATCATTCTGGGCATTGTGTGAACGTTTTCTAAGGAGATGAAGAAGTGTCTCTTCACTCCCAAACAGGGCACCAAAGCAAAGACTCCAGGCACTTCTAGCTTGGTGGAGTGAAGACCTTAATTAGGGCTGCTCACAGGAGTGTGAGGAAGGGGTATTAGCAGGGGCATGAGCAGCTACTGAAGAAAACGTCTCTCTCCCCACTGCAACAAGATAGCTACTCACTGGTCCGCAGGGACAGGAGGCACCTCTGGAACCCTTCTCCACACCATAATGGAATGTCAACGAGCCCAATTTCATGCAAGAGTCATGTGTGCAATCACGTAATGTGTTCAAGGGGGCACTGGCCATATCATGCCCGGAAGACATCAATCCCTAACCGTATCTCTGAGTATAGTTACTTGGTATTCAAGGTCAGGGAGTCCGTCTTTATCAGAGTTAGGGGACTGCCAGGGGATGAGTTGCATATATTATAGAGTTATCTGCTGCAGGCATCATGGCTGCATTCCAGTTATGGGCTCTACACTTATTTTCCTACAATTCACCACAAACTCTACTCCGCCTCTTTCCTTGCCTGGCGTGCCCAGTGTCAGGCAACACTGCCAGGTCATGCTGCCCAAGCATGAGGGCTTCTCACAGTGGCCTCTGTAGAGCCTTTTCCTAAGCACCAGATGCTTGGGAGTTACAATGTCCATTTAGTGTGTGACCTTGACCAAAGGGAGGCAAGGATTTATACCCCCTTAATAGCATCCATTGAATGCAGGCTACTCCCAAGGCAAGGAAGCTGTTCGGCCAAGGAAAATGCCCAACTAGCAAGCCACCTGGAAGTGACCAACACTCCCAGGACCTAGAGGAACGACGTCTGCATCCTTGGAGAAGGGGTTGACTGCTGCGGCAAGGCCTCCACCACAGCATCACTTGAGAGACCTGAAAGGGGTTTGCACAGAGAATGGAATGGACCCATGGCAACAGCAGCATCTTCCCTATCTCAAGTGAGAATCACGGAGACAGAAGACAGATAAGCAGGCTTCCTGATGTTCATCTCCAAGATGATTTCTGTAAGTGCCCTCTTTGACTCTAAGCTGACTGGGTTTCTGTTCTGTGCCCCCTGTGTGTCATTGGCTTTTCTTCCTAGTGGTTGGAGGTAAAATAAAAGAGATTGTAGAATTTAGAAATCCCATGGAGTGGGAATGCAGTCCAAAGATGAGCATAGTACATTCCTTGCTAATTTAAAGGTATCTTTTAGGTTTATTTTGGTTTAAACGCAGCATGAGGTAGAAACTTTAAAGGGTGTGTGAAATCTCAGGGTCTGATTAAATATTGAAATAATGCTCATAATTAAGTGAAGAAGCTTAAAAGCTTTCTTTATTTCACTTAAAGCATGGCTCCAATAGCGTACATAATTCAGTTTTTGAAGACCATATAATTCAAGATTCATGGATGGTCTTAACAAAGCATAGTCAGAGGTATGGTCACCATAGGACTATCAGTGATGATTTAGGAAATTACCTTCATAAAGACATTCTGCTTTAACTCTATTTCATCATTGGCCTTTAACTAGTAACACTATCTTAAGACATTTACTGTATCAGTTAGCCATTGCTGTGCAACAAGCCACCCCAAATCTCAGTGTCTTCAAATACAACCACTTTCAGTCCAGGCACAGTTGTTCAGGCTGTGCTGTACTGAGTCACACTTCTGAGATGACTTGACGTTTCGTGGGTAGTATACCCTGTCTAGGATCTTTCTTATATTCCTTAGGCTGACCTCAAGCAGAATGACTACTCTACATAGACACGTATTTATCATCTACTGGGCTAGCCTTGGCTTGATCTCACAGCAGAGCCTGAAAATAACCTTTGCAGGAGAGCCTGAAGATAGTTAGACCTACTGTGTTAGATCAGCCCAAACAGCTTGTGCAGAGAGCCTCAGATCATAATGGAGAAAGAGACTCCTTCGCGGCAGAAGAAGTGACAGTGTCATGGTACAAGAGCTGTGGACAGTAGGAAGACGGATGCTGTCGTCTTTGCAACCTACCACAGTTGCAAACACGGAGCTCATCCTGTCCAACTGCCCTGTAGCTGCATGACTGCAAACAATTCAAGCCATGCAGTCCTCGTTGTCACAATTATAAACACGCCACAGCATGCATACAGGCCACCTCAACATTGTATAGGATGAGACAGTAGACCAGTGCTTGCCACAATGACTGGTAGATTCTCAGCGTCAAGCACTATTGGTCCGTGTTGTTAGCACTCATGAACTCCTTGTACATCTTAAAACCTAACCTGTAGATTGAAAGCAGGTACGTATGAAGAGAAACAACAGCAGACTCAGAAGTCGGGGGGAGTCCTTTATGTTACATACCACCCAGACAGTTCGCCTGCTCTGTTACTTCCTGACACGAAGGTATGTTCATAATTACTTTATGCAGAGATTAAAGCTCTGCAGTTACTTGGGAAGCAGGAGACAGAGTTCACAGAGTGGCCACAGTGTCAAATCAGAAGCTGAAAAGAGACAAGAAGAGCAATGTAGCTTCTGCGCTGGGTTGCTTGCATTTTCCTTCAATTTCCTAATGCTTGGGAACAGGCACTAGTCTAAGACAGACTTAGAGCTTGTAAGACAATGAGGTCATTAACATGACACATTCTCTACAGCCTTTGCTCCCAAAGGTATTCTAAGTAGAGGAGTGTTGCACCCTACTATTGTCTTGGTGGCTTTTTGGTTTTTTGTTTTTAAGGGAAAAATTTCAGCATGACAGGTTAAAGAAATAAAATAAAATGATTTAAATCAAAAGTTTTAGCTGCAAAGAGAGAAAATGCAGAAAAAAACTAGAAAATAGCTGAACCCAGAAAATAAATTTAAGTATTAACCCCAACTTAAATATAATAAAAACACGATTTCTAGCTTTGGACTGCCCACAGGCTTGACAACCTGGATAAAAATGGACCAATTCTTTGGAATTTATATAAAACCTAGTAAAACCTACAAAAGGTGTAATATATCAGTTGAAAATAGGCCTGCATAGATTGCCTGATTCTTGGGTTAATAAAACAGAACACACCCCATCCACATGATTTAACTAGTGAGTTTTATTAAATATGTGAGGAAAAATTAAATCAAACACCTGAAATTTACTGAAGAAAATAGAAACAATGAGAATATTTATTCTATAATCCAGGCAGTACCCTAGTGCCAAAACTCAACAAAGAAATTATAGTAAAAGAAAACATAGGCTATTATATTCACATAGATATAGAGAACTCTTACCAAATATAAGCAAGTAAAATTCAACAATGTATTGGAAGAACCCAAGACAGAGTAAACTGGATTCCAGGCCATCACATTATGCATCCTTTGCAAGTACAGCAAGAACTCCATACTGTTACCCAGGATCAGTAAGACTCCACTGTCCACTATTGGAAGACTCATAAAGTTATTCTCTTTGGAGGAGATAATTCACCAGCAAATGTTATTGTTTAAGCGCCCAACAATTGCACTATTTATGCTGGAAAATATTAAGATGTAGGGAACTCTCACCTCTGTGTAGGGTGCAACACACTATAACAGGCCAATGACTCCTCTCTATTGGCCAGAAAAGGCAGAATAAACAGTTGAAGTACATTTCTATTTCTTGAAAGGAGTGGGAACTGATGGGTTAAATTTGTAACTTGGGAGGAAATGCTTCCTGATCTCGAAAGGCTGAGACATCAGAAACTGGTTAAAATTGCTAAAAGGCAGTGGAAGTTGAGTCAAGGAAGAAGAGGCAGAAGAAACACACCAGCCGGCGGAGGCAGAGGTATGTCGCAAAAGACGTCTTCCGGACATGGCATGCCTACTACAGCCATGAATAATTCACTGCGTCTATGGCCACCTGCACAAGGCTTTCATAACGCTGGGCCCATCAACATTTCTCCACAAAGGGAACAATCCCTCCTTGAGAGACTAGCTTCCATGGTGTTCGAAGTCACTATATACACTACCAACGAGAGATGTAGTCATCATTTCCACTCAGCTATGAAGACTGTGAGCTGTGACAATGGCGACTCTGGTAAGACATGCCCACTGGTACAACAGAAGCACAAGCCTCAAGAAGGAAACCACCACTTTCCTATTAAGTCCTGCTCCACAAGGTGAAACCCACACCGGGCACCAGTGTAGGGTTAAGAATCTGTGGCTAGGGAAGTCACAGTCCCTAGAGGAGAAAGTACTTCTATTATTAAGCTAAATGGACACAGTATTAAACCGACTCTTAATCACTTGTTGTTACATCTATAGATCCATGTGTCTTACAACCATCATCAGAGAAGCTTCTATCTGCAGTAGATGGCAATGAGCAGAGACTCACAACAGGTCAAGGTACAGACGACGAAGCCTGATGAATGCTCAGCTCTAAACGCAGCATCTGTACCACACGCTCTCTTTCTGAGACTTGGGGACCAGCACGGAAAAAGGGGTGGAAAGAAAGAGATGTCAGAAAATTACAAGGCAACAGTGTCCTCTGGGCACGGCAGGGCAGATGCACACGTGAACTCACGGCAGTTGTGACTGTGGGGCCCAAGACTTGTGCAGGCTCAAGCCAGACTAAGTAAGTTCCGGGGAAGAGAGGGGAGTTGGGTACATAATCCCACCATAGCTGTGGAGTTACAGGCAACTATTGGGTGATGGAAGAGTGAGTTTTCTCTAGGAAAAAAGCCCGTGGTAAGCCAACCGCACCACAGTGGGGAACCTCACAGCCACAAGTTGGACTTGGTGGGTTTTACCAAAAACAGAACACAAAGTTGGGTGGGTAGAGAAGGAAGAGAGGATCCGGAAGGCATTTGGGGATGTAGAGTGAACACGATGAAAGCATGTTGTAAGCCGTTCTCAAGGAACTAATAAACTATCTTAAAGGGGGAAAGTGGATAATGAAAAATAGAGACGAAAATGGATGCGCCAAAACCAAGTCATTTGTGAGGAGGCAACGGCTTCAAGACTGTGGGAAGATTCTCAGCTAAACCCATGCACAACAAGCAAAAACAGTGCAGGTGAGCACACACGCACACTGCGGCAGACAAGCTGAAGGGGCGGAGGGGCCAAGAACAAAACCCACTGCATGGAGGAAATCTTGAAAGGTGCCAGAGACGCGCACTCAGACACCCAAAGACGCATTTTTCAATTTTGTGCTGTTTGTAATAGGAAAAAAAAAGTAGAAACAATCAAAAAGCCCATTTACAGAGAAATGATAAAACGCATTATGGAATCTCCATTCTACATAACAAAGTCTAAAGAGAATAAGATGACCCCACAGGCATTCATGTAGAAATATCTCCAAGACGTTGTTAAGGGAGAGAAAAACAAGTTAAGTAGCACACATGGTATTATTCCGTCTACACGGCATAAAAGACAAGTTTCACAAAGGGCCACATGTGTGGAAGGATGGACAGTCCACTGATCCCAGTGGGTGCTGCTGCGAGAGTACCAGTCATTGTCGTGGGTTACCAGAACCCTAGGGAACCGAGGCAACACACACTACGACCTTACATCCCTGGTGCAGTCACACTGCTTGCCAAGCAGCCCCTGCATCCATCTCTGCAAAAACAAACATCTGGTCCCGTGGCTCTCAACCTTCCTACTGCTGCAACCCTTTAGCGGTTCGCAGGCTGTCATAACCCCCAAGCATAAAGTTACTCCATTGCTACACCATAACTATTCCTGCTACTGTTATGAATTATAATGTAAGTATCTGCGATGCAGGATATCCGATATGGGAACTCCAACGCGGTTGAGACCCACAAGTTGAGAACTGCTGATCTAGTCTAAAACTGGGTCAATAGGACTGAACTGGCCCCTGGAGGATCCAAGCTTTCCCCCTCCCTTACTGGTGTAGTAGGTTGTGGGGATGCATGCTTTTGATCCCAGCACTTGGGAGGTAGAGGCAAATCTCTGTGAGTTTGAAGTTTGAGATCAGCCTGATCTATATAGCAAGATCTAGACCAGTCGAGACTACACAGTGAGCGCTAATCTAGAAAGAGAGAGCTCAAGGAGTGTGGGGTAGGACGGGGAGCAGGGAAGAAAAGAAGGGAGAAAGAAATCCCCCCATTCTGCTGGCCCTGCTGTGGCTTCCATCCTCCTGTCTCCATTCTCCAAGAATTCTTGAGGCGACAGTAAGATCCTAGCACGTGGGTGGCCAGGGAGACGGCTCTGGTAAAGGAGCTTGCTGTCAAGCCTGACAGTCCGAGTTCAGTCCCTAGCAGAAGGAGAGAACTGAGGTCTGCAAGTTGTCCTCGAACCATTTATAACATATGTTCTCTCTCTCTCAATCTCTCTCTTTCTCTCTCTCTCTCTCTCTCTCTCTCTCTCTCTCGCTCTCTCTCTCTCTCTTCTCTCCCCCCCCACACACATTAAACAAGTGTAAAAATACTTATTTGGGTGTGATGTGGGGGCTCAGGTGTTACTAAACTTCCTACCATGCTCACATGAGGACCTGAATTCAAATCGCCTGTGCACACTCACACAGAAACGTGGGCATAGTGTCACTTGAACTCCACTGCAGAGAAGACAGAAACAAGGGGATTTCTGAGACTTGCCAGCCAGATGGTCTTACCAAATGAGTGAGTTCCTGGTTCAATAAGAGACCCTGTCTCAAAGAATAAGATAGAAAATAGTTGAAAATGACACCCACCAGTGTCCTCTGGCCTCCAAACACTTGCACACACAAATGTATACACATCCACACAGAGATTCCTTAGGCAGGTGGATGCAGCAGGGAAGTGCCTAGTCCCTGGCAAAGGTCATGAAGCCACCTTGTACAATCAGATGCACATATATTGTTCTTGGCCTTCTTCAGGCTTTTCTGGAAGTGATGACACACGGGTGCCTGTCTTGGAAATGTGCTGTTCCAAGACCAATAACAAGGAAGTTTAAAAGAGAAAGAAAAGTCAAAAGATGTTTATAATGAGGAAATTAGATGTCGAAGGCAAGACAGCAAGTCTGTCCATAATAGAAGGGAATTCTTAAAATAGCACAACTTTTCTTGTTAACAGCTCTGAGAGGGAAAGAACAGTCCTTGTGGGGCATGGTATTTTTGTATCAGGAGTAAGTTGCTGGGCAGGTAACTGGAAAATTGCATACTGTGGGAATTCATTCATCAGCCATGGGAACTGCGTTGCCTTGGAGTGGAAGACTTGCCTGAACTTTTGAAAACACTGAAGGAAGCTGAAATAGCCTGTACTCACCACTCACTCAGAACTTCAAACCAAATGGATGCGACGTTTCTTGTAGGGCATCAAAGGACTCACCAGGAAGCTTCAAGTTAGATTCTCACCCTGTATCTTACCTTAGACCTGCGACCTTAGACGAGATCTTTGCACTCTCTGAACTCTAGTGTCATCTGCTGGAAGGGGGACACATGTGTGATGTTAGGCTTCTACTGCTGGGACAAAACAGCAATAACCAAAAGAAACTTGGGGAGGGAAGAGTTAATTCCCCTTGTAGCTTACAGTCCACCATGAGGGAAGTCACTCCAGACAGGAGCTGACGCAGAGGCCACCCAGAAGTGGTATTTACTGGTTATTCTCTCTGGCTTGTTGAGCTTGCTTTCTTATAGAACCCAGGATGCCCTGCTCTGGGTGGCACCGCCCACTGTGTCCTGGGTCCTCCCCCCATCAATGGCCACTCAAGTGAATGCCCCAGGTATCAAAATATGGGACTTGGTGGAAATAAAAACCTTCTGTGCAGAGAAGAATACACAGACAGCCCCCAGAAGGGGAGACAATCTTGACCAGGTGCACTTAGGAAAAGAGGCTTATATCGAGAATTAGCAAATGTCTACAGGAATTAAATACCAAGGAAGTAAGACTGCCAATCAGCAGATGGGAAAATGACCCAAATAGATAGTTTTCATAAGAGAGAAACACGAACACTTAATAACTAGTTTTAAAAGTCTTAAAAAATAATCCCTAACCATGCTTTGGAGAATACCACCTCACCCCACACAGAGCTGCTGTCCTCAACAAATCTGACCACAAATGTTGGGAGGGATGTAGAGAGAAATGAATACTTATTCACTGTTGATTGAGGTACAAATTAATACAGCCATTCTGGACATTTGGAGACTTTTAAAAAAATTTAAAAATAGAGCTACCATGTAACCCAGCCATTTAACTCCCAAGCATGTTCCCAAAGAACTCCATGCTCTGTCAAAGAGATATTGCAACCCTGTGTTTATTGCTGCTGTATTCACTAGAGCAAAGAGCTGGAATCAACCCAACTATCCTTTGACAAATGAATAAGTGGATGATGAGAATTTGGTGTATATATATAAACACCATCCCACTCTAAAGAAAAATGAAGTTAAAAATTTTTCACAAAAAAAAGGATAGACTTAGAATGTACAAGATTAAGTGAGGTCACACAATCTCAGAAAGTAATAAACCGCATGTTCTTTCTCAAGTGCAGGATCCAGGCAATAATGCATGTATATGTGCAAACAAATGTTCACACGGGTGCAGTATACCATGAAGAAACGGGAACAAGCAAAGCTAGATATAAGATGAGGAAGGACTGAATGAGACAATGGATGCAGGTTACAGAAGAGGAAATAAAGCTAACTGGTTTTCTACTTCTGGCTCTGTCCTGGATTTTGTTTGTTTGGTGTAGTGGATAAGTCCATAAAATACATTTAATACTGTAAGTATAAAATGTAATGCAGAGTCTTACAACTTCCATTTTACACATGTATAAGCTTGTTAAGTTATACAGACTTTGGGTCTGATTAGTTTTAATGAATGGTGTTCTTACTGATTTGTAAGTTTTTTATAATAAAGTTTATGCAATGTTAAAAAGAAAAGGAAATGCCCCTCCTCCCTCCCTGATGCTTGCCTGTAACCCAGTGTGATGCAGGCTTTTTCTCAGGTGAGGTTCTGTCTTCCCAGTGGACCCGAGTTTGTGACAAGTTAACATCAAAACTAGAAGAGAAAAAACTGTTTACCTTGCAGGGTTTGGAAAGATAAAGCACCTGATGCGTTATCTGATACACAGCTAGGACAAACTACTACTGCGTCATCCCATAGAGTGTTTTTGTTTGACTGGTTTCTTTGGGGTAGAAGCTGTCATATGTACCCCAGTCTGGGCTTCAACTCTTTATGTAGCCAAGGATGACCTTGAACTTCTGATCCTCTGGACAACCTGCTTCATCTTCCTGAGTGCTGGAATTACAGGCAAATATCACCAAAGTCAACTTTGTGGAGTGCAAAACAGATGGAACCTGGAGCTTGGTGCAAGCTAGGCAAACATTGCTACAGTGATGTCACAAGCCTCCTCTTCTTCCCCACACATGACTTCGCTTACATCACATTTGAAAGCTTTCTCATGATGGATGGTGTCACTGAAGACATCATAGGTTTAACAGACGCCAAAACCTATGTAACAACAAGCATGTGTGGGTTTCTTTTCCTTACATGGAGTAACATGTGAAGACATTACACTTACTCCAAATGATGAGCCCATTTTGGGAACCATTCTAGAAGGTTCACTTGGGGTGTTGCCTTCCATTCAGTCCAAACATTTCCCTCAGGAAAACCTCTCATTTTTTTGTAGGCATCTCTGACTTTGACCAAAACAAGCACACAATGCTTGCCAAATCCCTTCTCATTTGATATTCAATCGAATATTTATTATACATGAAAAGTTGTCTTTTGCTGAGTACATGCAAATAAAATAGATACGGTCCTGACATTGATACTTACAGCATAATAGGGAGACAAACTACCAACAGCCACAAATGCTGTAAAGTAATGCCCACGACACAGGATCAGGAAGTGACGGCTGGCAATGCCCCCTATCTGGAGAGCAAGGCAAGCATCACACTGTACCAGCACAGGCACTTCTACAGCTACGCAAGCACCACACTGCACCAATCCAGACACAACCTCCTGCATCCACAGGGAAACAACTAAGGGCTTTGAGCTGAGGAATGACAATCCTATGTTTGCAGTTGGAACCCCTCAGGCTGCCTTAACCAATGACAAGTGTCCATGAGAAGCCAGATAGCCCATCAGGGGCATAGCACAAGCAATGGCCAAGGTCTTGAAAAGACACCTGAGATTAGCACAGGCAAAGACACAGTTGAGAGATCATTCTGAAAAGAAAAGGCCAGACTGGAAGCTGGGGGTAACGGGACGGGAGGCAGACTCACCATGAAGCCCGTGGTGCCTCCCCTTGGAGCTTCCTCTCACAGGGAATCCTCACCCAAGGCTTAAATAATAACCTTTACCCTCAGTTCAGGAGGCACAGCTTGCTGAAACTTGCCAAGGAAAGATGTGTGCATTTGGAAGTGGGAGTCTTCATACTGCCCGAGCATCCGGCTCCTCAGACCCCACCCTTGGGGCTGAGAAGCTGGCTAGTTCAGCAAAAAAGAAATCTTACCTCATAAGTGTCAGGACATAGTTTTGGATCCCCAGAGCCCATGTAAAAAGTGGGGAGGGCCAGGACAGCTTGCACATGTACCCCAGTGTGGGACGTAGAGTCTTGGACTGAAGGATCCCGGAAGCACATAGACCAGCTGTGCCTACATGGAGAAGCTCTGGGCCAATGGGAGACCTTGTCTCACACAAAGGATGAGATGCTGCCCAAGGCTGCATTCTGGCTTTCACACGTGTGTTGTGCATGTGTATACCTATACACACAAGTGTACACACAGGCACTTGTGCATGTGCGCGTGCAATGCATTAATACACACAAATGCTGTAACACACACACACACACACACAATCACCAGCTTGCAACTTTGAGCTTTAACCAGCAACCATGTCAGAAATATGTTTATGGACACGAGAAGCAAACACTGCAGGGGGGACAAGAGTTTGTTCTCACTGTGCAGCGTTGAGGACCAGGTCTGTAAACAAGATCCTAAATGACTTCTAGAACTTTCCAAATGTCAAATTTGCTTTCAGAGAAGAGGGAAAGCCCATGCTGGCCACACCCATCTCCTAGTGAGTATTTTTAATTACCCTTTATAATCTAGGAAACCCACAGACTCATCTACTCGGGAAACGAACTTACTCCTGACAGCTTAATTCCTTCTAAGCCCTGAGTCTCTCTCTCTCTCTCTCTCTCTCTCTCTCTCTCTCTCTCTCTCTCTCTCTCTCTCTCTCTCTCTCTCTCTCTCTCTCTCTCTCTCTCTCTCTCTCTTTCTCTCTCTCTCTCTCTCTCTCCTCAATGCAGGTACCGACGGGGTGAGGGGGGGGCGAGGAACCGAGCTGAGGATCTTTCCAGACCAGCCCAACAGTCACAACATTTCTACTCATGTATAAATTTTGTAATGTTTCTTAAAAATCATATTGCTTCATAATCGCAATTCATTGCCACAATGGCAACGCATCTGGGGACATTTGAGACAACAGTTTCCAGGCTTAAGCCTTCTGAGAGTGTTTATTTTCAAAGTACATTTCCCATCCTTTGCGTGTTCCCATGGTGTCTTAAAGTACCAAATGTACTTGCTAGCCTCGATAATGTGGAAAAAAAAAGTCAGGCGATCGCTGGAGAAATTCATGAATACTAAACATTGCTCTGCAGAATGTCTTTCACTGGTTCCCAGCCCTGGTGCCACTCAAACATTCTTTTGTTTATTCACCAAGTCTCATTACAATGCCTCTGACTTTTCCACCTAATTCCATGATAAACCTGGAGATAAGAAGTACTGGGCGCTCTCCTCCCCCTACTTGGTGGCAGAAAACTCCAAAGATTATTTATCAAATTGCTAAGCCATCCATACAAATTATGTTAGAGCCTAGACTGAGTTGGGAGGGGGAGGGGGATAGCAGCCATTTTCTGCAAATTTTGGCTGCCCAGGATTTAATGCAATCCATGAAACGAAGAGAAGGCAGGAAGTTCCCGGTCAACCTGCCGAGTTCAAATGCTATCTACCTTGCCAAAACTCCTCCCTGTGTGTCCCCCTCCAGACCCCCCTCCCCAAGGCATATTTTGGTGACTGCACACTCACAGCAGGTACGGAAGGAACACAGAGGAACCGGACAAGGAGCTTGCCCTGACTCCCTACACTCACAGATATCTGAATCTTTCAAGTGATGGTTTCCAGCTATAATGTTTTGAACATTTGTTGCCCTATAGGTACTGTATGTGCACGTGTGTTCATATATGTATGTGCATGTGGAGGCCAGAGGTCAACCTCAACTGTCAGGCATCAAGTGTTAGGCACCGTTCACCTTGCTGGCCTGAGGCTCACCAGGTAGGCTGGGCTGGCTTGCCAATTGGTCCCAGGCATCCTCCATTCTCTACACCCCCATCACCAGGATGCCAGGTGTGCACTTCCGTGCCTCACTTTTTTCCATGGATGCTGTGGATGGAACTGGGGGCCTTGTACAGCAAGCTCTTCACCAAATGAGCCACCTCCTACAGGTATTCTATCAAGCACGTTCCACAAATAGCCAGCCTCACTAATTGCTCGAGGCCATCATGCTGGTCCTGTGGTCCCGTGTTGCTGATGGAACCACAGACACTTTGGAGAATTCAGTAACTTGTTCAGAATGCTAAGACTTCAAACAGTCTTGTGTGTGACTGCCAAGTGCACACTTTTTCTACCACACACACACACACACACACACACACACACACACACACACACACCAGTATCCTCCTATCTCAGGGCCTTTATGCTTGTCCTTCCTTGGGCCTCCGATGCTGTTTTTCTCTAGGTATCCAAACAATATACATCTGTTGTCATCTACACGTCTCAACATCATTTTCTCACAGTGACTGTCTCTAACCACTCTATCCAACACAACACTGTAATTGCAGCACTTGGGAGGCTGGGGATGAGGGTCAGCCTGGGCTACACAGAGACCCTTTCCTGTGTGACTCTCTATGGCTCTGTCCTACTTTCCCTCTGCCATGATGCTGTCTAGCCCGTGTGCTGCATCTTACAACCTGAGTTCGGCTGTTCCTGAGGTTTTAGAGTCTATGACATCTGTAGGCTGGCTTCCAAAGGGTTAATTTCATAGCTATTGTTTTTTTCCCTTCGTTTGCTTCCTGTTCATAAGGCATCCTCCCACTCACAAGCTGATATCGTCCAGGTAGACAGCAAAGATGCCAATTTGAGGGTGTCTGGAGGTCCAGCCTTGCTACCTTTGTGGAGCATTTTATGCCATTCCCTTTGATTGGTAGCAATCACTTGTTTTCTGTTTCTTCTTTTATTGTGATAAGCTCCATTTTCCATTCCAAGATTAGCTTAAAATTCATCCACAAACGTCTTAAAAGTGTGATGTGTTTCCTCAGCTCTGTTCTCATCTATCACCCTCAGGTCCTGGAGGGTTATGTTCTGGACATGTATCTTAACTTTGTGTTCAATAAGAAGTGATGGAGTATGGGGGTGGGAGAGTAGCTATGGTCCGACTTCACAGGGACATAACCAATAAAGCCGCAGTAATGATGGTAGCTAGCTTTTAATGAGCATCCACCACGTTCAGAGGGATGTCACACACACTTTCCTATAGCCTCACCATAACTCCACCCCAGGGTTCCTATTAGTAATGTAAATAGACGAGCCTGAAGCCCAGAGTCAGAGGTTTCTTGGTCAGTAAGTGGAGGAGGCAGGATTTGAACCAGAGCAGTCTGACCTAACAGGTGCCCTCATATAACTGAGTGTGGCAGGGCGTCTGGGTGGTGCTCCCAGGTTTCTGTGCCTTGGTATGGTCATTCTCCTGAGACCATTCAATGTAAATAGAGCTAAGAAGACAGACTCAGAAACCTGGGGCAACAGGAGTCAGTGTAAAAAGTGTCCTGGAGCAGCCAGGATAATTAGAGTGAGCATGTATTCAGTGCCAAGCACACACATTAGATAGATGTATTTTATTTTCCATGTGTATTCCATTACCTACATAGATGCGTGAGTCTTGATCTACTGAGTCATCTCTCCAGCCCCTTGAAGAAGTCTCCAGAACCCATGGGGCAGGCAATTCTATTCTTGTGTGTGTTCATATGAAAGTACAAACGTGTGGATTTATGTGTGCTGGGTAGGCATACACGTGGTCTATGCCTGTTTGTGGAGACACCAGCCTCACAGATGCCATCCACCTCCTTTGAGGCATGGTCTCTCACTGGCTTTGAGCCACCAGTTAGGCTAAGCTGGCTACCCAGCAGGCACCAGTCTCCACCTCCCAGTGTTGGGCTTACAAGCAGGCATCACCACAGCCAGGCTTTTACATGGGTGCTGAGGATCAAATTCAGATCCTCTTGCTTTCAATAGAAATCACTCTATGGACAGAACTATCTCCCTAGCCTGGGTTATATTCCTTTTCCTACTTGAGAGACAAATGCCCCAGTTTGCACAGCAGACGAGAAAGACTATGAGGAGTCTAACCCACGAAGCCTGTCCAGAGCCCACACCTCACTCATGTCCTCACCCTTAACAGACCTCATCTTCCTGTTAAGACACTGTGCTAATTTCTGTACATGACAGAGCCACTTACGGGAAGAGGGGCTTGTTCGGGCTCACAGTTTGAGAGGGTGCGGTCCATCACAGTAGGCAAGGCATAGCACTGCTTGTGCACATAGGGACACGCCACTGGGATGCCACATACCTGTAGACCAGAAAACAGAGAAAGGAGTCTGAGGACTGCAGGCGCTCACCTGGATTGCTCCTGTGGATTGCTCCTGTAGTAGTGAGCCCACAATACTGTCCCAGGTACCCCAAAGGGGCCTCCTTCTCAGATAGCGCCGTCTCCATCTTCATGCTCCTTCTTCTCTTTTCACTCAGTCCAAGCCCCAGTCCTCAGGATGTGCCACCCATATGAAGGGCATGTCTTCCTTCCCCAGTTAGTCCTTTCTAGAAACTTCCTTATGGAGGTGAGCAAAGGCACAGTTCACAAATCCATTCACATTGACACATAGAGCAGTACTCGGTGGTGACTTCTTATTCGTTGCCATTTCTCTCCTCCTCTAAAGACAGACATTCATGGAGTCGTTAGTCCATGAATGCTTTATAAAACTTACAATAGTGAAAAAGAGAGAAAGCAAAGAGACCTGGTTCCTGTAAACCAAGGTGACTTTTTTCCTCCCTGTCTTCACGTGGGCACTTCCTGTTGGTGCAGAATTCTCCAAACGAGTGTCTTTGTTTGTGGGGCCCTTGGATTCAATCAATAGCTCCCAATTCCACATTATTAAAGTAATTCTGAACCCGTCCAAAGTTCTGACCCATAAGCTGCAGTTATACATTGGGGTCCCAGAATGACCCCAAATCTCATTTTTCAAAATGCATCATTATCAACTGGACAGCCACTGACAGATGCCTCCAGAGCCACTCAACTCATTGGTGAAACAATTAGAAAGGGAGCCATGGCAGGGTAAGAATGGCCCACTGCAGACCCGTTGTCGTTAAGCGTGTCTCAAGTGTAGACCCAATTGTGCGAAGACTGGAACTTGACAGGAAAGTCCCAAGCTGGGGTTAAAAGTGGCATGAAATGAATCTGCTTCTTACAGGAAGGCTGGGTGGCAAAGGTCTTCACAAACGCACATAAGAATCACGCTGAGGGCTGGGGAGATGTCTCGGTCAGTAAAGTGCTTGCTATGTAAGCTTGGAGGCACGAGTTCTACCCCCACAAGACACAAGTTTCGAAAGGCCAGGCACAATGGCCCAAACTTGTCATCCCTATGCTGGGGATAGAGTGATAGGTGGATCCCTGAGACTCACTGACCAGCCAGCCTGGCCTACTGGGAAATGTCCAACCCTGTGAGACTGTCTCAAAACAAACTAAGCAGCTCTTGAGGAATGATGCCCAAGGACATCTTCTGGCATCCATATACACTCATGCTCCCAAGAGCAAATGAAAAATGACCTGGGGGTGGACGGGACAGCTGATACTGTAGCAAATATGTCGTAGGTCTGGGCGAGAGGCTCAGCTCCTAAATGCTCCCAGGCGATGCCAAAGCTTCAGCACATTGACCCAAGGGCCCCACTGCGGCGATAAAGAAGTCACTGTCAAATCAGACAAGCCTGGAGCCTTCCTGCTTTCTGACCTCGATCTACCCTCTCTGTAGCTCAGTATCCTCGTCTGTCTATTGGTATCTGGTGAGGAGGAACCTAGGAGGTCATAGTAAGAGTGGGATGTGGCCCCCATGTAGTGTCTGCCAAAGAGCAGGGATCCGGTAAGTAGACATGACAGCAATAATTCACATTATAATCTAAAACGAATGAACGTGAACGGGAAAGACAACAGAGGTGAAATCAAGGATGGAATGATGTCCAACAGAAACAAAACAAGAGGGTGAGCTTGATCTTACTGGTCCCCAAGCTGTCTTAAACAATGGGCTGAAGCAGCCATCTGGCAGACAGTGCTGAGTAAGGTGTGAGTCCCACCTTGGGAAGGTGTCCAGTTCCCAGTGGGAGGCTACTTGATGATGGCTTGTGCTACCCCCAACAAACAAATCTATTTCAATTACTCTAAGAGAATTGGAGAACCCCATCGATGAAGCATCTTTGAACATAGATTTTTCAATGGCACCCGGCGGAGCACTTGGGTGTCCAGAGAGGAATCTGCATATTGCTATGTGCCAAGCACCATTGTTGTTTTCTGCTAGAGCCCCAGCTGCTCTGGAGGCAAGCCACGCCACCACTTTCTTCTCGATTGGCCGTCTGCTAGACAGAGCCACCTTCAAGGAGCCCTTCCAGTCCTTCTGCATTAAATTGCTTCTTACGATTCCTTGGGTTCCTGCCTGTGGCCTCTTGAGTATTTCATTTGCTGACTTATTGATGCTGGGTACAGGTGAGAGACCTCGGCAAAGAAAGCTCAGGGCTCCGATTGCTTGTATAACTCAGTGCTCTCTTTGCCACAAGTGACAGAAATCCAATTCAGGCCAGCTTGTGAGGAAAACAGCTACTTACTGACTTACGTGCCTAAGAAGTCTAGGGTGATAAGTGGCTTCAGGAACAGGTGGACCAGGGCTTCAAACTCAGTCATCCAGATCTCGTGTCCTCCCCCCCCCACCCCCGCCACTGACTCTTAGGCTCTGTTTGCCTTCACATTCACTTGATTCTCGGGAATCTCTGAGGCTGTTGAGACAGCTGACACCTCCATGCCCATCTTTCTTCTTGCAGTTTTGGGAGATGCCTTGAACCGTAGCCAAGATAATAAAATGCACTCACTGGCTAAGAGTTGATATGGCTAAAGCATGATACGACATCGCTAGCCAATCACCAAGCAGATGAGGTATAGGAAGAGAAAGTCTACAGAAATTCTGCTGCCATATAGGGGGGGATATGTAAGGAACAGAGCCATCAGAAGGCCACCATGGCACTGATGGGACACTGTCATGAGTTTTCAACAAGCCCTAAAAAGGACTGAAAGATGATCAGGGAAAGGTTTTCTTAGGATTCTGCGATTCTTGGTCCAATATGGGACAGACCTCAAGACGGCATGAAAACATGGTTCCGGTGAGCAGTCATCTCTCTCCGCTTTCGAGCTACGGACTCAGGGTGTCCCTGTCACACCGCTGTCACCATTCTTCCCTGCCATGCTGTTCTGTACCCTCAAACCATCCATTGAACTAAACCCTTCCTCCTTAGGTTGCTTTTGTCTGATGTTCCGTTATGACAATAAAACTAAGTGCACACTAACTAAAGCATGTACCAAGGTACGGTTGTATGTATCATAATTCAAAAGCACATTCTTCATTGTTTCTAAGATTTCTGCTGATTCCGCTTCAGACCACAGACCCAATATTGGCTCTAACTTGATCCTAACAGTTAGTTCTCATCTTTGTGAAAGTTGCCAGGCACTGTTTGGTGCGTCTCAATATGAGACATGTGGGAGCCCCCAGCAAGAACTCCAGGGTTCTGGACTGAGTCCAAGGGAAAGTCAGCATGATTCCGAGAAATTCGCTCATGCTTCAACACCTTACCACAGCCTCCCATTCCTTTAAGAGAGAAAGGCAGATAGTCTGTCTTCGATCTGACTCTTTTAAGTGCTGGAAGATAGTAAAATTTCTCAAGATGCTACACAAGCAATTATTTTGTTGTCAGTTTCCTGGATTTCCCCAAGACCACACCCAGCAATGGCTCCTCTGGATGAGGTCTGCTCCGTAGCAACCTAGGGAACTTCACCTAATCCTGACGACCAGGACAATCTGTCTGATTACTACAGGATGTGTTGAAGAAAGCCAGGCTGGAAATGGAAGAAAACATTTCTGTCCTTGCATTCACGTGCGAGGTTTTACAGAGATCATGGTGTTGCATGCAGGCGACCACTCAGGGTTACAGAGTGGAAGCCAAAGGTAGAACGAGAAAAATTATCATGAGCAGCACAAATGCTGTCTGAGGACTCAGGGATGGAGATACCACAGAAACAGTGATTGTGTGCAAGCCTGCTTTACATGACCCACATATCAATGAGGGAGTTTCATATTCGGGAATTTAATGATCCACAGAAAATTGCCAGCAAGTTAGAAAACTACAGTGTTGATTAGTGTATTGGATTTCCACATCTTTTTCAGTTTGATCTATTCACAGGGACACCAAGGGACTGATGAACTTAATAAAAAATACCCGGAACCTCCGCAGAGAGTGCAAACATGAGATGAATGATGCTGGAAATGTTTTCCAAGCTTGTCCTACGACCTTAACGGAGTTGTCCCTCCTTGCCTACAGAACTTAGAATTCCTATTGATTGATTGTAGCAACTGGCATAAGCACGGAAGGCGGTTTCTGCAGGAACCCAGGGTGGCTAGCAGGTGTAGTCACAAGGCCTCAAATGATGTCATCAGGACTTTCTCTCCCTCCTTCCCACACTGCCTCCTGTTGCCATGACTACAGAGAGGTGATAACCCAGGAATACATGGACTCTTCTTATGTTTTGAATCTGGGACCCCACCCCCCCCACACACACATGCAACTGAAAAAGTTCATGGTTTGAGCACTTAGACCCCAGCTTGTAAAGCTATTTTGAAGGTTTAGGAGGCGGAGTCTACCTGGTGGAATTTGACCATTAAGGGTCGAGCTTTGAAAGTGATCTGCTCATTCTGCCCCTTGTCTGCCATCACGTAAACAGGCAGCCACCTCACGCCACTGTCACCATGCTTTCCCTGCTATAAACCCTCCTTCCTTACCTTATCTGTGTCAGGTATTTTTGGCACAAAGATTCAGAAGAAACTCAGACAGCCTTCTGTCTGCCCCTCCTACACATGTCCTGAGATCCCCCCCCCCCCCCCAAATAGAGTAACACAGATCACCCAGCACAACCAGAGGGTTTAGGTTTCTGACTGGCCGATCATAGTGGTCACAAGAAGTCGGAGTGTCTGGGTGGCCCCCTTCAGAGTGAGCAGAGTTCTGTGTGGTGGGGAGGAGACTGTTTCTGAAGGAAAATGGGAACCCTGAACTGGATGCCTACGGTAGAAAGTAGAGCCTGGGTGCTCTTTTGAGGTTAACTAATTGCCCTGGGTAGGAACTGAACCCATGACCTTGACCTCATTAGCACCAGTCTAACAGTTGAAATATCTCAATATATCAGTCTGTTGGAAGAGAAGGAAACACGAACACCCTCATTCATTTGAAATGACTTAAATCACCCTGGGAAGATGATCATTAGAAGAACAAAGCTATTGTCTGTCCCAGCTTAACCTCTCGTCACTAAATGTCCTTCACTCTCCTGCTTCAGGAGCTGTGGATTAATGAAATTTATATTTATAGTAAGCATTCTTTACCTTGGATGGCAAGTTGCTGCCTTCTCCTTTACTAGACAGCCAGTACACTAGTTACTGAGGAAACTACTGGACACCATTCCCAAAACAAGTAAAACGTAAATAAAAAGAAAGAGTAAGAATTAACGTGGGGATGGGCTGAGGAGAGGGCTCAGTGGGTAGGGGTTCTTGCCCTGTAAGTATAGGGCTCCAGTTCAATTCTTGGCACACACACTATAAACCAAGTATGATTGGGGATGTCTGTAACTCAGGCATGGGGCAGATCCAAGACCTCATGATCCAGCCAGTCTCGCTGAAATGATGAGCTTCTGGTTCAGTGAGAGGCCCTGACTCAGGGCGGTAAGGTGGGGAGTGATACGGGAAGACACCATGTCCTGTTCTAGCTTCTGTATGCATGGTGACAGGCAAGTACCCCAGCAAATCATGTGTATGCACTGTAACACTCTACACACACATGCATGCACACATACACCCATAAATGCATATGCATAGACACACACGCACTCACACACACTCACACACACATGCAATGCACAAACACACACATGCACAAACACACACACACACACATGCATGTACAAATTCCTACAAGGGGCTGAGAAAATAGCTCAGAAGTAAAGTGCTAACTTGCAAACATGAGGATTCAGTAGAGCTCAACCCTCAAATTCCACAGGAAAAAAATAATCCAGGTGTGGCAGCAATATGTTAAACCACCGTTTGAACCTCACCCTAGAGAAGTAGCAAACACATGTCTTTGGAAATACATTTTGAATCCAAGTTCTCCATTCCCCCCACCAAAAGCAAAACGAAAAGATCCATGATGTCTGTATGGCCACATCTATGGCTCAAGGAAAATAAGAATAATGTTACTTGAAGATCCTTTCAAAAGCCCATTACGATGATAGAAGATGCCACAAGTATTCTGTGAATGCCGAACTACTCCTGAATTCCCGTGAGGTAGCAGGGGTGAGCAGAAAGCCTCGTTTCCAAACTCTCAGATGTGCCGGCCTGGGCTTCCCTAAACTCAAAGATAAAAGTTGAAATCCAGCGAAACACCCATAGGACTCCTGATCAGGCTATGGTCCAAACTGTTCCAGAGACTAGTAGACAAGAAAAACCATTGTGTTATTTTTATTATGACACTTATTTTCCTGGCATCTAGACTTTCTGAGACACATAGCATATTCTTCCCAGAGCTCTGAAGTGCCTGCAGTTTCAGCACAACATGGAGAATAAAATATTCTCTTGGGCACTCTCCTCTTGAGAAGCTGAGCAGCCAGGACAAACCTTCAAAGACATGGTACCCTCTGGCTGGGGTTGAGTGCTCCCTCCAGCAGGAATGAGGAGGGAACTCTGTGCTCCGTGTCCCCATCAGACTGTCAGCTTTCAGGGCCAGTACAGACATTTTATGTTGTGGTCACATAAGGCTCCTGCTTATTTGCTTGCAGAAGCGTTGAATTAATCTAACCCCAAGAAAACGTCTGTACCAATTCCAAGACATTCTGAACACTCGGTACTTAATGACTCCAAGCCTCTGCCTGACCCCAGTTGGTCCCCAGAGTTAATCACCCAGGCCTGTCTGAGGGACCAAACCTGATGACCATTGGTTCAATCTCTATTTGTTTATCCAGATGATGCAAAGGGAGGCTGTGCACAACCCTTCTGCAAAGCAGCAGCTGAGGGGCTGGAGGGACGGCTCAGCTGTCAGGAGCATTTGCCGCTCTTACTGAGACCCGAGTTCAGTTCCCGAGCACCCATGGCAGGCAACTCACAACCAATTACAAACACACACACACACACACACACACACACACACACACACACACACACGATTCCTTCACTTCCCAGGAAGTTTGTAACTCTGTAGTCTAGAAAGCAGAGTCCAAACATAAACATGCCAGCCATGTTACAAAGCAGGATGGCCCTGTGCAGCAAGGAAATCTTCTACCCCGAGGCATTTTCTCTGGAGAATACTGCAGAAGACACGTGGCCCTTGCCATGTGAAAGCATGCAAATGTTGTGAAGGCATGAGACTAGTACAGTTTGGGGACCCTCTGTATCTTTTTAAAGAATACAAACTTACACACAAAATTACAGACAAATGTGATGATTTTCTTTGAATCAGGGAGGAAATCATGACGAGTTGCAGGAGGCTCAGCAAGTCACAACTCTTTCTTCTAAGATCTCAAAAGCTTTAAAAAAATCCATCTATCAAAAGCTGCCTGGTGGCACCCTGCTTCCTTTTCTCTCCAGAATCGTCTATAAACTCAGCAACTTCCCATTTCGCATCGGCCCAGGCGCTGGGCTTACACAGCTATACACCCTCAGCTGTGGGTAAATTTGCCTCTGCCTAGCTCTTAGCTCTCTGTGCCTTGGCTTTGTGATCTGAGAAATGAAGACTGTGATGCTGCCTGTCCCTATGTGGTTGCTGTAGGTTTCATACATGTAAATGCTAATAAAAAAGTGTTTGGCCATAGAAAGCTCTTAATGATAGAGGGAGGGAGGGAGGACGGGAGGGAAGGAGGGAGGGAGGGAGGGAGGGAAAGAAGAAAGAGGGGAAAGAAAGAGGGTAGGAGGAAGAGAAGAAGGAAAGAAGGGAAGAAGGGATGAGAAAGAAAAGAAAGGAGGAGGCCAGGAGAGAAGAGGGGAGGGAGGGGTGGAGGGAGCGAACGAGGGAGGGAGGCAGGCAGGCAGGCTTGGAAAGTGGGCTGCATCTGTTCCCACAAAGCACCTGCTGCACAGTGCTCTGTGAGAGCCCTGAGTAAGGAGAGAACTTGGGAAGGGCAGTCAGCATGTATATTGTGACACATGACAAAATGGTGACAAAACACGGCTTCAGTTTCTTGGATGGGCATGATCCACTCAAGGTAGACCCCCTTTGATAATTGCTCCAGTTCAACCGCAGGAAACATAAACTACTCCGCGTGTAGACAGGAAAATCTGTGAAGCAGACCTTCTACCCTGCTCCTCAATGGCGGGGGTTTTAAAGAAGGTGGGGTTTTAAAGAAGGCAGGGTTTTAAAGAAGGCGGGGTTTTAAAGAAGGCGGGGTTTTAAAGGCGGCTGCCATTGGTCCTTGAGAGGAGGAAAGAGCTTGAGAGAGCCTGGAGGCAGAGCAGAGATGTGGATGTGAGCCCTTGCCTGCTGTGAAGATTAGAAACGATATGGAGAAGATTGACATAAGGGAAAGCTTGCACGTGGCACTGTGTTATCAACACACATGGGGTCAGGGAAACTTTCCTGACTGGTGAGGGAATACACTATAAGCACAAGGATGTGCCCTGCAGGGTCATCTGCAGTCCGTCTTTAGGAAACGGTCAGGGACGGTTATTATTTACAACAGCACAGAACCTGAGTCAAAGCAATCACAAGACAGCAATGATTGCTGAGGGTAACCACGGTTCATCGGCAGGATAGAATATTACGAAGTCATTAAAAATGACAGTTATGGGGACAGTGAGTGACATGTCAACACTTTGGGGTGGGGTGTTATACAGGAGAAGTAGAATACAAAATGCCAAGTGGGCTGTGTAGTAATCAGACTTCATGAACTCCCCGCCCAACAGTCTACTGAGCACTGAGTGGGTACTGTGCACTGGGAAAACGCATACTGAATGAAAACTACAAAAACCCAACTGTGTGTGCAACAGACTTGGAATGTCTGGGGAAAAATAAGACACTGAAGCTCTGAAGATGTTGTTTGTTAGGGTTTGAAGGTGAAATGTTCCCTGCTGATTCACACATTCAATGCTGGTCCCCAGCCAGTGGCTCTGTTGCAGGAGGTTCCCTTGGGACTTAGGGATTACCTGGAGGAAGTGGGTCACCAGGAGTGGACCTGTGAGGCTTATACCCACTTCTGGTTCTACCCTGCTGGCTCTCTGCCTCCTGTCTATCACCATGATGTGATCCCGAAGCCTCATGGTCCCCTACTGCCAACTGTGCCTCCCCTGCGGTAGACTAAAGTCCCAGACACCATGAGCCTAAATTAAACATCCCCTTATAAATGCTGCTCAGGGTGTTCTATCACAAGAAGTAAACACACTGTAGATGGTCTGTCACTCCTTTGCTTCTGCTGCTACAGAGGGAGGAGAAGAAAGAAGGGAGGGGGGGAGAGGGAAGAAAGGGGAGGGGGAAGGGAGGAAAGGGGGGAAGGGGAAGGGAAGGAAGTGCCCCTGAAAGCTTCATTACCATAATAAAAAGTCTAGACTTGGGAGATGAGCAAGGATGGTGGCTGAGTGGAGCCCCCCCAGCCATCATCTCCTACACAGGCTATATGGACAGCTTTCCATGCCACAAGCCATCTTCATGAGCAAGGGAAGCCCGGGAGCAGCCTCAGTTCTTAGCTTGAGAACAATTAGAAAATACAAATTGAAAAAAGCAGCAAGAGGCAAGGAATGAGTTGCTGCGACACCCCACCCCCACCCCCACCCCCTCCCCAAGCAACCTGGAGAGAAGCAGCCCAGGATTCCTGCCCCCAGTGGTCACAGAGTTAGCCTCTGGAACCAGTCTTACAAGAAACAAGGGGATAGATGCCCCTCCTCATCCAACCTTGAGCAGCCTCAGGGAAAGCAAAGCTCCACCCACCTGGTGGGGTGAGGAGGGACACAAAAAGCTCACAGATGTTTGCCTTGAAGCCTAGTGCTGGGCTTGCTATGGTAAGAACCCAGAACAGTGGTTCTCACCCTTCCTAATGCTGCGACCCTTTAATACAGTTCCTCATGTTGTGATGACCCCAACCATAAAATTAACTTCATAGCTGTAATTTTGCTGCTGTTGTGAATCGTAACCTGAATATCTGTGTTTTCTGATGGTCTTAGGCAACCCATGTGAAAGGGACGGTCAACTCCCTAAGGGGTCACATGACCCACAGGTTGAGAACCAGTGGCCTAGAACCAGGCAGAAACCAAAGGCTCCTGTACAGGGACTTGGGTATGCTGTCAGAACTTCTGGAACCTGCCCGGGCATCAGTCACAGGCCTACATGCCAGCTCACACCAATGCCAGCCTTAGACTTGTGAAGACGATGAAATAAAATGGAGAAAGTTCCTGGTGGGGTTACCCAGGTCTGTCAGCAAGGCCCAGAGCTGTGAAATTCAAGGGTGACCCTGTTCGGCAGAAGACCAAGGGACTGTTACCATCATCCTGCCCAAGTCAGGGCTGGCTGAGTCCCTACCCCTACCCTGGCACTAGACAGAAACCTGTCCCTAGCTACATGGCCTCCCATTCTGTCATGTATCACCATGAACAATGGGGAATGGGTAGCTCAGAGGGGACAGCCTTACTGTTATCTTTAAAAGCTCAAGCGCTACTGCCTTCGCCGAGACATCCAAACCATGGCCCACATGGATGGAAACCAAACCATGGCCCGCCTGGAGGAACGCTAGTGTCCGTGGGATCAGAGTGTGACCCAGCAAGGCAACACTGGTAACTACAGAACTACCTGCCCCCTTCTCCCAAGTCCTTGAGGCTCAACTGAGAATAACTGCTTGTTGCAGGGAGGGAGGTTACATGGAGGAGTCTGTAACACAGAAGCCTGAGGCCTGTCCTTCTGTGGGACCAGAGACGGGTTGAATGCCCCCCTCCCTGCTGCCCCCCTCCCCGCTGCCCCCACCTCCCCGCTGTCCCCCACCTCCCCGCTGCCCCCACCTCCCCGCTGTCCCCCACCTCCCCGCTGCCCCCACCTCCCCGCTGCCCCCACCTCCCCGCTGTCCCCCACTTCCCCACTGCCCCCCACCTCCCCGCTGCCCCCACCTCCCCGCTGTCCCCCACCTCCCCGCTGCCCCCCACCTCCCCGCTGCCCCCCACCTTCCCACTGCCCCCCACCTCCCCACTGCCCCCCGCCTCCCCACTGCCCCCCACCTCCCCACTGTCCCCCACCTTCCCACTGCCCCCCACCTCCCCGCTGCCCCCCACCTCCCCACTGCCCCCCACCTTCCCACTGCCCCCACCTCCCCGCTGTCCCCCACCTCCCCGCTGCCCCCCACCTCCCCGCTGCCCCCCACCTTCCCACTGCCCCCCACCTCCCCACTGCCCCCCGCCTCCCCACTGCCCCCCACCTCCCCACTGTCCCCCACCTTCCCACTGCCCCCCACCTCCCCGCTGCCCCCCACCTCCCCACTGCCCCCCACCTTCCCACTGCCCCCACCTCCCCACTGCCCCCCACCTCCCCACTGCCCCCCACCTCCCCGCTGCCCCTACCTCCCCACTGCCCCCCACCTCCCCGCTGCCCCCCACCTCTTGCCTCCCACCCTGTAAGCTGGTCACTGTAGACAGCGCATCTGGATCTGCCCCAGCTCCAGGGCAAAGCTTGCAGAGATGGATTGCTCTTGCACCCCCTAGTTCATGTTGACCCAACTGCAGATTTGGGACAGACTTGAACCCCAATCCCTCCCTGGTGCTAACCCACAACAACACACCGAAAGCAAATGTGGGGTAAACCTGGGCCTGAGACACCACCTAGTGCTAAAATAACAGAAATGGCTGTGCTTTGGAGAAAATAAGCAGCCTGCCTGTTTCTGGAAGGACAAACGGTGAGATTATGGAGATGCTGAACTGTCCAAGGCCGAGTGAGGGCATATACCAACAAGCATTGACAACTTTCAGGGAGGGGCAGGGAAGAGCGCTCGCTCCACAAAGTGCTTGCTATGCAAGTATAAGGACATAAGTTCGGATCCCTCCACCCCCATAAAAAGCTGAGTGCAGCAGTCACTGTGCACCTGCAATCCCAGCCCTGAGAGTACTGAGGGGGTAGAGACAGGAGGATCCCTGGAACTCACTGGCCAGCTTGTCTGGATGAGTTGGTGAGCTCCAGGTTCAGGGACAGCCCCTACCTCAAATGAAACCAAAAGAAAGCAGAGGGCCAGGTGTTGTGACACACACCTTTAATGCCAGCACTCAGGAGTCAGGGGCAGGCAGATGTCTGTGTGTTACAGCTGTTCTCTGTAACAAGTTCCAGGACAGTCAGAACTACACAGTGGTACCCTGTCTCTTCTTTAAAAGGCACAGATTAAATAGCGTTGGGGGGAGACACCCAACGCTTATCCCTGGCTTCCACACATACCTTAGAGCACATACGTGTGCATACACATCCATAAACATGAGAGAGAGAGAGAGAGAGAGAGAGAGAGAGAGAGAGAGAGAGAGAGAGAGAGAGAGAGAGAACACTTTCAGGGAACATTGATGTCTTCGAAGGCCCCAGTTAAGCTCCAGACAATCATACAGCAATCAGAATAGGTGGGCTCCACAATGAGAAATGTAAAGCAATTGTTTTGGAGAAACGAGATGCGCTTTGAGACAGCAGAGAGAAATTATTACAAACTCTAACAGGAAAGCTTAACATGGAAACGGACACATTTTTAAAAAGCAGAAATGCTTGAACTGAGAAATCAACCAAGTAAGATGCCACAGGTGGCATTGATAAGAACCACAAATGAAACACAAGACCCAAAGCGAACTCTTTGAAAATGAAGGCCTGGTGGGAAAAGCCTCAGGGTGAGGAAAGCAAACTCAGGGAATCTCGGGACAGCATCAGGAACGTGCAAGCCTGGGAACTGGAGTTTAAGAAAGATGAGAATTCCAATGGGAAAATAGTAACACAGGGAGGCCCTCAAGGCCAGAGATCAGCAGTCACACTTAAGCGAGTCGACCGTAGACACCGTCACTGAGAGGAGACTCAAGGCAGGGACAGAGAGGAAGCAATGTACCGGGAAGCCCAGGTCACCCGGCAGCAGATTCCTCAGCAGAAAACTTAAAGCTGGGAGAGAGAAACGTGAAATTTTCACTATAGTAAAAGAAAAACAAGGCCAACTAAGAATGATGAAGCCAGAAAATCCATCTTTTAGCAGTGAAGAAGAGATGAAGACATTTCCAGAAAAACAGAACCTGAGAGACTCCGTCCCCACCATAGTGTCCTACAAGAAATACTAAAGGAGGGTGGACCAGATTGCCAGCAACTGGAGCACTGAACCACGAGCCCAGTGACCTGAGTTCAAGCCCTGACACCCATACATTGAAACAAAAGTACTAACTCCACAAGTTTGTCCTCTCACCTGCACAAGAGCACTGTGGCACATGTATGTATGTACACACACACATGTGCGCACACACATACACACGCATGCACACACACACACACACACACGCATGCACGCACGCACACACCAGAGACACACAGTAGTAACTAAAAACGTTTTTAAAAGGAGAAAAGAAAAATGTTCTTGAAAATTCAAGAAAGAAGTTAATGAGTAAAATGAAAACAAGATGTAAAACCCGCTGGTAAGAGTAACTATGGAGACAGCTTGAAATTCTGCGATACCGCAAACTATGTCATGCCTTCATATCTTCAGGATGAACATTAAGATGATAATAGCTGCATTAATATTTCAAGAGATGGGTAGAATAGTAAGAACAACCCTCAGAAAGCTCAGGAAGTCAATGAAGGAAGTCATCCTATAGCAGGGAGGTTTATGATGAAGAAGGGCTTCACCAGGGGAGGGGGGGGGATGACAAAAATTCAATATATTAATGTGTTTAAACTGTCAAAGAGTAACAAATAAATTAAAATATTCAAGCTGTGGGGAAGAATGGTTACAAGAATTTATTAGTGCGTTTTCTCTTTTGTTTATCTTTACAGTCATGTTGAGTTGATATAAAACAGCTTTTCGTAATCAAAAATGGTTTTATAAGTCTATAACAGCTACAAGAAAAATTAGATCATGGACACATCTGAAATAATAAAGAATCAAAAGACGCTATTAGAATGAATCAATTATCCGCAAAGAAAAGACTTCAAGAGAGGAAGGGAGGGAGAGAAGGTAGGAGGCAGAGAGGAGAGAGAAAAAGTGAAAACGCAAGCTACAAAGTCATTGCACTAAGACTCTGCCTATGGTGTTACTATGAAAGCACTCCTTTTCACATGGCTGCAGTAACACCTTGCCTTAAATATAAATGGATTAAAGCAGCGGCTCTCTGTTGCAGGGCATTGCAGTAACACCTTGCCTTAAATATAAATGGATTAAAGCAGCGGCTCTCTGTTGCAGGGCATTTGACCACACTGTGAACCCTAAGTTTGCTTTTGCGTTAATTAAATAAAATCAATCCTGGGCCAGGAGGTGGAGCCAGCCACTAGTTGACAGGAAGTGGTCATGGTGTCAGAGGGAGTCTGGAAGATAGACAGAGATGCACTGGAAGCAGTAGCGGGGGAGGACTTTGAGTGTGACAGTCCTTTTTGGTTTGGCAGAGAGACTCTCTCTCTCTCTCTCTCTCTCTCTCTCTCTCTCTCTCTCTCTCTCTCTCTCTCTCTCTCTCTCTCTGAGACACTGGGGGAGAGGGAAGGTCAGCTAGCTGTACCTCAGCCTCTCTGAGAGAGCAGGTTTCCACCCCAGCCCCTGACTCCAAGTCTTACGGATAAATAGAATGATATTCAGTTAAACTATGTTTGGAGGCAGCAGCAGGAGGCAGATCAGGCAGGGCATGAAAGTCCCACCAGGCTCCTACCTGAGAAGTGCACTAGAAACTGCAGAGCCACAATTGCTGGCTGAAGCAGCAGTAAAATCAGGTGCAGCCACCATGCTAATGAAGAAACGGCAACAGTTCTCAACATGGGGGTCCAATGACCTTTTCATAGACCACCTGAAAACACAGATATTTACATTACTATTCATAACAACAGCAAAATTACAGTTACAAAATAGAAGCAAAATAATTTCATGATGAGCTGTATTAAAGGGTCACAGCATTAGGGAGGTTGAGGACCTTTGGCTTAACATCTTCAACTGAAAGACAAAGAGTGACTTGGAAGATTGAAGAAGGAAAAAAAAAGAGCCCAGAATGTGTTTTGCTTACAAGAAACTCATTTATCTTCTAAGGACACAAAGATGAAAGCGTGAGGTCTAAGATTCCATGCAACCAGGGGCTGGAGTGATGGCTCAGTGGCTTAGAGTGTGTACTGATCTTGCAAGAAGACCAGTGTTGGTTCCCAGTATCCATCATGGGCAGCTCACAGCTGCCTATAGCTCCGGCTTTAGAATAGACACTATCCTCTGGCCTCCCAGGGGCCACACCCACAGAGAGACACACTTATACACATAGTTAACAATAAAATATTTTAAAGAGTTCATGCATGGAGTTGGAGTTATGGCTCAGCAGTTAAGAGCATTGGTTCCTCTTGCAAAGTACCCAGCACCCATATGGTAACTCACAACTCCAGTTCCAGGGGATCCAATGCCCATCTCTGGCTTCCCATAGGTACTGTATATACATGATGCAAAGCTGTAATGTAGACCAAAAAAAAACCATACACAGAAAATAGTAAAATAATTTTTGAAAAATGTTTCATGCAATTGGAATCCAAAATGAAATAGGAATATCCAAATTTCTCTCAGATTAAATTTTTTTCTACCAAAATCAGCAATAGGAAATAAAGCATTACATAATTAATATGTCAATTCCCCCAGGAAGATGCAGTACTTCTAAGAATATATGGACCCAATATCAGAAGACCCAGATGTTTTTAAGGCAAATATTCAGGGACCTAAAAACTGGGATAAACTAATACAGTAACAGACAGGAATGCTCCAGTTGTAAAACTAGACAGGTAACTCAGAGGGGAAAATCAACAAAGTAACAGTAGAATTAAATTGTACCACAGACCAAATGAGTCTGTAACCATCTGCAGAGCTCAGCATCCAACAAGTGCAGAATAGGCAAGCTTCTCAACAGTGTGTGAAACACCTTTGGGAGAGACCACATGTAAGACAGAAAAACAAAACGAAACAAAAACCTCACTGACAAAAAGTATCGTTTTTGGCCACAGTGCAATAAAACTAGAAGTCAACAACAAAATATAGTATGAAAACACATTAAAATTCAATCTTGAACAACCAGGGGGTCAAGGTAGAAATCAAGGGACTTTTTTATTTTCTTGAAAGAAGATGGAGAAAAACATACCAAAACATGACATATAGCCAAAGCAATACCAACAGGGATACTTATGATAGCCAATGTCTGACTGTCATAAAAAAGAAACCAATCCACAAAAGACAACCAATCACTGAATTAATAAATTTAATAACTTTATTAATATTATATAATGTAGGAGTGAACCCCACAAAGCTATCCGCCCATGAGGGTGGGGACATGTAAACTGACACAGGTAGATATAAAAGGAAGTGAAAGGAAAAGGACCCTCCCTTTTTCTCTTGGAAGTCAGCCACATTTCTAACTCCTAGCTTGTGCGACTCTCTCTCTGGTAAATAAATATATTGTTTTCCTTATAGCATTAAATATCCCCTTTAATATAATATTAATAATTGTTTAAAATATTATCAAATTAAATATTTATTAAATTAAAATGGAGGAATTTGATAAAATAGTAATGAACATTAAATGATATTAACAAATTAATTAATAAAAGGGAAATACAGATCAGAGCATAAACAAATAAAACAGAAGTTTTAAAATGTACCCCAAAAATCAACACAGATTTTCCAACAACCGGTCCTTGAAAAAGACCAATCAACAAACCTTGGCTACACCAAGAAGCAAAAGGGAGCAGATACAAATAAATAAAATCTGAAATAAAGACAGAGACATTACAATGGAGACAACAGAAATACAAAAGATCACTGGAGATTATTATGAACAACTAAACACCAATGGCTTAATAACTGTAAGCAACAGACAAATTCCCAGACACAAGCATCAAGATTTAATCATAAAGAAGGAGAAAACCTGACCAGTACAATCTATAATGAAAGAAATCCCTGCCTTCAAAAAAATGCCCAGAGTCTGATGCGCTCGCCCCTGGACAACCAGTCAAAAAGGAATACTGTTTACACTGAAATTCTTCTTTAAAAACAAAAATTAAAAGTACTCTTCCAAACTCAGTTGTGAAGCCAGCATTATCTGAAAGAAAAACCAGACAAGGACCCAACTGCAAAAGAAAACTGCAGATCAATGTCCTTAGTGGAGATGATTAAAAACCCTCAACAAAATGTAGAGAATTAAATGCAGTAGACACGTTAAACAGATATTCACTATAACCAGGTGTGGCTCATTACAGGAATGCAAAGATGGTTCGCATGCAAATTGAGACACGTGACAACAGGACACATGAAGAATGAAAATTGACTCCCATCCCCAACCAGGTACAAAATCAACTCGAAGTGAATTAAAGACATTAGCATGGAGTTTGAAACTGTAAACCTGCTTCGGGGGAAAAACAACAACAGGAAACACTTCAGACATTGGAAAAAGGAAACATTTGTTTTTCTTTTTCTTTCTTTCTTATTTTGACACCACCCCAGACAATGTCCCAAAACAGAAGCAAAACAGGATTGACAAATGGGTCAACATTAACTGATACCTTCACAGTGAGGAAACAATACTCAGCAAAGGACCATCTACACATTGAGAGGTGGGGTCTACAAACCACAGACCTGACTGCATGAAATTAGCTAGTTTTATAAGGGACTGGAAAAAATCCATTATGAGGGGAAAATGAAGCCTACTACAAGACAATAGTAGTTTAACAGATATGTTTGGAAAGAAGGCATACAAATCGCCAACAGCTTTATAAAAGAATGCTGTTGTCACTAATCTTCAGGGAAATGCAATCAAAATCATGATCTGTTGATGGGAGATGTCATTCTGTGAATATGTCTCTTATTGGTTGATGAATAAAACAGTGTTGGCCAATAGGGAAGCAAGATAGGCGGGGCTAGGAGAGAAGGACTCTGGGAAATGTAGTAGGAAGTTGCCATGTGATCCTGAGATCGGAGAACGCCTGAGTCTGGCGATCTCAGTAAGGTAAGACCTTGAAAAAAATATATATATTAGTCGCTATGGGTTAACACTTAAGACAGAACCAGCCAATGAGAAGCCCTAGACATTGACAGACAGGCAGACAGACTGTGACTAATAGAGTCTCTGTGTATTATTTTTGGGGGCTCTGAGGCTCTGAGGCGGTAACGGAACCCAGGCAGGAATCCCACAACAAGCTGTCATCTCACAAAGTAAGAATTCCATCATTACAAAAGCAAAGGAGTAGAGCGTTGGGGAGGGGCTAGGGAGACTCAACAAGAAAAGTGCTTGTTGTGCAAGCGTGAGGACTTGAGCACGGATCCCCAGTACCCAGGTGAAAAGCTGGGGATGGAGACACAGACTGTAACCCCAGAGCTGGAGAAGCAGAGACAGGAGGGTCCTTGTGGCTTGCTAGTCTAGTCTCATAACTGAGTTCCAGATTCAGTGAGAGAGACCCTGCCTTAAAAAAATAAACTGGAGAGCAATTTAGGAAGGCAGCACAAACTTCTGGCCTCAACATATCACACACACACACACACACACACACACACACACACACACACACACACAAAATCACTAGTGAAGACATATAGGAAAAAGCAAACAAAAAAAACCACTTGCACATCATTATTGGGAATGTAGCCACTGTGGGAAACAGTATGGAGCATCCTCAAAAAGGCCGAATGTAGAACTATGGCATTGCCCAGCAATCCCACTATTGGTTATATAGCCGGCATGAATAAACAAACACAGTGAAAAGCCAATAGAATCTTCCTGCTATTGCAGCACTGATCGTACAACCAAAAGTGAAAGCAACCTGAGCATCCCTCTACGGGCGCAGTCATGGGTAAATAAACTGACATGTAATAATAACTCTATATGTAATTATCCAATAACAGTGTCTGCTTCAGTCTCTCATTACCGTTAGCACGGTTTCAGGAAGTCTTCTGAGATGCTCACATAGAAAACACAGCATTGTCCAAGTCTCAAATCACATGACCCTCCCCACCCCTAAGAAGAACCCCATGCAGCATGGCCGGGTGACAGTGCTGACTGTCCCGAGTCCCTCACTGGGCTCTAAGTGAGGTGCTGACAACTCCAGTTTAAGGCGATGTTCTTCCTCACAGACCCAACCAACCAGTGTGTTTTCCTCATCAAAAATGTCGTGCACACACAAGCAATGGCTTCATCCGTAGATGTCATTAGCATGCCCCTGCCAGCCCTTATTGACATTCAGTTTACAAAGCAGTGACCTAGAGAGAGGGCATCGCTGGCAGATTCATGGATCACAGGGGTCATTACTGGTGCGCAGGCACTTCCAGGGGCTGCTGTTTTTCTGCCAACTGGTTGTAAGCATGCATTTCGAGCTACCAAATGCTGTCCTCTCACAAGGGTCTCCATTAGCAGATGGGATGTGCCTGCTATGACAAGACCGCCTTGTACACACTCCACTTTGCATCTTTCCGAGCAAAGAGAAGGAAGTTTAGAATTGGAATCAAATATTTATGTGCGCTGGGAATCCTCGAGCGAGGCAAGCCCTTCTGCTTCTGCATAGCACAGCCTCTTGCTCCATCACCACAGCTGAGATGACTTGCTGCTCGCCTTACATCCGCCCTCTTTGAAAGGCGCGACAGAGCACCAACGGTGGAGCAAAGCTGTGTTCCACCAAATGATCACGATTCCTGACTCTCCTTGGAGCTGGGGAAGCCCTGAAATACAAACAGAGGCCACTGTACAGGGCATCCTGGAAAACTGTCCTGTCACCCTCCCCAGTTTCCTGCTTGGAATTAGGGATATGGTGGCTGGAGTACCGTAGGCAGGTAAGAAACATATAACTGGGTGGAACCAAAAGTCGAAGGACCCCGGGCGCCTGCTGATTCTTTGAAACTGCCACGTGAGCCCAAACCTGGAGTCTACAATCCTCTCTTACATGAGAGAGAGAAGAAAAAACAACTGTCAAGTCCTGTGAAGGGTCCAACGGCAGCAACAGAACCTGCCATGATTTCAAGGATTCTAACAAAAGCCATGAGACTCTTAAGACACGGGCAAAAAAAAAAAAAAATACTACTCCCAGCACAGCAGGCAGCTGGAGCTTTGGAGTCAGCTTGGACCCTTGGCTTCCCTAGGCTCCTGCAGAGGATATGAGGATTCCCTGCCCGCCCCCATGCACTTCCCCTGCCCCCAAGACTCTGTCCACACAGAATCCTTGCTTCTCAGGTAAGGGACCAAACGCTTAGGAAAGTCTGCTTTTTATTGAAGACAGCAAACGTCCCTGCCCAACCTTTACCTTGAGAAGCGACACTTGCTTTATGATCTATGCTACATGGTACACATGCTTGCAGCCAACAGTGTGCCTTAGAAGAGACTCAGAAGAAAAGTCACCCACACCTCATCAGCTAGGTTTGTGTCCACCAGACGACATGCCACCATGTCTGGTGACCTGGGATTGGACTATCTCAGGCCCCACACAGTGGGAGAAGGGAACAAATACACCTGTGGAGGTCAGAGGCTAATCCGAGGAACTGGCTACCCCGCCCCCCTTCCCCGTAAACTATTCTCTGACCTCCACATGTGCTGGCACATGGATACATACAATAAACGGATTTTTCAGCATCGGTGGGATGGCTCGGTGTGTAATGGCACTTGCTGTCAAGCCTGATGACCTGAGTGTGACCCCTGGGACTCACACAGTGGAAGAGAGCCAACTCCTAACAGTAGTCCTCCGCTCTGGACACATGGTCCATGGCAAGTCTGTATCCACACACACACACACACACACACACACACACACACACACACACACTAAACATTTGTAGTGTAAAGAACTATCTGTGCTGCCGTAGTTGTTGCCACCTGCTTTGCTGCTAGCTACTTAGTGAAATTCTCTCTGACTCTTCCAGCGGAGGCAACGTCTTGCCTTCTTCCTTTACACGGCAGAACCCGGCCCATGGGAGGGTTTTCAGTGCAGAGCCCACGTGGGTAGGGAAAGTGGGAGAGCTGACCCGTGATCCCGTTTGTACTGCTCAGTTGCTGCATGACTTAAGCCGGTGACTTGCTTGTCCTTGGTGCTTGGCACGTTATCTAAACAACGTGGCTAAAAGCAGGAAGCATGGTCACCTGAGTTCCAGCCTCAGCACCTACGTAAAAGCCAGTCATGGTAGTGTGTGCTTGTGAATTCCAGCACTGAAGAGTCACAAACAGGAGGGTCCCTGAGCCGACTCAGTGAACTCCAGGTTTATGGTGAGATCTGTCAAAAAAAAAAAAAACTGAAGGTGGAGAGTGGTGGAGAAAAACACTTGATGCAGATCCCTGGCCTCCATATGCACACATACACACTTATGCACACACATGTGCATACACACAACCACACACACACACACCCCAACACACACTCAAAGACATGGCAGATAAGAAGCAACCTCATAGTGCCCACAGGGATTCAATGAGCTACAAACACTTAAGTCACTTTGGCCAGTGGTTGACCTTGGTCATCAACTTGACACACCCAGGAAGGGAGCACCTCAACTGAAGAATTGTCTCCACTGGGGTGGCCTGTGACACGTCTGTAAGGCATTTTCTTGACGCAGTTGATGAAGGAGGGCCCAGCCCAGTCTCTATGTGGAGAGGGGGTGCTCAGCTATATAAAAGATGGAGCTCAACATGGCCCCGGAAGCAAGCCCACGAGCGGCATCCTCCGTGGCCCCTTCATTCCATCTCCAGGTCCCTATGCGGGCTCCTAACCCGACTTCCCGCAGTGATGGAGGGTGACCTCCGAGCAGAAACAAACCCTTTCCTTCCCTGAAGCTGCTTTGGCTGGTGATGTTTACCAGAGCAACGGAAAGAAAACCAGAGCAGCCGCCTGAACTGCTCTGAAGGGAGTATGAGCTGGGACCCACGTAGGTCTGCGGAATCCTGCGAGCCCCAGTGTGGATACGGGTTCCACGGCTTGTAATCCAGCAGATGCTGGCCCAGCGTCTTCACCAATGCAGGTGTCTATCTCTGCAAACTAAGTCAGCCCAGAGATCCGCAAGGATAAAGATGATGCATGTGAACATTTCACACCACGGCCCGGAACGCTGGAAGCTCCCCCAGACAGCGTTGTTGCCACCGCCGCTCATTCTTGTGTTAGATTAAAACCTGCTGTTTAATCATTCGGAGACATCGGCGACCTCTGCTCTTCTTACCCTGCCACGTGAATATTTTTAGCCAAACATTATTACATTTCTCTGATTGTAGACCCTTTAATCTTCTGCTTTTGCTCAGACAGAGGTCGCCTGGGGTCAGTCCAACCTCATCAAACCCTCAGTTGATTCAATTGCGGTGTAGAAAGCTCCAGGTTCTCAGAGAGAACCATTTTCACGTGCCTGAACCAGCGGGGAAGATTTGGGCTCTCTTCTCTGGAGAGGTCTCTGAACTCCATTTGTTCTAAATAACGCTTCATGAGACAGATCCAAGTGCTAATTGAAAGCATTTCACTCCATGCATTTAATAAAAACTGATCTCGGCTCTCATCTCCTCTAAAACTCTCCAGCACTAGTTGCACGATGAACACGAGCCTAACGTACTGAACATGTCTCTAAACTCTGAAAGTTTAAATGTATGGACTTTCTTAAAGTGAGATTGATTTGAATTATTTTCTGAAATACACTCCTTAATAGAATGTCACTGTAGAACACCTCTATTTCATCCTGTCTTCCTGACAGCTCAGAAAGGGCTCCCTCTTCCTTCTCTATTAGAACTGGTAATAAATGTGCAAACCCAGCTTGAGACAGGTTTATTACCCTACCGATGGCATGGGCAGGAAGCTCATAATTAAGCAATAATATGAACAGACATTGAGCTTGGGCATGTGCCAATAGTGGGGAAAAGGAGTTGAATGATACTTGATCTGCCATTTATTAGGTTTGCTGATTGCTTCAAATTGTGTTCACGGTCTTACTCTTGCCATTGGGATTAACACCTTCACATCTCACACCCAGCGAGCTCCAACAGGGCATCTGTAATGCTTCATCATGCCTTACATCCTCAGACTCACCAAAATAGAGGCGGGGCAGGAGGCAATACTTCAGAAACACATTCTAGAGAAGCCCAGGCATTGGTGCTGGTGTGGCAGGTAGCCCAAACAGGTGCAAAATCACACCAGCGGAGGACAATTCAACAGGTGCTTTTTAAGGGATTCTAGTAGCGTCTGTGCGTCCTCATCTGGCAAACTCCTATTCATCCTCTAAGGAAGCTGCCTCTTGTCCTCCAGGAAGCCTTCCCTGATTGCCTCAGCTCATGGAATAAGCCCACACTGCCATCGGTGTCAGTCCAAAGTGCCTGGAGCAGTCTGCTCAGTGCATTTACCTCATTTGGGTATAAAATTTGAAGATGCGGTATTATTACCCTGAGCACGTTACTAAGCTGGATGTGGCATTTAAGGTAGAAGGATCGGGAGCTCGGGACCGCCTTTGACTTCATAACAAGCTGAGGGTCAAGCAGGGCTATGTGAGATCTTGTCTCAAAAGAAAATGAATTTAAATTTAAAAAGATCTTCTAATCGTCATTGGTGCCCTGGGTGCTTCAACACTCCTGAAAATGTAACAGGTGCCCATGGAGTTGCTGTAACCATGTCTGGAGTATTAAAAAAAAACCTTCAAAACCTGTTGCCAGAGGAGAAAACAACATGTTTGGGGTAAGGTATGGAGACGTTTCAGTCACAGAGGTCAGACAGGCAACGGGCCTGAAGGCCTCATGTGCGGTGCTATCTGCCAAGGTGTAAGCAGCAGCCTGGTCCCCGCAGGAGCAGAGAGACACCACAGGGAAGAGCAGAGAGGGTGAGGGCTTGTGGTTTGCATCTGTCCCCACAGACTGACATTTGGGGTTGTCCCCAGCGTGTGGCAGAATTTTGAAGGCTCTGGTGCCTTTAGGAGGTGGGACTTGCCTAGCAGAAGTAAGCCATTGGGAACAAGACTTTGAAGGTTCCCCCCATCCCGTGTTCTAGCACTGGACACGCTGTTTACAGGCCTGTCTCGGTGTGAACAGGCCCACCACATGCCTCCGCTGCCACAATCGCCACTGTGCCCTCCCTGAGTCATAGACTGCATTCGTTACTGTTACAGAGAGCTTGCTCTGGCTCCAGATCTGAGGTCCAAGCCACTATAATTGGGAGATCAGGGCAGCAGCGACGTGAGGCAGCTGGGCACGTGCTGCCCACAGTCAAGAAGTGTGGCTGAGAGACCAGCCTGCAGGCATCACCATCACCATGGCCACCCGATGCACTCTGACCCCCAGGATCCACTCCACCACCCCACCCTACCCACCTCATCATCCTCCCCGTGCCCAGTCCTTCCCCACAAAGGAACGGGTGAGTGACTGACCCCCCATCTGAACTGCCCCAACCTCCAGACCCTAAGTCCCAGGGCACATCCCATGCCCCTCCCCCCTCCATTTCAGTACCTGCAAAGGCAGCTGGGCCCTGACCCCAAAACTGATGGAACTCCACTGCTCTGGTGCAGTCCCCAGCAGCCAGCCAGCAGGTGAGAGGCCTGCCTGCCGGCAGCACTGCCACACCCTGGATTCTGTCCTCCCAAGACACACTCTGCCACCTCAGCGTCCTCCCTGTGGTCAGCCTTCCCCTGAAGCTCCAGCAGATTCCATAGGCACAGAAGAAAACTTTCCCAACCTAAAGAAGGACACCCCTATAAAGGTACATGAAGCTTACAGAACACCAAATAGACTAAACCAAAAAGCCAGAAGTTCCTGGACAGATGTTTTGTAGACACTAAGAGACCATGGATGCCAGCCCTGAGTACTATACTCAGAAAAAAATGTCAATCTTTCATGACCAAATCATATTTAAATGATACCTATCCACAAATCCAGCCCTACAGAAATACTAGAATGAAGACTCTAACCCAAGGAAATGAAGTGCACCCATGAAAACATAGACAATAGATAATCTCACATCAGCAAAACCCAAAGATGGGAAAACACACACGCATACACACTACCACCACCACCACCACCAAAGCCAAAAGTTAACAGGAATTAGCAATCACTTGTCATTAATATCTCTTAATATCAATGGACTCAATTTGCCAATAAAAAGACACAGACTAACAGAATGGATATGAAAACAGGATCCATCCTTCTGTTGCATATAAGAAATATACCTCAATTTTAAAGATACACATTACCTCAGAGTACATGGTTGGAAAAAGATTTTCCAATCAAATGGACCAAAAAACAAGCTAGTGTAGCTATCCTAATATCTAACAAAATAGACTTCAAACTAAAATTAATCAAAGGAGATGGAGAAGTACATTTCATATTCATCAAAGGAAAAATCCATCAGGATGAAGTCTCAATTCTGAACATCTATGCCCCAAATACAAGGCAACCACGTGTGTAAAAGGAACATTATTAAATCTTAAATCACATATCAAACACCAAACATTAATAGTAAGATACTTCATCAAAGACAGATACCCACAGCTAAACACTGCACTGAACTCCTGGAACCCAGTGACAGAGATGGAGGAGTGATGAGCAAAGGGGTCAAGACCATGCTGGTGAAACCCACAAAGGCAGCTGACTGTTCACAGGGGAGCTCTTGAACCCCAGACTGATGGCTGAGAGGCCAACAGGGGACTGATCCAGACTCCATGAATGTAGTTTCAGTGAGGAGGCCTCAGAAATCTCTGGGGCCTTGGGTAGTAGATTAGTGTTCACCATGGCGTACAAATGAACTTTAGGAGCCCATTACACATGGAGGGATGCTCTCTCAGCCTGAACACATGGGAAAGGGCGTAGGTCCTGCCCTGGATGAAGTGACGGACTCTAGAGATCCCCCCAAGGAGGGCCTCACCCTCCCTTGGGAATGATATGGGGATTGGGTGGGGGACTGGAGGGGTGCTGGTGAAGGGACAAGGGAGGAGGGGTAGGAGAGGGAGCTGGGATTGACATGTGAAGCATTCATGTTTCTAATTTAAATAAAAACATATATTGAAGAAAAAATAGTAGGAGACTTCAACACCCCACTCTCACCAATGGACAGGCTGCCAAACAGAAACTTAAGAGAGAAATAAGATAACTAACAGATATTAAGACATACATTGACTTAAGAGACATCTATAGAACATTCCACCCAAACACAAAAGAATAACCTTCTTCTTAGCACCTCATGGAACCTTACCTAAAATTATCCATGCACTCAGTCACAAAGTAAACCTCAACAGGTTAAAAAAATAATTGGACTAATCCCTGTATCTTATTAGATCACCATAGGATAAAGTAAGAGTTCAACAACACAAACTACAGAAAGCCTACAAACTTGTGGAAACTGAACAACTCTCAACTGAATTACCCCTGTGTCAAGGAGGAAATAAATGAAGAAATTAAAAACTTCCTTGAATTCAATGAAAATGACTGCACAGCATACTCAAAATTATGGGACATAATGAAAGCAGTGCTAAGAGGAAAGTTCATAGCACCAAGTGCCTACAAAAGAATTTGGAGAAAGCTTACACTAGCAACTTAATAACACACCTGAAAGCCCTAGAACAAAAAGAAGCACAGACACCCAGGAGTAGACAGCAGAAAATAATCAAACTCAGGGCTGAAATTAATAAAATAGAAACAAATAGAACAGTACAAATAATCAATGAAACAAACAATTGGTTATTCAAGGAAATCAACAAGATAGACAAACCCTTATCCAAACTAACTAAAAGGCAGAGAGAGAGAATATCCAAATTTAAAAAATCAGATATGAAAGGGGGGAACATAACAAAAGACACTGAAGAAATCCAGAGAATCATCTGGTCATACTTTGAAAACCTGTACTCCACAAATTTGGAAAATTTAAAATAAATGGACAATTTTCTTGATAGGTACCACATACCAAAGTTAAATCAAGACCAGATAAACAATTTAAATAGACCTATAACCTCCAAAGAAATAGAAGCCATAATTAAAAGTCTCCCAATCCAAAAAAAATTAATAAGCCCAGGAAAGGATGGTGTCAGCACAGAATTCTACTACATTTTCAAAGGAGAATTAATACCAATACTCTTTAAATTGTTCCACACAATAGAAACAGAAGGAACATTGCCACACTCTTTTTATGAGACTACAGTTACTCTGATACCCAAACCATACAGACTCAACAACAACAACAAAAAAGAGATTAACAGACCAATCTCCCTCACGAACATTGATGCAAAATACTCAATAAAATACTGGCAAGCCAAATCCAAGAACACATTAAAAAATTATCAACCATGATCAAGTAGGCTTCATCCCAGAGAGTCAGGGATGGTCCAACATATGAAAATCAGCCAATGTGATCCATTACATAAACAAACTGAAAAAAAACACTTGATAATTGTTAAATGTCAAAAAAGCTTTTGACAAAAATCCAGCACACTTTGTTGATAAAGGTCTTGGAGAAATCATGAATACAAGGGACACAGCTAAACATAATAAAAGAAATATACAGCAAGCCAACAGCCAACATCAAATTAAATGGGGAGAAATTCAAAGCAAGTCCACTAAAATCAGGAACAAGACAAGGCTGTCTACTCTCTCCATAGGTATTCAATATAGTTGTAGCTAGACCAATAAGACAAAAAAAGGAGATCAAGGGGATACAAATTGGAAAGGAAAAAGTCAAACTTTTGCTATTTTCAGATGATATTATAGTATACATAAGTGACCTCAAAATTTCTACCAGGGAGTTACTACAGCTGATACAGACCTTCAGTGATGTGGCTGCAGAACTTTAAAAAATCAGTAGCCCTCCTATATACAAATGATATATGGGCTGAGACAGAAATCAGGGAAACAACACCTTTTACAATAACCACAAATAATATGAAATATCTTGGGTCAACTCTAACCAAACAAGTGAAAGACCTGTATGACAAGAACTTTAAATCGTCTAAGAAAGAAATTAGAGAAGACATCAGAAGATGGAAAGATCTCTGATGCTCATAGATAGGTAGGATTAACATAGTAAAAATGTCAATCTTACCAAAAGCTGTAGCACAACAAATAAAAGACCCAGAGACAGATATTGGGGATCAAGCTTCAAGATGAAGATCAGAAAAGTAAGGCAGTTGGCCACTAGCTCTTACCTCTACCTCAGTTCAGACCAAAGGGGAGAGCTTCAGACTGCTCCCAATTTCACTGCTCCTCAGATTCACTCAGACTGCTATGCTTTCTTCAGTGTGACTAGAGACTTCAATATCTTGCTACCCTCAATGTGGCTGAAGAATGAATGCCAGCTCTGAGACCATGTTCTTGTCCTAAATACCTCTCATGAGTCCTGGGGTTCAAGTTGTGTGATCCCAAGTGCTGTGAGCTGTTTCTCTTTAGGACTGGATCAATTTTGTGTAGCTCAGTGTGACCTTGAACTAACAGAGATCTGTCTACCTCTTGATCCTGAGTCCTGGATCAAAGGTGTGTGCCTGGCTTCTATGACTTGTGGCTGACTATGCCTTCTGAATCCTCAGTGAAGCCTTAATAAATCATAAAAAATATATCACCACAAAAAGCAATCTACAGATTCAATGCAATACTCATTAAATCCCAATATAATTCTTCACAGATCTCTGGAAAAAAATATTCAACTTCATACGGAAAAACAAAAAGCCCAGGATATCTAAAACAATCATGAACAATAAAAGAACTTGCAAAGGTATCACAATCCCTCATTTCAAACTCTACTATAGAGCTATAGTAATAAAAACAGCATGATATTGGCATAAAAACAGACACGTAGGTAAATGGAATCCAATATGATCAAAGACCCTGACTGACATAAACTCATACACCTATGAACACCTGATTTTTGACAAAGAAATCAAAATTATATATTGGATAAAAGAAAGCATCTTCAACAAATGGTGCTGGCATAACGGGATGTCAGCGCGCACAAGAATGAGAACAGATTCATGTCTATCTCCCTGCACAAGCCTCAAGTCCAAGTGGATCAAAGACCTGAACCATAAATCCCTACACTGAACCTAATAGAATAGAAAGTGGGAAATAGGCTTGAACGAATTGGCATAGGAGACAGTTTCCTGAATAGAACACCAGTAGCACAGACACTGAGATGGACAATTAATAAATGGGACCTCATGAAACTGAAAAGCTTCTGTAAAGCAAAGGACACCATCAATAGGACAAAATGGCAGCCTACAGAATGGGACAAGATCACCACCAACCCCATGTCTGACGGACGGCTGATCTCCAAAATATATACAAAGAACTCAAGAAACTAGACATCAAAATATCAAACAATACAATTTTTAAAATGGGGTAAGGAACAGGAGGAGAAGAGGGAGGGGAAACTGCAGCCAGGATGACAAAAAGTAATTATTAATAATAATAATAATAAAGGAGTAGAAAGTAGGGAATCTCCTGACCTAGGGATTGCAGGCAGGTTGACTCATCCCCAGCAGACCAAGGAACCAAGAGCTTGCTGAGATTACTGGGTCTTTTCTGCCCCCCACTCAGGGCAGACGTGAGCTCTGGGCCCCACCTCAGGCCTGACTTCCTTCTGCTTGCCCACTCTGGGATCTCTTGGCCTGGGGACTGTAGGAAGGTTGACTTGCCCCCTGCTCACCAAGCAACCAGAAGTCTGCTGAAAGCACTATTATAATCCAGGTCCCACCCACCAGGAAAGGGGGTGCCTCAGACCCACCTGTACCCACCATGAGACCCATCAGAGTATTGAACCTGCTTGCACTCACCAGAAGAGAACCTTGGGCCCATAACCCCCAGGAGAAGAAGAGACCCTACCTGCACCCCCTGAAAGAAGGGATGGGAAGATGACAATATAAGAACACATTCAACAACAGAAAAACCAATATGAGGTCACCAGAGTATAGGGACTCTACACCAGCAAGACCTGAACATCCCAACATAGATGAAGCAGAAGAGAATGACCTTAAAAACAACTTCATGAAGATGATAGAGACCCTAAAAGAGGAAATGAGAAAATCCTTTAAAGAAGTGGAAGAAAATACAAACCAAAACTTGCAAAAAATGATTTGAACAGTGCAAGGTTTGAAAGCTGAAATAGAGACAATTTAAAAAACACAGTCTGAAGGAATGCTGGAATTAGAAAAGCTGGGTAAACAGTCAGCAACTACAGACACAAGCATAACCAACAGAATACAAGAAATGGAAGAGAGAATCTTTGGCTTTGAAGATACATTAGGAGAAATAGATTCATCGACCACAGAAAATCTTAAGTCCAACAAATCTCTAACACAAAATATCCAGGAAATATGGGATACCGTGAAATGGCCAAACCTAAGAATAATAGGTATAGAAGAAGGTGAAGAAACCCAACTCAATGGTGCAGAAAACATATTCAACAAAATAATAGAAGAAAACTTTTCCAACCTAAAGAAACACATGCCAATGAAAGGCCAAGAAGCCTACAAAATATTAAATATAGTGAAGCACAAAAAAGTCCCCTTATCGCAAATAATTAAAACACCAAACATTCAGAGTAAAGAAAGAATATTAAGAGCAACAAGGCCGGGCGGTGGTGGCGCACGCCTTTAATCCCAGCACTCGGGAGGCAGAGGCAGGCGGATCTCTGTGAGTTTGAGGCCGGGCTGGATGGATAGCCTCCGAAACAATACAGAGAAACCCTGTCTCGTAAAAACCAAAAAAAAAAAAAAAAAAGAGCAACAAATGAAAAATGCCAAGTAACATATAAAGGCAAATATATCAGTATCACACCTGACTTCTCCATGGAAACTCTGAAAACCCAGAACATCCTGGATAGATATTCTACAAACACTAAGAAACCACAGATGCCAGCCCAGATTACTACATCCAGCAAAGCTTTAAATCATTATAGATGGAGAAAACAAGATATTCCATGACAAAACCAGATTTAAACAACACATATCCACTAATCCAGCAATACAGAAAGTACTGGAAGGAAAACTCCAACCAAAGGAAGTTAACTACATTCACAAAAACACAGGCAATAGATAATACCACTTTACCAAAAGCCAAAAGACAAAGAAGGGTAAATCCAGAAATAATACCACCACCACCAACAACAACAACAAATCAAAAACAAATAAGAATTAACAGTCAATGGTCCTTAATTTCCCTCAATATTAATGGGAGATGTCATTCTGTAAGTATGTCTCTCTTATTGGTTGAATAAAGCACCATTGGCCAATAGGGAAGCAAGACAGGTGGGACTAGGCATCGAGGAGGATTCTGGGAAATGTATTCAAGAGGGGAGAGTTGTCATGTGATTCCCAGAAAGAGGGGGTACAAGTCTGTGTTCTCAGTAAGATAAGACCTTATAAAAGGATATATTAGCAGACTTGTACCCTCAGAGCTAGTCAGAGCTAGTCATTAAGAAACTGTAGCAAACAGCAAACAGCTTCATAATCAATATAGTGTCTCCTGTGCTACTTGGGGGCTGAGACAGTGGTGGGACCCAGGCATCTGGCTGGTGGGAAGAATACAACATACCTCAACTACAAAGACGGATGTTACCTCAGCATAAAAGGTTGGGATAAGATTTTCCAATCAAATGGACCCAAGAAACAAGCTGGTGTAATTATGCTGGTATCAAACCAATTAGAATTCAAACTAAAATCAATCAAAAGACATGAAGAAGGTCATTCATATTCATCACAGGAAAAAATCCATCAGGAAGAAGTCTCAATTCTGAACATCTATGCCCTGCAGGGAGCCATGAGGTGTGGCCGCCATTCCAAGATGGCACTGGGCCCCTGCAGGGCTGGAGTAAGCAACTCCATACAGGGTCATAACCAGAATCACCAGCTCGAGCATGCTCAGTGTCTTCAGCTTGCTGGGCCAATCAGGGAGCCTGAGGTGGCTGCCAGGGGTGCTCGACCAATAGGACAGTTGCACGCTGCCTCAGCTCCTATATAAGCAGCTGCAGTCTTTGTTCGGGGTCCCTTGCTTCCTGCTCTCCCTTCAACCAAGAGGCTCCAATAAAGCGTGATTTGGGAAGAATCCTTGTCTGGCGGTAGTCTTTCCTGCTGGTCAGGGAGTGCTCCACAATGCCCCAAATACAAAAGCACCCACATTCATAAAAGAAACATTACTAAAACTCAAATCACACATAAAACCTCATACAGTTATAGTGGGAGACTTCAACACCCACTCTTACCACTAGATAGGACCATCAGACAGAAACTTGACAAGGAAACAAAGGAACTATCAGAAGTTATGACCCAATTGAGATTAACAGACATCTATAGAACATTCCATGCAAACACAAAAGAATTTACCTTCTTTTCAGAGTCACATGGTTCTCTAAATTGGACCACATACTAGGCAACATAGAAAACCACAACAGATACAAAAAAATTGGAATAACCCCCTGTATCCTATCGGACCACCGTGGTTTAAAGTTAGAATTCAACAACAACACAAATTGCAGAAACCCTACAAACTCATGGAAATTGAGCAATGTGCAATTACACTATTCCTGGGTCTTGGAAGAAACAAATAAAGAAATAAATGACTTCATAGAATACAATAAAATTGAAGACACAAATAACTGAACTTATGGGACACTTTGAAAGCAGTACTAAAAGGAAAGTTCATAGCACTAAGTGCTCATATGAAGAAACCAGAGAATAGTCACAATAGAGAATTAACAGCACAACTGAAAGCTTTAGAACAAAAAGAAGCAAACTCACTCAGGAAGAGTAGAAGCCAGGAAATAATCAAATTGAGGGCTGAAATCAATAAAGTAGAAACTAGGAAAATAATACAAAAAATCAATGTAACGAAGAGTTGGTTCTTCAAGAAAATCAATGATGTAGACAAACCCTTATCCAAACTAACCAAAAGGCAGAGAAAGAACATGCAAATTAACAAAATCAGGAATGAAAAGGGGGACATAACAACAGACACTAAGAAAATCCAGAGAATCATCAGGTCATACTTTGAAATCCTGTACTCCACAAAGTTTAAAGGAAATGGACAATTTTCTGTATAGATATCACTTACCAAAATTAAATCAAGAACAGATAAGCAATTTAAACAGACATATAACTGTTAATGAAATAGAAATAGTCTTAAAAAGTCTCCCAACCAAAAAACATCCCAGGGCCAAATGGCTTCAGTACAGAATTCTACCAGAAATTCAAAGAAGAGCTAATACCAATACTCCTCAAAGTGTTCCACACAGTAGAAGCAGAAGGTTCATTGCCAAACACTTTTTACGAAGCTACATTTACCTTGATACCCAAGCCACACAAAGACACAACTAAGAAAGAGAACTTCAGACCAATATCATTCATGAACATTGATGCAAAAATACTCAATAAAATACTGGCAAACCAAATCCAAGAACACATCAGGAAAATCATTTACCATGATCAAGTAGGCTTCATCCCAGGGATACAGGGATTGTTCAACATATGAAAATCTATCCATGTAATCCACCATATAAACAAACTGCAAAAGAAAAACCACATGATCATCTCACTAGATGTTAAAAAAGCCTTTGACAAAAATTCAACACCTCTACATGATAAAGGTCCTAGAGAGATCAGGGATAGCAGGAACATAGCTGAATATAATAAAAACAATATGCAGTAAACCAACAGCCAACATCAAACTAAATAGAAACTCAATGTGATTCCTCTAAAATCAGGTACAAGACAAGGCTGTCCACTCTCTCCATATCTCTTCAATATAGTACTCAAAGTTCTAGCTAGAGCAGTAAGACAACAAAAGGAGATCAAGGGGATATAAATTGGAAAGGAAGAAGTCAAACTTTCTCTATTTGCAGATGATATGATAGCTTACATCATGAGTGACCTGAAAAACTCTACAAGGGACCTCCTACAGCTGATAAACACCTTCAGCAAAGTGCCAAGATGCAAGATTAACTCAAAAAAATTAGTAGTCCTACTATATACAGATGATAAATGGGCTGAAAAAGAAATCAGAGAACCATCACCCTTTACAATTGCCACAACAGCATAAAATATCTTGTGGTAACACTAACCAAACAAGTGAAAGATCTGTATAGCAAGAACATTGAGTCTTTAACGAAGGAAATTAAAAAAGATACCAGAAAATGGAAAGATCTCCCATGCTCTTAGATTGGTAGGATCAACATAGTAATAATGGCAATCCTGCCAAAAGCAATATACAGATTCAATGCAATCCCCATCAAAATTCCGGCACAATTCTCCACAGACCTTAAAGAACAATATTCAAATTTATATGGAAAAACAAAAGACCCAGGAGAGCCAAAACAACCCTGTACAATAAAGGAATTTCCAGGGCATCACTATCCCTGACTTCAAGCTTGATTTTTGACAAAGACACTAAAATTAAACAATGTAAAAAAGAAAGCATCTTCAACAAATGGTGCTGGCATAACTGGATGTTGGCATGTAGAAGACTGCAGATAGATCCATGTGTATCACCATGCACAAAACTGAAGTCCAAATGGTTCAAAGACCTTAATATAAATCCAGCCACACTGAACCTCTTAAAAGAGAAAGTGGGAGATACCCTTGAACTAATTGGTGCAGGAGACTGCTTCCTGAACATAACACAAGTAGCACAGACACTGAGATCAACAATTAATAAATGGGACCTCCTGAAACTGAAGTTTCTGTAAGGCAAAGGACACAGTCAACAAGACAAAAAGGCAGCCCACAGAATGGGAAAAGATATTCACTAACCCCACATCTGACAGAGGGCTGGTCTCCAAAATTTACAAAGAACTCAAGAAGCAAGTCTCCAAAACACCAAAGGATCCAATTAAAAAGTGGGCTACAGAACTAAATAGAGAATTCTCAATAGAGGAATCTCAAATGGCTGATAGACACTTAAGAAAGTGCTCAACATCCTTAACCATTAGGGAAATGCAAATAAAAACAACTCTGAGATACCATCTTACTCTTGTCAGAGTGGCTAAAATCAAAAACACCAATGACAGTTTATGCTGGAGAGGATGTGGAGAAAGGGGAACACTCCTCCACTGCAGGTAGGAGTGCCAACTTATACAAACACTTTGGAAATCAGTATGGAGATTACTCAGGAAAATGGAAATCAGTCTACAACAAGACCCAGAAATTCCACTTTTAGGCATATACCCAAAAGATGCACATTCGTACACAAGGACATGTGTTCCACTATGATTATAGCAGCACTATTTGTAATAGCCAGAACCTGGAAGCAACCTAGATGCCCCTCAACTGAAGAGTGGATAGAGAAAATGTGGTACATTTACACAATGGAGTACTACTCAGTAGGGAAAAAAACAATGGAATTTTGAAATTTGCAGGCAAATGGATGACACTAGATGAAACCATCCTGAGTGAAGTAATCCAGTCACAAAAAGAGAAACATGGTATGTACTCACTCATATATGTATTTTAGACACAGAGCAGGGGGGATTGCCAGCCTACAATCCAACCACCAGTGAGTCTGGGAAACAGGGAGAACCCTAAGAGAGATATGACCTGAGCTGATTGGGAGCATGGAGGGAGGGGAGGGAGCAGGGAGAAAGAGAAGGGGAGTAGAAGAGGGGAGAGGAGGACATGGAGGAGCAGGAAGGTTGAGTGAGGGCAAGAATAGAGGCTAGCAGGATGAGAGATACCATAATAGAGGGAGTCATTATAGGTTTGGGGAGAGATCTAGAAACAGCTGACTTGAACAAGGGGGAACTCATGGACCCCAGACTGATGACTGAAAGACCAGCATGGGACTGGTCCAGACCCCCTAAATTTGGGTGTCAGTGAGGAGGCCTTGGCAATCTATGGGGCCTCAGATAGTAGATCAGTATTTATGCCTGGCATCAGAATGGACTTTAGGAGCCCATTCCACATGGAGGGATGCTCTCTCATCTTGGACACATGGGGGAGGGCCTGGGCCCTGCCTCGGATGATATGACAGACTTTGGAGGTTCCCTCATGGAAGGCCTTACCCTCCCTAGGGAGCAGAGTGGGGATTGGGTGGGGGTTGGGGGAGTTGGCGGGGTGTGGGGGAGGAGGGGAGGGAAAGGGAGCTGGTATTGACATGTGAAACAAGCTTGTTTCACATAAATAAAAAATTATGATAAAAAGTAAGTAGAAAGTAAAGAATACTGGTGTTCTGCTCTCTCTTCCCATTTATTCTCTCCAGGATCCTAATCCAGGGAGCGGTGCCTCCCACAGCTGGGATGGGGCTTCCCATATCAGTTAACATGGGCAGGGCAATCCAGCATGTGCAGAGGCTCAGCTCCTGTGGATTCCAGATCTCAGGTTGACAACTGAGAGTGGCGTCATGACAGCTTCCAAAACCAGGAGCCGAAGCCAACCCTTCGTCCTGTGTACTGTTTCTGCTTCTGTCAGCTCCGTTGACACAGCCGTGCAAAACTCACCAGCACAGCCGTACAAAGGGGACTCATGGGGCTTCAGCAAAATGAACCAAGAAAATGCCCGGAAAAAACAGATTTCATTATCTCTAAGCAGGACCCACCTTCAAACGCAGCAGAATTTTGACTCTAGGTTGAAACCTCTGAGGATCTTAAGGTCGTGGGCCTAGGTTGTGTGTGTTCCTGGGCCTGGATTCTGCATATTCCTCTGATGAGCTAATAGCGGAGGAATCCGGTAACACAGAAGCCCACAGAGCACAGGGTGGTGCACTCCTTGTTAGCGAATAAAAAGCAATAATAACTTCTCTCCCCAGCGACGACACAGTGAAGAGGGCTGGATTTTTCCCACCCAAGGTGCAAGAATGATCGAGAGAATGGTTGATGGGCACCAAACAACAGGTAGCCTTAGAGTAAAGGGCAGGATGAGGTGGGACCCGCCCTGCTCCAGCTCGTTCAATAGGTGTGTGTCTAGGAAGATGCAGGGCATGCAGACAGAGCATGAAGGGATCTCCTGCAAATGAGACGTGAGAAGTCAATGCCCATGGAGCTTGTAGCAGCTTGAAAAGGGTACTGGACAATGACAATGGAAGGAACTGCACACCAAGCCCCAGAAATCTACAGAAAGATCTCCCCCAGTCTTACTCAACACTGATATACATGTTCATCGGTACTTAAGGCCTGTCCTGGCTAGTTTTATCTACTTGGCACAAGCCAGAGTCATCTGAAAGGAGGGGAACTCAATGGAGAAAACACTTCCATAAGGTCCAGCTGTCGGCATTCTCTTAATTAGTGACTTACGGGGAGGGCCAGCCCATCGTGGGTGGCGCCATCCCTGGGCTGGTGGTCCTGGTGGTTCTTTAAGAGAGCAGGCTGAGCAAGCCATGATGAACACGCCAGCAAGCAGCACCCTCCATGGCCTCTGCATCAGCTCCTGCCTCCGGGCTCCTGCCCTGCTTGAGTCCCTGGCCTGACTTCCTTCAGGGACAGAACACAACATGAAGTGTGAGCTGAAAAAACCCTTTCTCCCCAGTTTTCTTCTTGATCACTGTGTTTCATCACAGCAACAGAAACCCTAACTCGGACAAAGCCCTGGGAAGAGCCTCCTAAAGATGAAGCGGGAACAATTTCCACAGACACGGGGCAAGAAAGGATTTGTGTTCCAAAAAAAAATCAGAGAGAAAGACTCCACAACGCAGAGCGTGCTGCTGCACGGAACCCTCAGAAGAGGCCCGCATTGATGGAGAAACTAAATAAACTCCACGCTAGTGGATTCTCTGCTCCTGACTTAAAGATCCAAGCAAGTCTCACAAGGACCCCACTGGCTTCAAATAAGCTAATAGCATTCCAGAATAAAACCCAACACTATTTAAAGAATACAATTAAATCAACTCCAGCAACAATGGCATAAAATTCACAATGTCCAGTATCTAATCAATAATTACAAGGCCAGAAAAAGGAAGGCCCCAAACGATTTTAAATGCCAGTCAATGGAAACAGAATCAGAAATGACAGAGATGATGGAACTAGTGAAAAATGAAAACCAAAGCAGCAGTTATTAAATATGCCTCCCGTGTTCAGCAGCGCGGAGGGAAACGCGGGCTGTGGTGATGAATGGAGAGAGCGGACAAGACACAGTAGAGTCACAGCATCGCAAATAAAATGCACACCGGGTGAGCGAGCTAAGAGCTTAGAAGATGCAGACCTGCGCACATGGCTCCAGGAGGAATTCAGAGAGTGGGGGGGGGGCGGTAAATGCTTGTGTCTAAAGTTCTGGGGAGCAATGGAAGGCACTGCACAGGAAGCTAGAAGGGTCCCCTGCATCCCAACTCAATATTGATATGCACATGTATACATACGGCCAAGGAAGGACCACCCAATAGAGACACACCTGGCTAGTGAGGAGCGGTCCACAGTGAGAGTCTCCAACATGAACTTGGGGGGGGGGGACTAGCTTATGACCCACAGTAGATGGGAATTCCTCCCACCTGGACAAGAAGACCCTCCCGAAAACCCGCAAGCAGTATCTCACTGCAACCAAATCAAATTAGATTAAAAGACTGGGGATTGGTGGCGCAAACCTCATGGGAGTTCTGGACTCCATGTGCATACAAACATGTATACATGCACCCCCGTGCATGTGTGCACCTGAACAAATTCACACACACACACACACACACACATGCACGCACACACACGCACACACGCACACACACACACCAAGGGAACACGTGAATGATTAAAAAAAAACTCTGTGGTAAGGGCCTCACGGTGTAGTTACTTCATGGTCTCGCCGACTATTAACAGCTTTTGATCCATTTTTTTTCTTAAATTTCCAAGAACCTAAAGAAATAGTTAAAATTTCACTAAGTACATCAAAATTTTCAAAACTGGAAACAGTGTATCTAACAATACAGACAAAAACAATTATGATGCATCCCTTTAATGAGACATTATGAACATAATCAATAGAAGTCACATTTACACATGTAGAAATATTCATGACCAAATATAAAATGCACAGACAGAAGAAAACACTTTGTATTCATATACACTCTCTGTGTATAGGAAATGTATGCATGAATATAGGCGTGGGTTATGGAGTTGGTTTGTTTGTTTTTTAGTTCTAAAGCAGGGCAATATCTCCCAAACAATGTGAAAATGTGAAAGAATTTTCCAGAACTTTCATTTGAAGGGAAACTGTCACCTGAAGCAGGGTCATGTGATTAGCCTCTCCACAGGGAATGGCCTGTCCCACTTGCTTGTTCAGTACTGCGACAGTCAGCTTCAGGAGCAGTTACACCCGTGTTATTCAATTTATACTCCACTTTTACGAAACACAACAAAATATGCAGTAAAAACAAGCTTGACAGTGATGGAGACTAAACAAAACATAACTGAGCATGAAGATACACCGTAGGGATTTGGGGACACGGGGACACTAGCAGGCTTTGTGTAAAGAGACAGCCTGTTTTCGTGAAGGAGTGGACCTAAGAGGCAGCCCCTTCCGTGGTGACTCCCAGCCTCTCCATCGAGAAAATGAGCATGACGCTCCCCATCCTGATTTCAGTTCCTGGTGATAGGATAAACTGCTCTGGCACGGGAAGGCTTTGTTGTGTCTCACGGTTCCGGGCTACCATCCGGAAGTGTGAATGCAAGAAGACCTTGAAATGCCTGGTCACATCACATCCACACTCCGCAGCGGAAGTGTGAGTTAACTCATCCAAATCTACGCTCAGTTCACTTTTTTCTTTTTCTTATCTACTCCATGACCCAAGCCCAGGGAATGGCACCATCCACCATGGGCAGGTTTTTCCCACTTCAGTTAACATCACCAAAAGAAATACATGCATGCACACACACACACACACACACACACACACACACACACACACACACACACACACCAATCTGATCTAGACAGCACCTAACTGAGACTCTCTATTCAGGCCATCCTAGGTTGTGTTAGCTTGATAACACTAACCATTGCACCCTCTCTCTTCCCTTATGTCGAAAAAAAAAAAGAGCAAATGAGGTAACACATGTAAAGTTAATTTTCGATTCAATAATTGCAAGCTCGAAATGAAGCAATTCCATTATGCGACTCTGAGATATTCACAGTCAGCAGCAACTTGTTAATATTTCTGATCTACTGTGACAAATGCTTTCAAAGCAAGAAAATAGAAAATCTTTGAGCTCAAAGAGCAAACTCCCTTCTATTCATTCCGCTCGCTCGGTATTCCCAGACAGTGGCCAAGAGAGTTTTCACCCACTCACAAATGTAAATAGACTGATTCCAGGGCCCTGTCCTAAAATATTCCCTTCCCAGGCTGACATGATGGAAAGATCCATCTGAAGCCACACAGACCCGGGTTTAATTATCAGCCATGTGACAGATGATGCATTATGTAATTTCACAGGGCGCAGGTTTTATCCACTGTGGAATGAAGGTGATAAGACCTCCCCCAAGAATTGTCATGACATAAACAGAATAGAAGGTGTCTTGTCCTTAAGAGTCTGAGGCACGTACCGAGCACCTAATACATGCTCCCTCTCCCTGTTGACTTGGGCACTCATGAATTTCCCTAATTTATAACACTGAATGACAGCCTTGACACATATGGGAATCAGTGTCTAACTAGGTAAGAATAGAGGCAGGGGTGTAAGCACCTCCCAATGCCCAAACTGCCTCCCTGAGAAAAAGGAATCTATTAGAGCAGACAAAACTTCCAGAAAGTAAAATATAAACAACAGCAAACTATGCCATGGTTCTGTTTATAGAAAAACTCCGTTTAATAAATGCAAATGAAGACATGAAGATGGGGAATCCCACACTAGGAACCTCAGGGACAAGTCGTTTGGGTCCCAGCGGCATATTAAGTTAAACTCACACATCACTGGGAATGTCTTAAACTGGTCATAGCCAGTCAGCACTGAGGACAGCAGACAGTTGTCTCAAGTGACCAAAGCACTGACTGGACCCTTGAGAACAGAGAGCCAGTCTTCACTTGTCTCCCTTGGGGATGAGGAGCTGCATCTCATTTAGCAGATGAGAAAGTGGCGCTGTAAAGACAGGAGCCGGACAAGATGGCCCCGCAGTAATCTAAGCCCAAAGCCGCCTCCAGACTTCCTGAGATGGCAGAACAACACACTGAGGTTGCTGGCAATGCTCACACAACTTCCCGTGTACTTTGGAGACACCTCTCTTTCAAGGGAAGTGATATTGATGGCGTCCTTTTAATGCTTGCTATTTAAAATGCGTCAGAGTAAAAAACTACAACGGAGACAACTTGGCATTGTTACCTTTAAACTGCTTGACCTCGTACGACGAGAGAAGAGGAAAATTCATTTCAAATGATGGACGAACACCGAGCTCATTTGTTGAGTTGTCCAGAGCCTGCATCTGCCCAGCGTCTTCCATCCTCCGGCAGCAGGCAGTAGAGACGATAACCCTGAAGTTTCCATACCACACAGGAGGTTCTCACAAGTGATCCTGTAGCACTTTGGGTGGCGTCCTGGTGGAACTTTGGCTAATCTGGCCAGTACAAAGATTTTTGTCCTACAAACCAAAGTGAAGTTCTTTGCCAGCCCTCAAACCAGGGGAAACTACGAAGAGAATAAAATGATAATAGGGCAGGCTGGGCTACCACACCTTTGTAAAAACTGGAAGCAACTTAAGTTGGCTTCTAAGTAAATATGACAAGAATCCAAAGCGCAGTGGAGTGTAGATCCACTCAAACGACAAAAGTCTGCAATGTCCTGGTGAAATTAGTTTTTGTTCTGTTTTGGTTTTTTTGTTTGTTTGTTTTGCCACCAGGCCCTCTACCCCTAGATTTTTTCTCTGGCAATTCCTCACCGACAATTTAGTTGATTGCCACAGATTGGAATTTCAGTCACTGCAAAGGCTAGAGTTGGCCCCACCCACAAGGACCGTTTGAAAGCTGTGCATTTCAGCAAGATGAGGCATTCATGCAGACAGCAAAGTTCTTAATAGAATCTGGGAAGATGTTCTTTGGCAGAAAACGATTTTGTAGACATTTTTCATTATGATAGATGTGGCATTACAGCCGTTATAAAAAAATTTCAAGCTGTGTTGCGGCTTTGTCACGAGTATTATAAATCACTCACTCGTATATTAAAGTCTGGAAAGCAACTGGAAAGAAGGAAAAAGCCTCAACTCCTATTTACAGACTAGGTATAATTTGGTATTATTCTTAAAGGTTCAAGGCAGCTTAGAGAAGTTGTATTCAGTGCTTATGTGCGGATCAGGGGATCACATTCCATTACCGCGGCGACAGGGAGGACACGACCATGCAGTGAGTTAACAGTCCCTGCCATAAATTCCAAAATGAAGGGAACCAAAGACTGGACTCCGAGTCAAGTCAGCGAAGGAAAGCAAGGCCACCGCCATTTGCAAAATAAGCCAGGAGTGGAATTAATTAAGAATTAACAAGTTATGCTCAATGGGAGACACTGAGTGGCACTCAGGAAACTGTTTCTACTTTATGCACCCAGGTCTGTGTTTGATGCACTCCCCTGCCTGTGTAGGCATCCTGAACGTGTAGCCTTATTCTAGCACCTCAGCTGGTCTAGAACAGCCTAAGCTGATGCTGTTTCAAATCTGGGGATAACCTCCAACTCTCTGGACCACACTGATGTTTGAGTGGTTTAAATACAATAGAAAAAGAAGAGGAACGGCGGATTGCAAGCCTACTGTTTCTAACCTACCCGTGTCTGATATGATATTGCTGCAACACCAGCCATCTCACAAGGTTTAAGATGAAGAACTTCCACCAACTGGGTTTTCTCTCGTTGGTTAGGGCACAGGAACAAGAGCCAAGGGCTTCTGCCACTATCTGCAGCAGCATTTGAAGCCTGTGGCTTTTGGCTAAGGGGCTTTGTCTCTAGTGACAGGAAAAAAAAGAAGTCTGAAGAGATACAATGTAACACAATAACTAAAAGACCCAGAGACAGATACTGGGCTTCAAACTTCAAGCTGAAGATTAGAAAAGCAAAATAGCTGCCACTATCTCTTACCTCTGCCTCCTGCTGCCTCTCCTCAGTGTGGCTGGAGAATCCTGAGACTTCAATGTCTTCCTATCCTCACTGTGGCTGGAGAATGAGTGCCTGATACTGACTACTGAAGACCCTGCTCCTGTCTTTTATACCCCTCTAGTGCTAGAATTAAAGGCGTGTGATCCCAGGTGCTGATATCATCTTTGTGTGAACTGTTTCTCTTTAGGACTGGATCAATGTTGTGTAGATCTGGGTGGCCTTGAACTCACAGAGTTCATCTACCTCTTAATCCTGAGTCCTGGGATTAAAAATGTGTACCACCACTGCCTGATCTCTATAGCTTGAGGCTGACTTTGCTTTATGAATCCTCAGGCAAGGTTCAATAAATCATAAATAATATATCATCACAGTATATGGTCATCAGGTTAGACAAGCTACTAGTGGTATCTGATTGACAGTCCATGAATGCTAACACCAACAGCACAGAATCGCACAAACATACACACATACACACATACACAGAGAGAGAGAGAGATACTTATACACAAACACATACACATGCACACAGATACATATATGCACACAAACATACACACACACACACCAAAAACTCTCCCATATTCACAGCATGGACACAAATAACCCATCTTCAATTAACCAGACAAACCTTCCAGCCAAGACAGATTACCTGACCTCCTTTTATTGGTCTTGTTAAAGAGACCATTTGTGACCCAAGGTGAATTGGTAAATTCTGATTCCGGCTTCCAGTTCATTTCTTGAGACATAATTATGTGCAGAGATTTTTTTTTAAAAACCGTCTTATTTCCAAACAAAAACAAGACTCTAAGTAGAATAACGTGAGCATTCTTGGTTTTCCTCACTGAAGAACTTGGGATGCCCTACAGAGTTGGGCTGTCATGCAGAGTTTGATATCCTACAGATTAGGGTATCACACAGGGTCAGGATACCACACAGGATCAGGATACCCTACAGAGTTGGACTGCCTGTTGTGCAGGGTTTGATATCCTACAGGGTTAGGATATTACACAGGGTTAGGACATCACACAGGGTCAGGATACCCTACAGAGTTGGACAGTCCTGCAGTGTTGAGATGTCCTACAGCGTTGGTCAGAATGTCACACAGGGTCGAGAGAGTCTACAAACAGCTTCACTGACTTTTCTCAAGAGCAGGGATCACGGTCTGCCGCAAGCAAGCATCTTCCACTCCTCTTGGAAGAGGGAGTATCACAGGGAGCCAGGGCTTCAGCCAGCCTGGCCATCAGTGTTGCAGAGAACCTTCCATAAGGAAAAGCAATGGGAAGAAAGTGCAGAGGGTGAGGGTGAGACCACCCAAGCCTCTGGCCCAACTGCCTCACACAGTTCTGAAGTTGGACGGTATCTTGCACGCTTTGCAACAAGGAAAACACGAGTCTAGATGCCCTTTCAGTAAGTTGTCCCACATCTAGAAAATGAAGGGGCCAAGTTTTTTGGTCCAGTGTAAACTGTATTTTGAGTTTGCTTTGTGATGCCATGAAATACTGCATTACAGGCTCATCCCTGTGCTTTGGCCCTTCTCATTTGAGGGATCTGGCACGCGAAAGTGGTGGCAGATTGGGCTTCTGCTTTGAAATACAAATGTGGTAAGATCCAAGCGCAGTTACAAAATCCAGAGGGACCTGATCAGTGAGCAAATCTCCACTAACTTGAGAGTGCACCTGAATCAAAGCAGCGAGGTGTGCGTGTGTAGACACTGAGTGTGAGCCTCAAATGTGCACGGTCGGACACTGACTGTGAGCACAGAGACCCAATGTGGCAAAGTCGGCCAGGTGCCATAGAGGCTCTATGCGAGCTTTTAAGTGGAGGCTGTGTGTGTTCATGTGTGTGGGGGTGTGGGGGGTGTGTGGGTGTGGGTGTGGGGTGTGTGTGATTTTTTTTAACCCCAAATCCTCTGGTTATTTAAATGTTACTATTATACTGACTAACTAGACTAGTCAGCTATGGTATGAGCTTCCCTACATCACTTGAATCACAGTCTCATCAACAATTCCCCATTAGTCCACAGATCTTAGTCTTACATGTGCAACACAACAGGGAAAGTGTGCAAAGATTCACTTTTAGTTAACATAGGCCGTACTAGCTTTCCTGATGATGGTGACCCAGCTATGCCACCCTGGAACACACACCCAAAGACTATCCCACCACAGAGATCCTTGCACACCTGTGTTTTACGTCATCTTCATGGTAGGCAGGAAATGGAATCCATCTCATGTCATGAACAAATAAATGGATATAAAAATATCGTATCTAATTATAATTTAATTTATCCCTCAAGAAAGTGAAACTTGCAAGAAAGCGGACGTGATGTCTTTCTTGAAATGTGATAACAACATTCAAAGGTTCCTCACACAATTTTCAAAGAGCATGGCTTATATCCAGAGCCCAGAAGTCCTACCCAATCTCAAACTTCATTTATCAACAGAAATCTGTTGCTGCTACCTCTAGGCTCCAAGAGCTACAGAGAGGGTCTGGAAGGCTATCTCTAGGCTCCAGGAGTCCCAGGGAAGTGTGGAGGCTGTCTCTAGGCTCCAGGAGTCCCAAGATGGTGGGAAGGCTGTCTCTAGGCTCCCAGAGTCCCAGGGAGGTTCAGAGGCTGTCTCTAGGCTCCAGGAGTCCCAGGGAGGTGTGGAGGCTGTCTGCTCTTTGCTTGCAACAGAGTGTTAGTTTCCCACTTCTAACAACAGACCTTTTCTCTGATTGCTACTAAGTCAGAGGCAGAAGTAAAGAAAGAAGAGTGACAGGGTGGCACCTTCTGGGAGGCCACAGGAGTCCCTGGAACAGAGGCAGGAAACGCCACCTCTCTCTGAGCAGGGAAGATCATCTGAGTTCTCTGGCTTCCTTTCCCCAGGTTCTCGTTTAGACAGTTTCAGATGGCGACCAGATATGCTATCGCATGGCTGCCGGGCTGGGTTTTGACTGTTTGCACGCTTGAATTTTCCACTTTAACCAAAACGCAGAAACCTCAGTTATGCTCGGACCTAAGCCCTGAATAAAAGGAATCATTTAATTGTGAAGAAAATTCCCCAGCTAAAACAAACACACAGCTTTTAAATATTTCTATATACCTAGGAGGCCGTGGTGCTCTCCAAGGAGACATGTGCAGAAATTATAAATATCTAAAATAATCCTATGTTTTTTGGAGCTTAAAAAGCCTCAAGTCTGAGTGAATAAAAGTGAAGTACAGAAATAAATGAGGCTTAGTGGCATTAGCACACCTGCATAATTGATCACTTCAGTGCGGCTGGTGTCGAAACCAGGATGACTGGAGCTGTTGAACAGCATTGTGGGAAACTCCTGCTCAGTTCCATTCAAGGCTTTCCAATGTTTCTGCTGATGCTTCTCCTGCTTATTTGTGTTGGGCTGGGCAGTTGCGTGTTGGATTTCTCCTCCTCCCTCCCCCCCCCCCCCCGCTTCCTGCCCCTCTTCTTCCTCTCCGATTCACTGTAATAGGGATCTGAATTGAATGAACCCTCAAAGTAGGGTGTGGCTGGGAGATTCTGCCTAGTGGTAACCGAAGGGGCAGGAGCCTGGTGACACATCTGACACCTTCTTGGCTCCCAAAAGCATTGAGGTCGTGTGAGAAAGAATGAGTCCCACCCCAAGGCCCCAGGAAGCAAGAGGGCCTGTGTTTCCAATCCTTGCCATCTCTTTGCTAGTTTCATGCTTCTTAGGATTCCCTGAGCTTTAACTGCTGTAAGCGAGACTTCAAAATCCTTTTGTAAACTTCCTCTGAACCATGCAGCAATGGCATACCAAAGCTAAGCCCAGATCATTACAGAGAGAGGCTGCAGCATTACAGATGGAGGCTTCTCTTCTTTTCCCTGAGAAGGGCTCACGTCCTAGAGAATTTTTACAATTTGTGTAAGGCTTCTCTAGTAATGTCTAATTGTTGGATTTCAGTTATGAGTGAGTGAGAGAGAGAGAGAGAGAGAGAGAGAGAGAGAGAGAGAGAGAGGAGAGGGGGGGAGCTGACTACAACCCTTCTTATGAATGGGAAAGCTCCTGGTCATTACACAGGGGGTCCAACCTTTGGCCCCAGTGAAGAATCTCACTCTTCCACTTAGATGATTAAAAAGACACCCAGAAGGTAATAAGAGAGTTTCTACCAGAGCCAGCTGGCATGGAATGATTTTAAATAAAGCATTAATTATTCTCAACTACAGAGACCCTTTGCAGAGGACAGAGAGGCAAAGGGTAAAAGAAGAATTAAATACCCCTGTCTAAGGTCATTCATTCTCTCAGAGCCTTGGCCCTTCTGTGTGATCATCCATCCATCCATCCATCCATCCATCCGTCCATCCGTCCATCCGTCTTTTCGTTTTCACATCCTGTGTTCTGTTCGGTTGAATGGCACTGTGTGTGCAGACACCAATGCACACTGGTGGGCTCCCGGAATGGTGATCTGGCTTAGCAATATAAGCATGCCCTGAGTGCCTAGAGTGTACCCGTTGTGAGAATGTGTCAGTGAGGAAGACAACTCCTTGCAATTGCTGGGCATCCAACTCCAGAGTCAGGCAGTCTGGGCTATCATTAGTGAAAGAGGTACAAAAGCCACACGGCCTATCACAGAGTTGGCCAGATGGTGTGGACTAATCCATGTAAAACAGAAAGATGGTTGGGAGACAAGGTCCATGCTCAAAGGGTTAGATTCGAAGCTGTCTCTCTAGCAAGTTTCACATCCAGGAAGAAAGGAAGAAAGATAATCCCAGCCTCACATGCAGAGAGTGGGAGGGGAAAATCTGGGATGCAAGGAGATGAAGAACAACCCACTCATCAAGCATGACTGTAAAGAAATTTGCAAAGATTTTCCTCCAGTGTGCTACCGCCTTTTTATTCCCCTGAGGGTAGCTTTTGGAGAAAAATCACTAGTTCCCATGATGCTCTGTCTGTTTTTTTCTCATGGGCCATGCTTTCTGTTCTAGCATTTAGGAAATCTTTGCCCAAAGCAGGTCTTTTTTTTTTTTTTTTTTTGGAGGGGGAGTTGAGACAGGGTTTCTCTGTGTAGCTTTGGAGCCTGTCCTGGCACTTGCTCTGAGACCAGACTGGTCTCGAACTCACAGAGATCCGCCTGCCTCTGCTTCCTGAGTGCTGGGATTAAAGGCGTGTGCCACCACCGCCCGGCAGAAAGCAGGTCTTAAAATGGTTTCAAGTATTTATCTTTTGTGCTGTTACAATCTGTAGTTTGGGGGTTTTAGCTTTTAGATTTATAGTGGTGTTTGAGTTCATTTTTGTATGTGGTAAGAGAGACATGGACCAAAAGTCACTTACACATGTTCAGATAACCAATAGTAACTCGCCTTTTGTCAAAAAGATTGCCACCTCTGCTCTAAGCTAACTGAGCCTTCTGCCAAAATTGGCTATTTGGTTGATCTATGGATTCTGTAGCATGCTGTCAATACATTTTTATATCTTTATTATTTTTAAAGAGATTTGTTTTTCAATTATGTGCATGTGTGTGTATCTGTGCACGCATGTCTCTCTGTGTGGGGGGTTGTGCACACGACTGGGCTGTTGCACTGAGAGTCCAGAAGACAGCATTAATGCCTGGAGTCGGAGTTACAGGTGGTTGTGAGCTGTCCAACATGGGTGCTGGTAACTGAACTCAGGTCCTCTGGAAGAGCAGCAGCAATCCCTCTCAACTGCTGAGCCGTCTCTCTCCAGCCCCACACGCTTTATATCTTGATATGACTACCACTCTAACTGGATTATTACAGACCTAAACTAAGGCTTGAAATCAATAATTTCAGTCTGCAAATTACTTTCTTTGTCAAAGAGATGTTTTCTATTCTGAGCCCTTGGCATGTTTATGCAAATTGTATGATCATCTGGTTGAGTTAGAAGAATTTCTCCTGGAATTTTAATAGGAATGAAGCTGGTATATTAATACAGTTATTAATTTTGGAGAATTCATATTGGATATAATATATATATTCATATCTCAGCAGAGGTGAGTCTTCCAGCCTGTAAAGATGGCATACCTCTTCATGAACTCAGAGTATCTTAGTTTCTCTCAGTAACGTCTGTCATTTTCATACCTAGATCTATTATGGATGCAGTTTCGAATTGAGAGCCATTAATATTCTGTCACATTTATCCCCTAAGTATTGCATATTTATGACGTCGCCATGAGCCATACTGTTTCCAGCAAAATTCTAGCTCCATGCCGTGAGCTGAGGTCTGTCTGTTGACCTCAGAACTGCTGTGGTAGTAGTTGGCACAGTTCCCATGAGAGTCTACATCAACACTCACTTTGTCTGTGAAGACTTTCACTTCTTTCCCTCCTGCCTAGAAACTCTGGAACCATGCTAAATAAATGGGTAATGGGACAACAACATGTTATTGATTCTGGTGTCAAGCAGAAATGTCCGCTCCCTCTTCCACCACCAAATCTGATCTTCTTTAGAGGGACTTGTGTCTCTGTCTGTCCTGTTGTCTTTGTAGATGCCTTTTAAAAGGCTAAGTAGTTCCGACAGGCTCCTACAGAGAAACGAGAGGGGGGGAGAGAGACAGAGAGAGAGAGAGAGAGAGAGAGAGAGAGAGAGAGAGAGAGAGAGAGAGAGAGAAGGAGGGAGGCAGGAAGGGAGAGGGAGGGAGGGAGGGAGGGAGGGAGGGAGGGAGGGAGGGAGGGAGGGAGGGAGGGAGGGAGGGAGAGAGAGATCAACAATACTAGTCAGATCTTACATTTCCTTTTGAGTAAACTTTGGCAGTTCATGTTTTTTTTTTCATGAAGTTCTCCCATTTCATCTAAATTTTCTTGATATCCCCTTATTCTTTTACAAAGATTTACTTTTATTATTCTTAAGTGTGTGAGTGTGTGTGCGTGTGTGCATATGTGTGTGTGTCTGTCTGTGTGTATGTGCGTTTGTGTGTGTGTGCACATGCACGCGTATGTGTGTGTATGTGTCTGTCTGTGTGTCTGTGTGTCTGTGTATCTGTGTGTCTGTGTGTAGGTATGTGCACATGAACGCAGGTGCCCATAGGAGCCCGCAGAATCTGATCCCCTGGAGTTACAGGACACGCTGAGGATCAAACCGTAATCCTTTGGAAGAGCAGTGTGTGTTCATAACCACTGGGCTATCTCTCCAGATCTACCCACCTCACCCCTCCCCCACCCCTGTTCTCTGTTTACTCTCAGAGTCAGCTGTTGAAGTGTCACATATCCTGCCTGGTGAGGTCATTCCTGTCTGTCTCTAGAGCCAGGTCAGTCTCACTGGACACACGTCAACACTGTCAGCCTCTTCTAAGAAATATCTTTTAGCTTCATTATCTTTCGAATTCTTTTCCACTTTGTCTTCTTAATTTCTACTCTGATCTCTATTACTTCCTTTTTCCGATTATTCTGAGTTTAATTTCTTTTCTGTTTTCTTAGGGGTAGAGACTGATTAATTTAATCTTTCTTCTAAACTCTGAGCATTTCTTGTCTTCTGATCAAGCCATTTAGCTCTGAAATTCCACCTGAAGTGTTGCTTACTGGCATGTTACAAATTAATGTTGTGTTTTCATCTTCTTTCAGCTCAGAACACTTTCTGGTCTCCATTTATTATCTTCTTTGACCCATGGGTTGCTGAAAAGTGTGGATTTAAATTTGGAAAATGTCCAAAATACTTTCATTTATTGATTTCTAAATTAACTTCACACTTGGAATGATGTAAATCTTTTCAAATGTATTAAGACTTGTTTTGTGGCCCAGAAAATAGTCTATTTGATTAATGTCCTTCACTCAAATAGAATATTTTATAAAATTCAATTAGGTCAAGTTGGTGAGAGTATTTTTCCAGCATTTACATCTTTACTGATTTTTGTCTACTCATTCTGGTAATTCTGAGAAATTTACTTGGTATATTGGGCATTTCTGATGCATGTATTTTGAGGGTTTTGTTACTAACTGCGTTAAGTATTTGGGACTGCCACGTGGTCTATGCGATTGCTCTCTTCATTCTTCGTCGTAAGGTCACTAGCGCTGAGACTGCTTCCTTGGCATGACTGACTCCTCCAGCTTTCTTCAGACTGGCAATAGCAGAGGACTGGAGTCCAACTCACTGTGACCACTGAATTAACAAGCAGGGAGGTATTGCTCCTGGTGTGTGTGCCTCATATACACTACAGTTCAAGTCTTCCTGCAACCTTCATTTTTTATTTTAAAAAAAAGTTCTAAAGTGTAACTGGACTCGCTCGGGGCTGCCCCACGCACAGGAGCCAGTCTTTGCTGAAATCCAAGGGTGTTCCCACGCTATAATTCCATCAGTCTTGCTCCCATCCTTGGGTCACCTCTGCAGGAAATGCAAACTAGGCCCACCGAAGCCCATTTGTCCTCAGCTAGTGATGTGAGTAGGTATCAGGGAACCCAAATCCTTTGTAACGGTGTGCACAGCGGTGAGCGACCCCAATGCACCAATGGTGACTCTGATGTTTTAAATTCATCATAGTGAGAAGGTTACTTTTCAAATATAGGTTGTCAAACACTGTGACTGTATCTTCCCCTCCATCCTCACTTGCCTGTGCCTTTATTTAGAAGTGCGCAGTGCGTGTCTGTGAGCCTGCAGATGCACTTGAAGGGAGTGTGTGATGTCCACGTAGAAGGCAGAGTACAGCCTTGCTGCTGTTCCTCAACATTGTCTACAAGCCTGTACCAGCACTAGTCTTTCTTTTTAAAGACATGGGTTCAAGAGTTTGGTACTATATTGTACGAAAACATTTTTAATTTAAACAAATAATTTGGATCAATTTCATTTCGTGCCATCATTAGATATCTGTGTTACCTCAAAAGAAAGATGAGTTGGAACTCATCTCTTCATAATTACAAAGCAAGCACTGTGCTTACAGAGCCATCTCCCTAATCTAGATACCGTTTTTTCAAACAATCATATAGGCCCTGACTTCTAACTGGGATGTTTAAACCATTTACATCTAGTGTGATTAATGATTATCGTTATATGTGATCCTATCATGCTGCGCTTTGCTTTCCAATGATCCCATCTTTTCTTTGTGTCTTTCACTTTCTCTGTCTTCTCTTTGGATAACTAAGTGTTTCACCTTAATTACGTCTTTTGTTGTTTCAACAATTCTCTGTGTTGTTATCTTAGCGTTTGTTTTAGGGATGCAGTCTTATCACAGTCTAGATGTTAGGGACCGTGTTCCATCTTGTAGAAACCATAACAGCTTTAGAACTGTATGTCTCCATTTCTCCCCACCACCTTTATGTTGTTTTACACCTATTCAGAAATGTGTGATAAACTCTGCCTTATATTGCTACTATCATTGTTTAAATATCAATTCTCTAAATAAAATTTTAGTAAGTTTAGACTCACAGCATTCCCTTTCTAGGGGTGTGTGCATTTTTATGTACACCTGCATTTCTATCTTCTACCCAAAGATGTTTCTTTTATATTTATATGTGTGCACGTTTGTATGGAGGCCAGAAATCAACATTAGGAGTGTCCTCTATCATTCTCCATCTTTTTTCCTTTTCTTTTTTTTTTTTTTTTTGAGGCAGGGTTTATCGCTGAGCCTGGAGTTAATGGATTGGTTATGTTTGCTAGCCAATGAGACCCTGGCTCTCTACTTCCACCTGGATCCTAGCTAAGAGCCAGGGTTCCAAACTCAGGTCCCCATGCTTATCCCACAAGCGCTTTTCCCGCTGAGTCATCTTCTCAACCCTTGCTTTTACATTTTTTAGACTCTATTCTACATGTATGTCTGTGTTGCTATGCAATTGCCTAGTGCTCAGGGAGGCCAGTCGAGGGTGTTGAATGCCCTGGAACTGGAGTTAGAAACAGTTGTGAGCCACCATGTAGGTTGCTGGCAACTGAACCCCAGTCCTCTCAAGAGCAGCCAGTGCTCTTAACCCCTGAGCCATCTCCTTGGGCCCTAGTCTTTTATGTTTCTTAGAATCCACCGGAAACAAATTCTTTCAACTCTGGTATGTCTGAAAAAGCCTATGTTTTCCTGACTCTTTTTGATAGGTATTTCCTCTAGGTCTGGAATTCTTAGGCTGACAGATTCTCTCTTCAGGACTTTAATACAACTTCTGAACTTGTCTCACTCAACAGGAAATTCGCTGTCATCTTTGCGCGTGCTCCTTTATCTGTGTGTTCCTTTTCCTCTGGATACTTTCAAGGCTTTGTTAAACACCAGTTCTCGGCACTTTGACTGACGTCTGGTGCGGTTCTCTTGGTGGTTCTGCGGTAGAAACTTTACAGAAATTTTTGGATGTGTGCTTTGAGAGCTCTCGCCAATGTGAAGCCACCGTTACTGCCAACAGTTTTCTGTCCACCACGGCTACCTTTGGGGACTCTGATTCCGTGTGCATCTGGTCACATAAGTTCCCCCATGGTGCACCAATGCTCTAACCATTCTTTGCCTGCTCTCTGTCCTTTGTGTACACCTTCTTCCTGGATAGTTTTATGTCAGCTAGTCATGAGCTAAAGTCACCTGAGAGGAGGGAAACTCGGCTAGGAAAAGGCCTCTGTGTGATCAGGCTGTGGGAAAGCCTGCAGGGCACTTTATTAACTAGTGATTGATGGGAGAGAGCCCAGACCATTGTGGGTACCGCTGTCCCTGGGCAGGTGGTCCCGGGTTCTATAAGAAAGCAGACTAAGCAACCCATGGGGAGCAAGCCAGTGAGCAGCTCCCCTCCATGGCCTCCAAAATCAACTCTTGCTTCCAGGTTCCTGCCCTGACTCCCTTTGACGATAAATGGTGACCTGGAAGCTTAAGCCAAATAAACCATTTCCTCCCCAAGTTGCTTTGGTCATGGTGTTTATCACAGCAATAGAGTACCTGACTAAGAAGCCATGTACAAATTTCTATGTACACGTGTTCAAGCTCATTAATTCTATATAACAGTAAAATTATACTTCTAGAAATTTTAGGATCCACTGGAAGACCAGAGCAGTGGCAGGTCTTGGGATGGACATGAGCCTTCTGTGGCCTCTGCCCAGAGTCTGCTGAGTAGCGAGAAGAGAACAAGCAATGTCCGCTGCCCTATCTGGATGCTGCTACCCATTGTGTATATTGGCTGTTCTTCCTCAGGCCTTGGGTGATTCTATCATCCCGTGTGCCCATCGGTGCACAGCTCATCCTCCGGGGACCCCTCTGAGTGTCCCTGTGGTTCTTCCTCTGTTCCTCAGAGCACCAAAGGAGGAGTCATGTGGGTGGTGCTACGGTGAGGTGCCAGTGCCTTTGAGAGGTGGGGTCCAGTACAGGTTCTGCAGACCCTGGGAGAAAGCCCTCTCCTAGAAGGCAGTGGACCTCAGGCACCTCCTTGCTCTCTGCTGCTTCATGCTGTAGGATGAAATGTTTTCTTCTCTTCGGGGTTCTCAGACAGGGGGTGGAGTGAGTCCTTAATCTCAGCTGGAAGTAAGGGTCCCTAGCTCAGTGTCCCACTTTAGTTGTTAATCATAGATACTTGACTCTTGGCCGGCCAGTTGAAAGCTATGTTTTGTCTGCTCACTGTCTAGTGCTTCCTGTTAGTTCACATTGATGTGGGATAATGCTCTTGTTCACTGTAAATACTTGTCATTCATATTGGTTTACTACAAGACCAATTCGCCAGTAGCCGGGCAGGAAGTACCAGTCTAGGAGAATTCTGAGGAGAGGAAAAGAGATGGGGTCACCAGCCAGACCCAGAGGAAACAAGATGAGAATGCCTCAGTGAGAAAAGGTACCAAGCCACATGGTTAAACATAAAGAATCATGGGTTAATTTAAGTTGTAAGAGCTCGTTAGTAATAAGCCTGAGCAAGAGGACCAAACAGTTTATAACTAATATAAGCCTATGTGTGTGTATTTTGGACTAAATGGCTGTAGGACAAGGCAGGACATAAACTTAATCTATACCACATTAGTTCAAAGAAATACTATTACCTAGTTACCATTACTGTGGCCTCTGTCCTCATTATGGATCACAGATGCTAGATGCCACACAGATTACTTCTCTTAGTTCATTTTCCAATTCATAAGCTGAAATTTTAAAACCTCCTTGTGTGATTATTGTAGAGATGAGATGCTGTCACAGACAAAGTGACATCCCCAGTGACATAAATAACAGGGATTCCATAAATGGTGAGTGACGTGACTATTACTGAATTTCCTGTTCTATCTAGCACATCCTCCCTGCTCCCCAGCTTCCATGGCCCTTACCCTTCTCAGCCTTGGTATTTCTCAGCTGTGTCCCACGGTGACAGATTGTGCTTTAAGTCTTGGACCCCATCACAGCTGAGTCACACCATCAAGAGCCTGTGCCATGGGGATGAGCGCCAGCCCTGAAATGTCAGAGTGTGTGGATGGTTTCTGCAGGTATTGCTGACAAGTGCCTGTTAGATGTTTTGTTTCTCTCAGACACGTCTCTTCCATTTCTTCACATACTTAAGAGGTCAAACAGACCTGGGTCACCACCTGGAATGGTTCAGGTTGTTCTCTGCACGTATGTAGGGAGCTCCTTTGACTCTACAGATGCTGTGTCTATAAAGATAGTACAGGTCCAAAAGAGGTAGCAATCAAACCTGGAGAAGGCATGCCTTTGGCTGCAAAGACATCCAATGTGGCTGAAAAAAATCAGCTTTGAAATCCAACAGTTCCATAGTGGAACTGAGAGTCAGCTCCCCCAGCAAAGGCTCTCTGTAATATACCTTCTGGAACTGTTATTTCATCCCCAGGAAGAACTACTACTCTTGGATTTAGAAGCAATAAAATAACAGAACTAAAAATCATCATGGTTTTACCCAATACTGTGACCCAATTCCAGGTCCATCAATTGAAAATTGTCACTATTTTGAGTGAGTTATTTGACACACTGAGGATTGAGGGGCTTGGACCTGCCTGCTTACATGAGATCTAGTTAAGATTGGCATCAAATATAAATACATTCCCAGGAGTGCTCAGGAGTATCCCCATCATCACCACTGCCATCAAGATCAAATTCAGTACCAAGCCATGCCATCATAGTCAGTATTGTATGGGGTAATAGTGCATCCTGCCATCTGAAATTCCCCAGGACAACATTGCACAACTGACATTTTAATAACGGTAGAAGGATTCTACCATCTCGTGGGGTATGCACATGGACACTGGTTATGTAGTATAGAAAAGTTATAGTACTAAGAACAACCCATTGGATGCTTGCTTGTGCTTAACTCAGTCTCTCTATTCTTCCATAGTCCAGACCCCATGCCTAGGGAATGGTACCACCCACAGTGGACTGGGTCTTCCCAGATCAGTTAACATAGTTAAGGTGATATGATGAGGGAAGTCCTGTGTATATGTCAATAAAGCACTGTTGCCCAATAGGGAACCAAGATAGGTGGGACTAGGAGTCCAGGAGGACTCTGGGAAGGAGAAACACAAGAAGTCGAGATGTAACCGCCATGGGGTAGGAAGCCTGGAAACCTCTCCGGTAAGAGAAATACTTAGATTAACAATTATGGGTAAATACTTAAGTCAGAGCTAGCCAGTAAGAAACAAGCAAGGCCAACAGCTTCATAATTAATATAGCCTCCTGTGTGTTTATTTGGGACTGATGCAGCTCTGGAACCAGGCTGGCGGGAAGGCTTCTCTCAAGAAAGGCTTCCCTTTACAGTGATGCCCTCCAGACACACCCACAGGTTAACCCAATGAAGATAGCGCCTTATTGAGACTCTCTTCCCTTGTGATTCCAAGTCTTGTCAAATTGAATGTTAAAGCTATGTGTCACAATGCCCCTCTGAAAGGTACTTTCTTAGAACCCTCTCTGCCTCCCCCCCCCCACTTCTACTCACTCCACTTCCTGTCATTACTGCTGTTCCATCCTTATTTGCTATGTTGGGATCCTGTCTCCCACTAGCAGCAGGTGAGTGCCCAGAAGGCAGATTCTTTTTCTGCCTGGATCATTACTTGATCACAGTGCCAAGAGTGTGCCTGAAATGTGGTAGAGCTTAATATAACACTTGGTTGAAATTCATACCACGAGTCTGTCTTAAGAGAGGCCAGACAGAGTTAATGGTCTTATAAGAAGCAGGATAATTTGTGAAGTTCTAAACCCTCCCCCACCTGTAGCCTCTGACTGTCATCTCCCACATGTCCAGACAAGACCCAGACATCCCACAGACACAGAGGGCTCTAACATGCCCAGTCCACCATCACTATAAGGCAGGAGTTCACACCCTCTTACTCTCCTCTCTTGACAGCATCCTCATTCCCCTGCCCACTGCACCAAGATAATGTAATTACATTTCAGAGTCATGGTTGTACATTCTCTCTTATCACCATTACAAGTGACTCGGGGGTAATTAAGCAAAGGAATATGTCACATAGTGCCCACTTCACTTAAAGAATAAATGCTACAGGTGATAGCTTAACTGATGAGAGAGAAAAAAGAAGAAAGAGAGAGGCAGAGAGGAAGGAAGGGATGAAGGGAGGTAGGGAGGAGGAAGGGAGGAAGGAAAGAAGGAATAAGGGAGGGAGGGATGGGGAAGGGGGGAGGAAGGAAAGAAAGAGAGAGGGAGGGAGGGAGGGTGGGCAGAAGGGAGGGTTGATGAAGGAGGGAGGGGGAAGGAAAGGAGGGAGGGAAGGAGAAAGGAGAGAGAGAGAAAGAAAGGAAGGAAGGAAGGAAGAAAGAAAGAAAGAAAGAAAGAAAGAAAGAAAGAAAGAAAGAAAGAAAGAAAGAGCTCAGAAAGCACCACATATCAACAAGAAGAAAAGAAGAACTGTTGGGTTGGGCCTGGCATTGTTGTAAAAAAGAGAAATCTTTTGTCTACACACACGTATAAAGAAACTTAAAGAAGACAATGTAAACGTATATTCAAAACAACCCTGTCCTTTTTCCCAAAGAATCATGATCTCATTTGACATCAATAGAGAAATGACCAAATAAATTTGGGAACACATGAAATTTCGTGTACCATTTAAACATTTTATATGTATTACTTGTGTGTCTGTGTGAGTGCATGCGTGTGGATTCAAGTGTTATGGCACATGTACAGAAGTCAGAGGGTAACATGTAGGGGTCAGTTCTCTCCTTCTGCCATGTGCATCCTGAGGCTCAACCTCAGGTCATCAGACTTGGAGCTGAGTACCTCTCCCTGCCAAGCCCTTACCAGCCCTTACAAAGCATTTGAATGCATGTGGCTGGATGACTCAGATACACATGGACACTTGTCCAGGTCAGAGTGGGTGGGAGCCAGTACCACTCTGCTTGCATTTCTTTGGTTAGGAGTGGTCACATGATGCTGCCAAACTGAAGTTGGGAAGGTACCTTTTCTCCATTGGCCCAGGAAGACAAGCAAAGCCAGACTGAACAGAGCCCAGAACTCAGGACCACAGATAATATGAGAACCAAGTATCCCTGAGATAATCAACCTTCACTTGTAATGAGCAAAAATCAGAACAGTATCATTATATATGTTGATTTTTTTCATTTAAAACATATTCATATTGCATATATTTAATGAATGAATCATATTGTATTCATTTAGACTCAGCCTGGACCCTGATAAACACCCTCAGATAAGCAATGAAGTGGTTTATCTGTCTGCTAATCACCACAAACCAAAAGGGAGAAGAGCCAGTTGGTCACAAGACAATAGGGCATAGGGGGAAAGGGGCCATCATTTCGGATTTGGCCCAGCAATAGTACGGGTCATTCTAGGTTCCCTTCACGGGGAGGGCAGAAGACAACAGAAGGGAGAATCTTACTCTTCTTATTGAACCTTTGATCTTGAAAAGAATCTCTAAAATAGGCGCGAGTCTAGTTGGCGCTAAACAGTTCCTGTGACAACCGGCCCCCAGCATACCATAAAGTCACCTCCCGTGTCCCCATAACTAGATGTGAAACTGTCTGAAGGTAGAATGGAGTCTCACTGACCTCTGTCTCCTTATAAAATAGTACATACAAGTCAGAAATGCACATGCTTAAAAAGACGTCAAGTGCATGGATTGAATGGAGAGATCAGACAGGAACTGCAACCCACAGGCTCCTCTGAGGGTGTAGGACTGCAACCCACAGGCTCCTGGGTGTGTAGGACTATCTAGAGCACGCAGGCTTAGAAACATCATCAGGTAAGAAGTCTGAGTCCGGGGTATAGCCATGTAAGTCTGTAACTCCAGCATTGGGGTACAGATATCAGTATATCCCAAGAGCTTGCTAGCCCTTCGACAAAACAGTGAGCTTATGGTTCAGTTGGAGACCCCAACTCAAGGTGACAAGGTGAAGAGTGACAGAGGGAGACACAAAAGTCCTCTCAGGCCTCTGCAGATGAGCAGCGCGCAGGCAAGCACACCTGTGTCCTCATAATCGTGAGACCAAGGGTGGCTCAAGGGATCCTGGCCCAAGCCAATCAGTGCATCACCACCTTTCCCTGGCCAGTGGCGGGTGTGAGCGCACAACCTAAGTCAGAATGGAGGATGCGGGTGATGGGGATGCTCAGGTTCTTCACCGCTGGACCAGAGCCCACCCAGAACAAACCTGAAGTCACAAGACTGTAGTCGTGAGGCCCACAAACTGGGGGAGCTTTGTGCTGGCTTCAGCCCAAGGGAAAGCCTTCCTCAGACTCTCCCTCGCTGGGAAGTGGCAACTGTTCCCATTCAGAAATCTCTCCAGCAAAGCATGCCTCGCTAAGGAAGGTCAAACCCACCCAGAGATGTTTCTAACCATCATTTGTCAGCATTGGGAAACATGGAGATTGGAGAGTCGGTGCTCCTGCTCCGGGGGCCCTTCTGGCTCCTTCTCACCTGCCGTGAATACCCGAATAAGAGCCTGGAAGAAGAAAACTCCAACAGTTCATTTTCAAAATAAAAATGCCGCCATCAGCTTAGCTCCAAACACAGACAAGCAGAAAACATAGAGCCCTTCTGGCAGCCTAACTAACGCCCTCGCCCAAACTCCATTAGCTGCCCTAGAAGCTTAGAATGAAAACCCCATTAGGAGCCGAGCTTGCCGCAGGTGTGATTTTCAAACCCACACTCTGGATGTGTGTCAAAATAAGCAGCACGTAAGAGTAGAGATGAACACGTGGTCTTTGTTGAGAGAAGGACGGATGTAAGTGGCAGAGGAAAGAGAAGACCTAACTAGTGTGTAAGATGGAACCCTCTTGGCTGCTCAGCAGGGAGGAGAGGCTGGGGTGCTGCACGGGGTTACAAAGCCAGTTCTCTGGCCTCAACCAGCACATCTGCCAATCCAGGCTGACGGCCAGCTTTGCAAAATCATGAAACCGAACTGCCTAGCTCCCTCTATCCTGAGTCTCCAGGGCTCTTATTATGAAGTGAGAGTGGACATTCATATTGTGATGGATCACACAGCCGCATTCTGTGGTCCACAATGTGTGAGCCTAACCTGGATTCGTGTACGAAAGCAAACTCCCTTCTGGTTGGTTCTCTTCCCTTTTCTTCCCCTGTACACATGCCACCTGCTCTTAGCCGCATACCCTGGTGTGGCCGAGGGATGTGAGCTAACGCGAAGTGTGCTGTCATGTGCTGAAGCTGGGAAATCCCCAGGCCTGGCTCTCCATCACCTTTCTTTCTCTTCTCCATGGCAACAGGAGATATTGCCTATTCCAAAAGGTACAGCCACAGCTACAGGATGAGCCATCAACCTGGAACCCTGCGTGACCCTGTGCATCTGAGTACCCATAAACCCACTGTGGATGGACAACCTTAGTGACACAGCTTGGGGAGTTGTTTTTCATGAGAACAGAGAGACAGGCAGTTTCCTACCTATCCCCAACCTGCAGCCGATAACCCAGATAGTTATTATTCATTGAGTCTTGGGATATGCCAGAACCATTCAAGAGTAAACACATTTGCACAGCTATTGCCTAGATCCATCAGGAATCAAGTTGAAGCCAGATACAGTGGTGCAACCCTGTGATCCCAAACTCATGAGGTTGAGGCAATAGGTTGGCTAAGGGTTTGAGGCCAGCCTAGACAACAGAATGAGACTATGTCTCAAAACACATGAAGAAAGAATAAATGTGCAGTCTGGGAAGATGTGTCAGTGAGTAAACTGTTTGCTATGCAGCCATGGGAACCTGAGTTCAAATCCCCAGCACCCATGTAAAAGTGGGTGGTGGAGGAGCATGCCTGGAACCCCAGCACTTAGGGGGTGAACCAGCTGGGTCTCTGGAGTTCACTAGCTAGCCAGTCTAGCTACAGCAATAAGCTCTAGGATCAGTGAGAAGACGTTGTCTCAAAAAACAAAGTTGTAGAGCTGGAGAGATGTCCCAACAGGTAAGAGCTCATTCGCCTCTTCCAGAGGACCCAGGTTTGGTTTCCCACACCACTTCAGACAGCTCACTACCACCTGAAACTCCAGCTCCAGGAGGGATCAGATGCCTCTGGCTTCTGCAGATGCCTGCACACACATCTCCTTGGACACATACACACACATACACGCGCACACGCACACACACACACATATACACATACACACACAGAGTGCACACAAAACTAAAATAAATATTCTAATTAAATAAATAAGGTACAGAGTGATTGGCGAGGACATCCAGAGTCAACTTCTAGACTCCACATGCCTGCACACACAAGCACACACACATACAAACACACACACACACACATACACAAGCACACATATACAAACATATACACACATATACATACATCACAAAAATAGATACTAAAATAAAACAATCAAGTATATATAAATAATTCCAGGTATTAAAAGTAAAGGTGGTTATTTCTTCAAGGAGGGAATATGAAAAGTATCACTGAGCCCCCAGAAACCATGTGTAGAGCTTTTCCTACTTGAGAGAAAGAAGCCACCAAAGTCACTGAACCAGACCGGCGGGTGGATAATGTGCGGTAGGGACCAGAGCTTTCCCTCCAACCCTTTGTTAGATAGCAGTGTCCACAACTGACCAAGAAGAAACTTACTATGTATGTGACAGAGAAGTGTTGTTGGTTTTTGCATATTGGTGAAAATAAGATATTTTACTCCTGTTAATAAAGGCACATGAAGTGCTGGCCATTCTCAACTAAACTTACAAGGGAAACAGAAAATGTACACATGTAAACTTCCTCAAATTTGAGAAAGGCTAGTAAGTTGTTCTTTTCTTTCTGCACTTATGAGTTGCGTATTTTTAATCGACTCTGAAGCCTCAACAGTCATGTACACACACAAAAGGAGGGTATTTTAGGCAGGGTTTGCAGTGGACGGTAAATTGAGGCAGGCTGCTATGCCAAACATACTGTCAAGTGTGAAGTCATCAGTAAGGACCACCTTAGGGTAGTTGAAATGTATGAAAAAGGAGCAATGAACAATAACTTACCTGAGAAACATCTGTTCATGGGAATAGCAGTAAAGTGAAATAAAGATCAACTGGAATTCACCACCATGTTACGTCAAAACTTATTTTACATTTTGTAGTTTATGTTTATTTTTTCTTGTGTGCCGATTGGTTTTGTTTAATAAGCATATTTTGATAATTTTATATATGTATACAATGCCTCTTGGTATTATCCATTCCCATGCCTTCCCTCCAGGTCTTGCCCTCCCTAACCCTCTCTTACATAGCTGCCATCTCCCTCCCAACTTCAAGTCTTTTGTTTCTTTCTCTGTTTTGGAGAAATGTCTGAATCTGTAACCCTGGATGTTTTCAATCTCTCAGGGCTTCTGGCTTTTGTCTTCTGAGCTCTGGGATTAAACTGCAGGCCACCACACCTAACAAGAACTTTCTCAAATTCAGTGACTAAGGCCTGGCATGTCTGGCAATCTTCCCAGATGGGTCTGTCCATCATAGGATACAGGAAGAGAAGGAGACACATTTGACTTGAGTTACATAACCCAGGGCTTGCCTTTGTTGAGACAGGATCTTTTGACGTCTTTTTGACCGTCCAGGCTATCGTGGAACCTCAAATTGACCCCCAACTCGCCACCTTCCTGCCGAAGCCTCCCAACAGGCATGCACCATCATGCCAAGAGGAGTTACCACCTGTCTTGGGGCTTCTATTGATGTGAAGAGGCACCATGACCACAGCACCACTTATAAAGGAAAGCATTTAACTGGGGCTGGCTTACAGAGGGTTAGTCCATTGTTGTCGTGGCAGGAAGCATGGCGGCACACAGACATGGTGCTGAAGAGGCAGCTGGGTCTGCAGGCAGCAGGAAGAGACTGAGACACAACAGGTCTGGCTTGGGCTTCTGAGTGAGGACCGCCCCTAGTGACACAGGTCCTCCAACAGCATCACACCTACTCCAACAAGGCCACGCCTCCTAATAGTGCCACACCCTGTGGGGCTACGGGATGTTAAGAACCTCTGATCCTCCAGGTGACTTTGTCTTTCCTGTGGATTTTTATTTCCTTCTTGTCCGTTTCTTGAATTTAATTTTTTTTGAAGGCGGAAATACCAAAGAACTTTACATAACTGTCCTGGATTGTTTTAGGAATCACTCTCCTTTGGAACTAAAATTTCACTCTCACTCACTCACTCTTTTATTTTGAGGATACTTCCTTTTGACGAAATTACACAGTAAAAAGACTTTGGTTAAGCAACATGCTCCAACTAATGAATGATAACTCTGCTTCTTTCAAAATATAACTATAGCTTGAAAATCACTAACTTTCATGAGAAACAAAACTATTTCCTCAACAATCTTCATTCAAGTAGAAAAGGCTGGCGAGCCTCAGTTTTCCACATCCCATACAGGGCGGGTAGGTAGGATGGTCAAGAAGGGTAAGGGCTGTTTCAGAAATGCTTCCCTTGATTTTTGTTATTTGATTTGTTCATTTTGTTTTGGTCTTTCATAAGATTAAAACATTTCTTTTAGAATTTTTCATTGTGTATAATATTGTTACATAAGGCAGTCTGTCTATTTGCTTATTTGTTTATTGTGTGCTCCTGTGTTTACGTTCTGCAGCATGTGTGTGGAAGGTAGAAGACAATTCTCAGGGGGTTCCAGGTATTGAACTCAGGTCATCGGGCTTGGCAGTGCCTTTACCTGCAGAGCCATCTCGCCAGCCTGGCTGTTGCTGCTGCTGCCTCTCCTTCTCCTCCTCCTTCTTTTTGGATCGTGAAGCTCTACAAGCTTTAATTCTCTGTAAATCAGGGTGTCAGATCCCATTGTTTACTCTTTGCTTCCTGATATTTTTTTAACCCACTGAGTTTAATTAGGGTTGCTTGCAACATGGTCTGGGACCACTGGCTGGAGCATGAGCAACTAACCAGTGGCTACAGCACTGAAGAAAATGTCACCATCCCTTTCTAGTTCCCCTGGAAGGGCGAGGGCCTCCTGGGACCCTACCCCATCCACGATGGAATGTTGACGGGTCCGGTCTTGTGTAAGACTTGTATAGGTATGCATAGCCACTGTGCAAGCCTGACTCCGATGGCCGCATCCTATCTGGATGGAAGTGTTCCACGGTGTTCCTCCCCATCCTCAACTCCTACACTCTTTCTGCTCCCTCTTCTACAGTGCTTCGAGGGCCTTTAGTGGGGTGACATAGCTGGGCACTCGGAGGTCACTTACTCTCGGCCCATTTGCCAAATACAAGTCTCTGTATTAGCTTCTACCCTTTGCAAAAGGGAGCTTCTCTTCCCAATGTCGGGGCAGCACTGTCTGTGGGTAGAGAGTTTGACAATATGTCCTCTTAGCAAAACAACAGCCATGGGCTCCCTACTGCGAACCATAGCGTTTTGACTTGGTTTGTAAAACCAGTCGTGTTTCCAATAAGAAGGCAGTTGGTTACACCCTCAACGGTCATGCCACCACCGCACTAGTGGGTGTGTCTTTGCCAGCCAGGTAAACACTGTGGCGATGGAGGTCCATACCTGAGTAAGCCCGCTGACGATGATTCTGCTCCAGCAGGCTGCCTAGCACCTTCAGGCGCTGTGTATGCTGACCAGCAGGCAGAGGGAGTCCAGCTCAGTTACAGTCAGATGTCTCTGGGTCCTATAACCAAAGAGTGTGGGATCTTAGGCAACAGTGCTTTGCTGTCTAGTTCTGGCAAGCAACCAGGGGCAGTGGGAGTCTCCTCTCTGGCCAACAACTCACAAGGAAGTATCCCATAGCTAACTTTTGCTTAAAACCCCAAAACGTCTAAGAGTAACATAATCCACCCATGTGGGTGGAACCCACAGGGCACCCTACGTTTTCATACGAGGATAGTGTCCGTTGATCATATCTCCCCTCCCTCCATCCCCTCCCCTTTCTCACCCACATCCTTCCGCTTAGTTCCCTTTGCTACCCTAGATAGTACCGCGTCCCGGAAGGACATTGCTTTTCTCTGTGAAGAGCCCACCCACTATCTTCTTCCCAGGACTGTGAGCCTCCCATCCCAAGCCCGACTTTCTCAGGATCTGGGACTGTCATGCAGACATCGCCAGTCCAAGCGCGTGGGTGGCTTGAAATGAGGTGGAAACCCGTGCAAACATGGGAGCAGCATTCTGTGACGGGTGCGCAGAATCACTTGAAAGCTGGTCAAGAGAGGGACAAGGGAGATGGGTGTGTAGAGACAAGAGGGCTGGGAGGAGACCAGCGTACGTCCCAGGGTCCCTGGAGCTTTGTCACCTCTGGCCTGTGTTCCCCAGCTGAACTACATCCTTCAGCCGGGAACTGTATTAAAATAACCGTTTCCTGTTCCTCTTTTATTTTTTCTAAATATATCACAAGTCTGTTTCTCTTCCTCACAGTCCAAGCGCTCTCACTAAAACGAGGGAAGAAAGTGCCAGAGGTTGTCTTTCTTTCTCCAAGCTGGCCCTTTAAGGCTCACATAGGCCCCTCCCACGGGGAAATTCCAATTAAAGGGTAACAAGGCCTTTAAGGCCACATGACCATCACTATATATAAAGGTGACAGGAGACTAACATCAATGCCCAATTACCCAAATGTCTTGCCAGGGAGCAGTCTTTAAATAGTCAAAGGCTCCTGGGTATGTTGTCTGTTTCAGAGGAATAAAAGCCAGCTGGGAATGTAAATGACCCTAACCCTCACAGCAGCCTCTCTCAGAACAATGGGGAATTGCTGCTTGTTCCCTGAGCTGGGGCAGCTGGGGCACGGCTGTGCCATTCCATGTAGCAGGGGTCATTCAGCTTGCTGGGCTGCCACTCCATGGGTTCAGGGACTCTTGAATACAGCTCTTTCCTCTCCACTAGCGGGGAGATGGACCTGACCCATCCAGCTTCCCATTGGGACCCCACATCCACATTGACTGTGAACAGTTAACTGCCTAAGCCTGACTCCTTTCAAAGAGCCACCTGAGTGTCACCTCCAGGCCTGGATGGGAGTGAAGAAGCATTTACCAGGCCTAGAGAAGCAAGGTCCCTTTAAGGTACTGTTGTTCTGGGAACTTCATGAATGATTTCCGGGGATGTGGAGGAGGCCAGCTTGGGGCTGACAGATGAGTCATTCCCCACCCCACAGATGTGAGCACAAAGCCTTCTCTACCTCCTTTACACAGTGTTCCTCTGGATGTGTCCAAGTGGACCCATTTAGCAGCAAACTAGCTCCTAGTTTGGAGTAGAAATTCAGACCCACTCTTGCAGCTGAAGGACTGGAAAATTTTAGGAAGATCTGATTTTGATGCAAATCAAAACTCACTCTGCTGTGTGTTAGCTGGTGTTTTTCCCTAGGTTCCCATTACCAAGAGAAACCTGGTTCAGCACAGAACCCTACCCTGCTTCCCAAATCCTAGCACCTGGATAAAACCCAGGCCTCAGAGTATGAGATTTTGCTTCCACAGACAAGTGGGTCTCAGTCAAGTCAACCTCTCCCAAACTCCTGGCAACATTAGGGATTCCTAAGAACAATGAAACCTATTGAAGAATAGACATCTATATGAGACTCTCTAGGGAGACAGATCAATGGTCATGATTGTGGTGATTATGGCAATGAACTAGACAGACAGATAAAAAGATGCATAGATTATAGGTAGATAGATAGATAGATGTATAGATGTGTAGATGTAGATAGATGACAGATACAGAGATACATAGATGATAAGCAGATATAGATATGCAGACACATAGATACATAGATAGATGACAGATATATAGATAGATACAGTTAAGATACATGATAGATGATAGATGAGAGATATACAGAATAGATAGATAGATATAAATACATAGATGGTAGATATAAATAGATGATAGATACATACATGCATACATACATATATGGATACACACATACATAGATATATAGATTGATACATAGGTAGATTAGATAGATGATAGAAAGATAGATAGACAGACAGACAGACAGATAGATAGATAGATGATGGATTGATGGATGGATGATAGGGTGTGGAATAACTTATGACTGGCAGTCTATAAGATGGAGAACTAGAAGCATTTCTTCGTCCAATGCTGAGTCAGCAGAATCAGCAAATACTAATATATAGCAGCATCTTGCCTGTGGGCCTGTAACAATGGCCATGACCTTTGGGTGTGGTTTCAGATGTAGATATGACCCGTTTAAGGTAGAGGAGCTGGGGAGGGAAGCCCCTTTCTTGGGTCTCAGAGAGCATTGGAGAGGCCGGATCTACATCCTTCAATCAGGGATGCCAAGACAGTTACTGTTACCTGTGTAAGTTCATCCCCAATAAAACACCTACTTATCATTTATCATTTAGGCTGAAATCTAATGACCTAGGGGTAGAGGAGCTGCTGGTACAAGTCCTAGAGTCCAAAGGTCAGAGAAACAGAGTTCTGAAGTCTACAAGCAGAAGAATATGGCCAAGCTCCAAAAAAAAATCAGGGGTTGTTTGTTTTATCTGAGCTCCTAGCCAATTGAATGTGGCCTGTCACCGCTGGACAAGAGGGTATATTCCTGTATTGGTCCACTGACTCAATGGCCAGTTTCTACTGAAAACATCCTCACAGGCATACCCAGACAAAATGCCCTCCTAGCTATCTGATATCCTTTGATTTGGTTTGGGTTTTGGTTCTTTGAGACAATGGTTTCATGTACCCCAGGTTGGCCTCAAACCCACTATGAAACTCAAGTTGACCTTATTGGAATTACAGGAATGTCACATCCTGCTAGTATGAAGACAGAAGAAATTCTTGGACTAGACCAAAACTAGATTGCAGCATTTTGCAGAGCCAAATAGACAAGGAGGCTTGGAGCTGTTGCTCAGTGGTAGGACATTTGCTTCAGATGTATGACAACATGGGTTCAATATCCGGTTTGAAAATTTTGACCTGATGGCCAAAGAATGCTTTATACATTCATGATGGTGTGTACACATACACACACACACACACACACACACACACACACACACACACACGTAGGACCCAACAAAAGGATACAGCAGCAAGCTGAAACATCCCCCAGAGTCTACCTCTCACTGGGGTGTGGTTGACTCACACGGGTAAGCTTAGCACTTGGGAGGGTGAGACAAAAGAACAGTTGTGGGTCCGAGGCCAGCCTAGGCCGTATAGTAGATTTCAAGCCAGCCTGGGCCATAGAGCCATAGGATGAAACCCTGTTTGAAATAGGTAAATAAGGGCTAACTTACACAAGTAGAAAGCAAATATTTGTGAGTGCAGACTAGCATAAGTAATTGGTTATCTAAGTAATTAGAGGACGTGAGATGGGAAGACGGTTCGGTGCTTAAGAGCAGTGACTGCTGAGCACTGGGCTGGGCTCAAGGGACTCTGTTGAAGAGAGGGAGGAAAGGCTGTAAGAGCCAGGGGACTCAAATGCATCACAAGAGAAGCCACAGAGATAACTAACTTGGGCTCACAGGAGCTCACTGAGTCTGGACCAACAGCCAAGGAACCTGCATTGAACCAACCTAGGCCCTTTCCATATGAGTGACAATTGTGTAGCTTGGTCTACTTGTGAAATTCCTAGCAGAGGGAGCACAGGCTTTCCTCAATGTTTTAGCTGGCTCTTGGGAACCTGTTCCTCATACCGGGTTGCCTCACCCAGCCTTCATACAAGGAGAGGAGCTTAGTGCTACCTCAACTTGATCTGCCATGCTTTGCTGATACCCATGGAAGGCCTGCCCCTTTCTGATCAGAAACAGAGGAGGAGTGGATTCCGGGGAGGCAGAAGAGAGGTAGGAATGGGGGGAAAGGAGGGAGGGGAAACGGTGGTTGGGAAGTAAAATAAATGAAAGAATAAAAGAGCAATGGCTGCTCTTGCAGAGGACTTAGGTTTGGTTACAAGCACGCCTTGGCTCACAATTGTTCGTAACTCCAGCTCCAAGGTATCTGGGTACCCTTTTCTGGGCTCTGCTACCACTGAGCACACACGCACAGTGCACATGGATTCATGCAGGCAAACGCTGATACACATCAAATAAATCAGTCCCTAGAAATAAGTAAATGAAGGACGACAGAACGCACTCCACAGGTTAATGCGGGTGCTTGTGCTCAAGCAGCTAAGGCACAGCTCCTCCTGTTGCGTGAGCGTGCGACACCCACACTGACTTCCCCCTAGTGAGTCCAGCAGGAGAAGGGCAAGAGCAATTCAACAGTGGAAAACAACTGACAGACTCGACCCCAGCCAGGTGGCCAAGATCAGCTCAACAGCCATAAATCATGTTGAGCAGCAGGATACCACCTCTGATACCACATAATGAGAGCAACACTCTGCCTCTGAGATCTCTCAAAAACTCATAACCCTGGTCCCAGGGAGACGTCCTGCAAACCCCCTCTGAGGGACATTCCCAAAATGCCTGACCAGTAATTCACAACATTGTCAAGGTCATCAAAACAAGGGGAAATTAGAGTCACCATCCCAACCCATAGGAGCCAAAGGTGGCATGCCATTGAATGACCTGTGGTCTAGAAACTAAAAAAAGACATCCGCAAAACCAAGGACCCCTGAATAAAGTGTGGACCGTACTTCATGACACATCTCAGTGTTGGAGGACTGCCTACAGACAACACTCTGTCCTCGTCTAAAACGCTGACACAGAAAACCAAGTGTGTGGTACATGGGGGATTTTTGTACTATTTTTGTAATGTTTTTATTTAAATTAGAAGCATGAATGCTTCACATGTCAATCCCAGCTCCCTCTCCTATCCCTCCTCCCTTGTTCCTCCACCAGCCCCCCCCAGTCCCCCACCCAATCCCCAAATCATTCCCCAGGGAGGGTGAGGTCCTCCTTGGGGGGATCTCTAAAGTCTATCATTTCATCCAGGGCAGGACCTAGGTCCTTCCCCATGTGTCCAGGCTGAGAGAGCATCCCTCTATTTGGAATGGGTTCCCAAAGCTCATTCATAAACCATGGTAAACACTGATCTACTGCCCAAGGCCCCAGTGATTTCTGAGGCCTCCTCACTGAAACTACATTCATGGAGTCTGGATCAGTTCCCTGCTGGCCTGTCAGTCATCAGCCTGGGGTTCAAGAGCTCCCCTTTGTCTGGTCAGCTGTCTTTGTGGGTTTCACGAGCACAGTCTTGACCCCTTTGCTCATCACTCCTCCATCTCTGTCACTGGGTTCCAGGAGTTCATTTCAGTGTTTAGCTGTGGGTATCTGCCTCTGCTTCCATCAGTCCCTGGATGAAGGTTCTAGGATGGCATATAAGGTAGTCGTCAAGGAGGGGTTATTAATGTAGTCTCTCCACTACTGCTTAGTTTGCCAGTTGGTGTTATCCTTGTAGATATCTGGAGATCTCACTAGAGTCAGCTCTCTCTTCAAGCCTATAATGACTCAATCTATTATGGTATCTCTCATCCTGCTCTCCTCTATTCTTACCTTGACTCAAATTTCCTGCTCCCCCATACCTTCTTCTCCCCTCCTCTTCTCCACCTCTCTTTTTCCTGGCTCCCTCTCCCCTCCTCCGATGTTCCCAATCTGCTCAGAAGATCTTGCCTCATTCCACTTCTCTGGGGTATCATGCATCTCTCTTGGGAACCTCCCTGTTTCTCAGACTCACTGACACTGAGAATGTAGGCTGAGACTCCCCTGATCCATATCTAAAATCCATATATTAGTGAGTACATACCATGTTTGTCTTTTTGTGACTGGGTTACCTCACTCAGGATGGTTTCCTCTAGTGCCATCCATTTGCCTGCAAATTTCAGAATTCCATTGTTTTTTTCCGCTGAGTAGTACTCCATTGTGTAAATGTACCACATTTTCTCTATCCACTCTTCAGTTGTGGGGCATCTAGGTTGCTTCCAGGTTAACAATTTTCTTGTAAATCTAAGCTCCTCTAGAATAAAGGCTTATTTTGCAATTGCTTAGATTTATTTTATGTGGGTGAGTGTCTTTTTCAAATGTGTGCTTGTACACCACATGCATTCTGGTACCCACAAAGGTTAGAAGGGCATCATATTCCCTAAAACTGGAGTCACAGGGGATAGAAGCCATTCAATGTGGGTTCTGGAAGCCAAACCTGGGTCCTCTGCCAGAGCATCAAACTTTCTTAATCACTGAGTCGTCTCTTCAGTCCTTAGAGAGCTTATTTTACATCAGATCATTCTAGCACACTGTGAAGATTAGAGTGACGAGTCAGAAGAGGGATGAGCAGATGTGGGTGTGTTACGGATTGTTCCTCCCGCCAGCCTGGTCCCACAGCCGTCTCAGCCCCAAATAAACACACAGACAGGCCTTATATTAATTATGAAACTATTGGCCGATGACTAGAGCTTCTTACTGGCTACCTCTGTCTTAATTATTAACCAATTTCTATTAATCTAGGTATTTCCACATGGTCTTGGCTTACCGGAGAAGGGTCTGGACCTGTTTCTCCTTTAGTGGACTACATGGCGACTGATGCTGCCCACATTTCCCAGAATTCTCCTCATCTCCTAGACCCGCCTATCTTCCTGCCTCATTGGCACAACAGTGCTTTATTCACCAACCAATAAGAGGAATGTATGCAGAAGGACAAGCCCCCAGGCAGGAAAAGATGGTGGCTCTGACTACAGTGCATGGGTAGATCTGACGAGGAAAAGATGGCGTGGCATCCTGCAGAAGGGTGTAATGTGAGCATAAAAGATTGCCAAGACCAAGAACTGGACATACCAGCAAGCAAGGACACAGATGGCACCAAGTCAACACGGGAGATGGTGAGGGAAGTGCTGGCTCTCAGGTCTTAGTATCAAAAGGCCATTCTCCAATTTTTTTTAAAAAAGAGGGATTTGGCCTTGGAAAATGGTTTAACCAGCAAAGTGCTTGCCTTGCAAGCATTAGGACCAGAGTATGATGTCCAGAATCTACCTGAAACATACCAGGTAGAAGGGCACAAGCTGGTAACCCCAGTGCTGGAGAGGTGGGATCCTTCAGGCATACTGACTGGCTAGCCTAGCCTGCTTGGTGAATTCCAGACCAATTAAAATCTCAGTTTCAAAACATTCATAATAAAAAGTGGACAGTGCCTGAGGGATGACTCCCAAGGTTACTTCTAGCCTCCAGACAGACAGGCAGGCAGACAGACAGACAGACAGACACACACTCACTCACTCACATGAATGCACACATGCACATTCATGCATCACACGCACACACACAATTTTTAACTGACCCTGACTTCACGTCTTAGGAGTGCGGTAACAAAATGCTACAAGCTGGATGACTTAAAACAGTAGAAATACATTTTGACACTATTTATTGTAAAAGCCAGAAGCCAAGGTGTAAGAAAGGTCTTGCTCTCCCTGAAGGCTATGGAAACTTCCACGATCTGTCAACGTCTGGGGGCTGCCAATCATCCTTGCTTTATGCCCCCATCACTCTGACCTCTGCCTTCAACATGGCCCTCTCCGTCCATGGCCTATTCTATCCATCCCTCCCCCGTGCCACTCTTCTCTGTGTATGCTGCAAAACGCCGCTCGCCTTTAACAGTGTCCCTAATCCGCATACCCTCACCTTAGCCCCACAACGGCCCAGACCCTCTTTCCAGATAAGGTCACATCCCCAAGGGCCAGGAATTGTAACCTGTTTGTCTTCGGGTTACCGCTCAGCTCACAACACGAGGACGGGACTAGTTTTGTAGCAGAGAGGAAAGACAGACTCAGAACAGGACATGAAGGGATAAAGGACACTTCTGAGGAGCCACCAGGGGTCAAATCTGGGAAATCGGTAAGAAAATAAATAGTGACAGTTATGGATTATAACCCACTGAATAGACATTCATGAGTCCATGCTTCAGGTAGTAACTGAGGGTGGGAGACGGAAACAGGAAAACACCACTGGTCAAATACCAAAGTCATGATTGTAGCCAGACAGAACCCCCGTTAGGAGGGGCTGAAGGTATGGTGGCATATCAGAAACACCTCAGAAGAATGGTCCACAAGACACCCCATACAAAGGGCAGCGTAGTGACTTGACAGCAGAGATAGCTGGCCAACATCACTGCCACCAGTGACTGAAGACAGCAGAGCCGGGGACGAGACATACTCATACCATGAGATTCCCAATACGATGCACTGGACACGGGGCTCACGCCACTTCTGGGCCAATCCGAATTCCTGCTGAAAGTGCATTGCCGTGATCTAGTGATGAGAAAACTTCAAACAAACCCAAACTGGTTCCTGTGCACTGGCTGACTCAAGACTGCTGGCCCAGTGCTCAGGAGGCTGGGGTAGGGTGGCTGTGAATTCCAGGTCAGCCTGGGCTGCATATCAAAACCCTATCCTGAAAAGCCAATTTAAAGAGAGGGGCTGCATATCAAAACCCTATCCTGAAAAGCCAATTTAAAGAGGGGGGGGGGGCGAGGGAGGGAGGGAGGGAGGGAGGGAAGGAGGGAGGGAAGGAGGGAGGGAGGGATGGAGGGAAGGAGGGAGGGAGGGAAGGAGGGAGGGAGGGAGGGAGGGAAGGAGGGATGGAGGGAGAGAGGAGACAGGAAAGGGAGGGAAAAGGATCTCAAATCAAGGGATGTTGTATAAACTTACTTCCCAATATTCCTGGCACTTTGGAAGATGTCCAAGGCCATGAGTAGCACAGACTGGGTAGGCTGGGGAGGTGGACAGGAGGAGGGTGTTGGTAGGGAATGAACCGACTCTGGGCATGGTCTGTAGACAGGCTGTCACTGTCTGCCTGGCCTCTCTAGTGACCTCTAGGCATGTGGGAGGGCAAGGGAAGGCCATTGCTTCTGCAGTGCATATTGCTTCAAAGTAAAAAGTGAATCATGAAGGGAAAAGTGAGCACATCTGAGTCATCTTAGAACTGAAACCAACAGGCCCAGGGGACAGATGACATCGGCAGTGAGGGAGATGGAATTGTGGGAGATTCCTCCCTAGGTCTCTCTCTTACATAACAAGAAGAAATGACGGGAAGCCAGGAGAACTGGAACACTGAAGAGCGTTTTCTAGAGAGATGCCAGAGGTGGGAACCAGTTGAGGTTGACAAGACTTTGCAAGATCTAAAGGGGGGTGGGGCATTGAGACAGCCGTTGAGTGTCAGAGCGGAGTTCAAGGACGCTCGCAAACTATAGATGCCGGGTTCCCGCAACAGTAACTGCGATAGCAGAGAAGACAAGCTGCACAGGAGGCAAGGAGACAGGAAACCATACAGGGAAAACCAGGCATGCTCCACTAAAACTCCCGGCTGTAGGAACATGAGCCTGTGAGCCCAGCACTTCCCCTGGCTGACAGCCGGAAGGTACTGGGTGCTATGAGCATCTGTGTGAGCATGGACGCACATCCTTCCCTTGCTGCGTGCAGAGGTTAACTGTGTGTGACTCAGCCTCTCTCACAGTAGCACGGAAGATACGGTGAAGCCATGGATTTGGCTGTGCCATACCTAGACTTGGGGCCCAAGCCACTACACGATAGGTTACCGCCCACCACTGTTTTGAGCCTCTATGGAGATGGTCCTCTGTGATGCTGTCACAGATGGTGGATCACTGGGCTTCGGAATGGCTAAGGGTCTGTGGTGAATATTCCCCGAGACCCCTCAGGTCCAAACTTTAACCCTTTCTGCCCTGTTTCTCACCTTGAAAGTAAATTCTGTGGGCTCCATCAACCACGCCCTCACTCTCTCTCTGGCTTCTGACAGGGTTTGGCCAAAGTGCAGCATCCAGAAAAAGTCAGAGGGCAGGAGAGGGGTCAAGGTGGCCAGCTGTTCATGGCTGTCCCGAGACAAAGGCTGACAGTGCCCTGTGCTTCTACGCATCCCTCAGCTCCCAGGAGCAGCCCTGCTGTGTAGCTTCAGGTCTTCCTGGCTTCCGGGAAAGCAACGCTTGCAATTCCTCCCTTTATTAGTTTTACCTAACTCCAGCCAGTGTGCTGAATCCTTCAGCTAGAAGGTGGAGGAGCTTGGACATCAAGATGCAAAAACCTTAAGATTATTTTTTGTTGTTGTTAAAATAAAAGAAAGCTGGGCCTGGGAATACAGCTTAGTCAGTAAAAGAGCTTGCCTTGCCAATGTAACAACCAGAGTTCAAACTCTGGAGCCTGTGTCAAAAACCAAAACACAAATGGGACTCCCCAGAGCCCATGCTCAGAAACAACAGGTGCATAAAAAGGCATGGTGGGACACAGCCCAGCCTCATCAGCGAGGCCGACAGCTGGGATCCTGAGTCTTTCTAGACTGCTTTGGGAATCCACGCCAGTCACAGATCCTGTCTCAAAACACAAAAAACATGTGGGTCAGTAAGACAGCTCAGTGGGTAAAGGTATTTGCCTCCGAGTGTGGTTACCGGAATCCAATGCCTGGGATCCACATGGTAGAAGGAGGGAACAGATTCCCACAGGTTGTCCTGTGACCTTCACAGGCAGGCCACAGCACATGCGCACACTCACACACGTGCATGCACACAAAACAAATAAATGAAAAATTAACTACAGACAAAAAACGGTGGACAGCACATGAGGGACAGCAGCCAGGTGTGAACTCTAAACTCTGCGTGGATGAACACACGCCTGCCCCAACATATGAATGAGTATACACACACACACACACACACGCACACAGCACACACACACACACCTATACACACACATGCACACACACATGCACGGTGGACAGCACATGAAGGACAGCAGCCAGGTGTGAACTCTGAACTCTGCGTGGATGAACACATGCCTGCACCAACATATGAATGAGTACACACACATGCATGCACGCACACAGCACACACATGCACACACACACCTATACACACACATACACACACACACACACACACACCTTTAGGTGACATAGACCTGGATACCAAGGCTGCTTCCAGAGCCTGCTCTGCTACTTATGCTACTTATAAACAATGAAAGGAAATCAAGTCCTTTTGAGTACTAGCCCACCCGCAAGATGGGGACACCATCAGACCTCCCGTCAGCCGGCCCTGAGAATCCAACTCAAGGGCGTCTGGGAATACACCGTGCTCCCTCAGAGCCCATGCAGCTCTCACCGCTCTAGCAGCAACGCGACGCGTTGCACTAAGCCAACCATAGCACACTTTCTGTTGCAACATCATCCCCGGAGACGACAGCAGCCACTGGCATGGGAGAAAGCTAGGAGCGCCAGTGTCACACAGCCTTGTCTTTGCTCAGAGACACTCGGTGAGTGCCTTGTCGTGTGCATTCGCATGGTTCCAGAGGACCACTTGGCTTGTTCTCAGACAGCTGTTGTTCAGCACCTCGGTGGAGTCAGACAATGGGGCTGGTGATGGACTCCCATCACGTCGGATTTTTCTCCTCCTCTGCCCAGACAGGTTCTCGAATGCACAAAAGCACTCAGGAGGAAAAGGAAGGCTGCTCGGTGACATTACCCAGAACGTGTTTTGACTACATTCCTGGTCCGTAGAAAGGGCAGAGCTGTATGCCACATCTGTGCCTGTTCCGACTGCTTCTAATGAGTCCCTGAATGCTGACGGGAAGGCCACTTAGGCCTGACTAACTGGGTCACCATGGTCTCACACAGACATGGGCAGGCTGCAGTATCTAAGTCACTGACATCAAAGTGGCCAGCGGACCCGGTTCAAAGTCACTGGAAGGTGACGGTGAACTGCAGGCAGCATCAGGAGCCAGGGCTAATCCGATAGCACAAGGCAGCCAAGAGTGCAGCTGGCCCGTGCTCCCCGCTCTCACTGCAGTCAGTCAAGTCGGGTGCTGCAGGGCTGGTCCCTCATGTTCCTCCTCCGTGATGCGCTCACCATCAATATCCCCTTCTGTATTGTTTACTTAACCTGCTTCATGTAAGGCAGCGCAGTATCCTGATTAAACACACGGATTTGGGTTGAAATTTTATGTCGTGACCACACAGTGGAAAACCAGGGTAACTTGCCAATAACACCAGCAACAGTTGAATGAGTACGATGAAAATAAGCACTACTGCCTGGTCTGAATAAGTACATTAGAAGTGAGCCATTGCCCATGGGACAATCTACTGCCACATCTGAGCCATTGCCCATGGGACAATATACTGCCAGATCTGAGTCATTGCCTATGGGACAATCTCCTCATCACTTTGACTTTTTAGAAGACAGCAGTTGGTAGCAGATAATTGGGTCAACTTATTTTTTAGCCATTTTTTTATAATTTAGCAGACATTGCACCTTAATACAATTCATTATTAAAATTGCATCCTCATGAGCATATAAATAAATAATTTTGATGGGCAATTGGGGCTGGAGAGACAGTTCAGCAGTTAACAGCACTGGATACTCTTATAGAGGACCCAGGGTTGGTTCCCAGGACCCACAAAGTGGCTCACAACCATCTGTAGCTCCAGTTCCAGAGAATCTGATGCCCTCTTCTGGCCTTGGCAGGTACTGCAGGTGCATGGTGCAGGTAATACGTGCAAGCAAACACTCACACGCATAAAGAAAGGAAAAATAGATAAATCGGATTTTAGAAGAGTCTGTGGTTTTCAAATCACAACTGACTTTTTCTCCTAGAATTAGAAACAAGGGAAAATAGCTTTCCACTTTCCGGTCGTGCTATCCACTCTTGTTCTGGCTAACATCACCTGGGACTACATCTGCGGCCATGTCTATCTGTGACCCTGGGTGACCGCCAAGCTATAGCGCTGTCACCTGCACTGTTGACTCCTGCCGCAGTGAGAGCAGCCATAATGATGGCTTTCGGGACTGAGGCTCGTAAGGTAAGTGAGTACTGTTCTCAATCTCTTCCAAGCACCATCTCCAGTACAGGCCGCAGGCTCTCTGTCCCTGGAGAAGGTAGCTGTGAGCTACAAGGATGGACCACACTTCCCACCTGTGAGGGCACCTGCAATTCTCTGTCTTATCCTGGTGGCAGGATCCCGTCTTTTCTGCTGCTGGAAGGGGGGGGGGTGCCCGTGGCAGAAACGATGTTGGAGTGACATTCTCCAGGAATTCTGGAACCCATCTCCCCTAAGAGCCAGAAAAGGAAACCACACCCACTATGTCCCCGAACACCCTTTAGCCAACAGATGAGCATCTTCTCATTCCCATGTCAGACTCAGCTGTCGTGTGGGGCATGGGCGTGGCACAGGTGTGGCTCAGACGCTCATCTGTCTTGCCATGCTTCCTGCCGTGGGGTGGTTATGATGGAGTCCGCAGAGATGGCAGGTGAGGGTAACCATCCAACTGACCCATGGAAGAATACAGCTGGTCCGTGATCTGCTGAAGCAATTAGTGTGACACAACTCGTTCTCGGGTACATCACACCCCTAAGTCCCTGCTCCAGGCCAAAAGCCCTATTCTGTGTGCTGCTGATAGAGTAGAGAATGGTGTAGACAGTTCTCTATTCCATGGTCTGGATGGTGGCCTGGAAGAGATAGATAATGGGCAAAGACATGCTGTGGCAGGTGTTCCTGGTCATCACAAGGAAGGAGAACGCACAGACACAGGGGATCCGTTTTGTGCAGGAAGCCCAGTTGGGCCTTTGGGCAGAATAGGCATTTGAGAAAAGACCTGCAGAAAACGAAGGGATGAGCCCATTTGCCTGTCTGGAAAGGTAAAGGTACCTAATAGCAAGATCAATGGGGCCAGGATGCAACAGGGCCTGGCAGGTACCTTTGAGAAATAGAGGGGAAGCTGGTATCACCAGGGAGGTCAGAGGGGAGGGTGTGGGGAGGTCACTGGATCAGCAAGGAGAGCATGAACGGAGAGTTGGCCTGACGCTAAAGAGGATGGTAAGCCACCAGGCTGGGGCCAAGGACGCCTGTTCTGCACCTTACACTGAATAGCGCCCGTGCTGGGGGAGGGCCAGAGGCTAGACAGCAGGTAGGATCCCTCCCTAACAAGGTTCCCACGGAAAGGACTGGTGTCTCTGACCTATGGGAAGCAATTGTGTCAGTAATTGTGTCATGAGAGGTGACAGTAGACTGTGGAGATCCCTCACCCCCTCTGGCCACAGGAGACAGTCAGGGGCACCATCTACAGCCCTCACCAGCCACAGAATCCCATCATAGCGTTGATCTTGGATCTCCCACCCTTCAGAATGCTGAATGGTAAATGTCTGTCAAGTCACTTATATGTGCATACACAAATACACACAGGCATGAATGTACACACACACACACACACACACACACGCATGCATGCACACACACACGCATGCACACACTCATATCAGTTCATAGTGCTTTTGTTAGAGCAACATGGGAAGATAAGAACAATCTAGAAAGACTTTTTTCCTGCTCCTCACCTCCCCGGGGCTCTTCCCAAATGTCTTCTTAGCCCAGGCTGGCTGTACAGGGGCTGCCTCACCCACAAGCCATAAGAGCACAGGAGACTACAGGGCAAGCACTAAAGAGACTACTGGCAGGCAGTTACTCTAGAGGTTAGGATTCGGTGCTCTCACCACTGCGACCCGGGTTCGGTTCCCGGTCAGGGAACCAATGTTGTTAAAATGTCTAAGTTTAACCAGTAACGTAACACAAACTGTGACTCAACGATCCCACATGGAGTTTTATTGGTGGACAGGGAGAGGAAGTGGGGGTGAGGAGTAACCAACCTGTGCAGAGCTGAGAGAGATAAAATGAGAGAGAGAGAGAGAGAGAGAGAGAGAGAGAGAGAGAGAGAGAAAGAGAGGATGAGATGATGAGAGTAAGAGAGTAAAAAGAGTGTAAGCGGGCAGGGGTCAGTCCTTTAAAGGGGTCCTTTGCACCTGCGTGGTTCTCACGGAACTCTGGGCTGGCCAGAGTGCTGCCTGAGTGCATCCTGCCAGGCCAGCATAATGCCTGAACCTTTCAGTTACCCCTGAGAAGCTGTAACTACATATATGGTTCGCTCGTCATCTTCATCTACACGCCCATCTTCTCTTCCAGCCCCTTTATCCATGTGCACAGCACAGGGCAAGCCTTCTGCACCCACAGTGTCTGAGATGGAAAAGAGTGCTCGCCATCCAACAGGACAGCAAGAGAGATACTAGTCAGTGGAGCACTAGTATGAACCTTCTAGAACCTACGGTTGACTTCAGACAGCTGCTTGCATTCCCAGGGCCTCGGGTTCCTCTGCCTGACGAACACTGGTGAATGACATGAACTTGACGGGTGACAGAAAGCTGGGTGCTCATGAGTGTATAGATCAATCGATGGCCTCTGAAGAGCAGGCATTTGGACAACCAGAAGCTAATCACACCTTTGGGCTCTCAGGCAACAGTAGCAAGATCAACAGGCTATACCCACTTTGAGTTGGCTTTGCTTTTGCTTTGAGGCGCTGTGCTGTGTAACCCAGGCTCACCCTAAAGACTCTGCATAGCCGAGACTGGTCTTGAACAACCCATCCTCCTGCCTCTACCTCCCGAATGCGGCGATTATTACAGGTACACATCTCCACATCCAGTTGTCCATGCTGAATGGCAGGGAAAGCCTTGCTTGCAGTGCAGAGAAGTTTGGAATAATGATCTAACCCTCCCTCCCCATAGTATGGCATCATAAACAAGACTCTGATGGACTCAGCCAAGGGTGTTTCTAATTTCAGTGGAGTTCTGTTGGATGGCTTTGCTTGTCAGGGGATCGGAATGTAACTGCTGCTGACCTTTTCAAACCAAGTTAATTGCCAGGGTTTTAAGGTTATGCAGCTGAATTTTGCCGTCTATTGATGGAGGGGGGTTGCAAATTCCTCTCCTGACTCTGATTTCTTCTCCGGGAGAAAGTAGGAATTGGCCTTCATACCTCTCATCTTCTCTAAGTATTCAAACGTTTTCTGTTTCCAAATCAGTGTGGCTAATTACATGGCATAATTTCTCAAGTGACAAAGGTAATCTATTCTCTTAGCTCTTTGTGTATTCATTAAGTTTCGTGGAGGACTTCCCACGAGGCCAGACACGTGCTGGGCTCAGTAGATACAATGGCAAGTTGAGCATTGCAGCCCAGTGGAGAAGAACACAACGGATCCAGTGACTAGAAAACCACACTTAAGGTTGTTGTGCTTAATGGATAACAAGCTGCAGAGGAGTAAGGTGGGTGTGGGGACACCAGACCTTGAGCAGAAACCCACTTCCCCTTTGGCCTGGGAGCAGGCAGCTGTGTAATGTTTGCTGAAAACAATTCAGTGCTTTAAAGCTCTTGATAGGGCTCAGATAAGGGCTCACTCACTGAGATACCATGACTTTCACACCCCCTACGGCTAGATGCCTCTTCCTGTCCCCCCTGCGGTGTCTCCCCGATTCTGGGGCCGGAGATTAAACCACCAGCCAGGAGGGTGAGAAGTCTGGAAAGAATTGTATGTAGATGGATGGCAGAAGTCCTTAAAAAGGGAAGCTCTTTTTTCTTGGGGAGACTTCTCCTGAGAGCTCTCTCCTAAGCCGGACTGGGGTCTCCTCCTAAGCTGACTTGGGAAGCATAAAGTTTTCTTAAAGCAACCGACCGGTCTCTGTGTCATCTATCCCGACCACCTCACTACATTCTCGGATGCAGGCCGCACAACAGGTGCAACAGGTGGGCACCAGAAAGATGGTGTCCCGAGTGCAGGCAGCAGGAGAGCATTTTATCTCTGGGGGAGTTAAAACAGGGCCAGTGAGGTGGCTCAGGGGGCAAAGGCACTCACCACCAAGCCTGATGACCTAATTTCTGTCCCAGAACACAGTGGCTGAAAGGGAAAAAAACCAACTCCCAAACTCTGTCCTCTTGTCTACTACACATATTATGACAGGCACACACACCTGCACATGCACACATAGAGAGATATACACATACATACATACACACATACATACATACACACAGATACACAGATACATAGATATTTAAAATGTAAATAAAACAAATTAGGTCTGTTTGTTTGTATTGTCAGATCTTGCATGAAAACGTGAGCAGTTTTGGTAATAAAAGGCTCCTTGCTGCTGCAACAATAGAAGACAGGAAATTTGATTGGACCAATTCATTCAACGGAGGCATCCAAGGATGTGTGTGACTTAAGCTGGCCTGGGGAGGAGAACAGCAGTCAACCAGACAAGCAGCAGAGAGCAAGGCACCCCACAGCGGGGCACGCATGAGCAATTGCAGGGTGCTAGGTAAGCCCTCCTCCATCAGAGCAAGGACCTCACAGTTGACATGTGATGAGTGGGCCAAGTCACGAATGGGAATTGAGAGCAAATATTCCAGAAAGCAGAGAGTAAGCTGAGCGTGACAGTGCGCACCTGCGACCCCACCCATGACCCCAGCATCCAGAGACTCGGAAGTTCGTCCTCAGCTACAGAGAGAGGTTGAGACTACCCTGTTATATGTATACACCTATATATTCCAGGAGGAACAAAGGAGGGAGGGGGAGAGATGGAGATAGGGAGGGAAGGAGGGAGGGAGAGGGGTGGGGGAGAGGGAGGGAGGGAGGGAGGGAGGGAGGGAGGGGAAAGAAAATAGAGGGGGAGACAATGGGAAGAGAAAAGGAGAGGTGCTGCTTAGCAACTCTTCAACCTGGTAATTACTGCGCTCACCTTGGAGCTGTCCCCATCCTCAGGCACGTGAAGAGGACAGAAATTTTCTTGCTGTTGCCACCACCTAAGACAACCCAGATGGACAGGAAGGAGATAGTACAACCTACCCGTCCTGTCTCACTTCTCCACTGTGTAGTGTGCCCTAGAGTAAGACTTCAGAGGGTGCCCCTGATAAATGGGCAGAGGAGCAACGCAGATTACAGAACCCTGTGTGGAGCAACGCAGATTACAGAGCCCTGTGTGGAGCAACGCAGATTACAGAGCCCTGTGTGGAGCAATGCAGATTACAGAACCCTGTGTGGAGCAACGCAGATTACAGAGCCCTGTGTGGAGCAACGCAGATTACAGAACCCTGTGTGGAGCAACGCAGATTACAGAACCCTGTGTGGAGCAATGCAGATTACAGAACCCTGTGTGGAGCAATGCAGATTACAGAACCCTGTGTGGAGCAACGCAGATTACAGAGCCCTGTGTGGAGCAATGCAGATTACAGAGCCCTGTGTGGAGCAACGCAGATTACAGAACCCTGTGTGGTGTGACCTGGTTGAAGCACAGTGGAAACAGTAGTGGAGTGACTCTTACTTAAGAAGGGATGTGGAATTGGAATAATTCTACAAGCATGTGGAAAAGTCTGAGAGTATCATGTTCAAAGTACTAACAGTGGCATGCCTTTTCTGATGTTTGGGTTTTTTTTTTTAGTTTGCTTTTAATTGGATATACTCGTGGGGTACAGTGTGATAGCGTGATACATGTAATTACATGTATGTAACTAAGACAACCACCATTATCACCATTACTATACCACCACCATTACATCATCATCACCATCACCACCATCGTCACCATCATCACCACCATCATCACCACAGTCAACACAATCACTATCATCACCAACACCATCATCATCATCACCATCATCATCATCACCATCACCATCACCACCATCATCACCACAATCAACACAATCACTATCATCACCAACACTATCATCATCATCACCATCCTTACCATCATGACCATCATTACTATCACCCTCATCACTATAATGAGAGCACACCAAGTACCACATACATTGTTAAATTGCTTCACATGGATCATTTAGTCAATAACTTGATCAACTCCATGCTTCTATATGATAGAGAAGATTACCTTAATATTATTGAATGAAAAAAAAACACCTCATCTTGAAAGGTCAAATCAATGACCCAAATGAAACATTAAGTATTGATCTACAAACAACAAAATAACACAATTTAATGTATAAAGTTAGTGTTTATAATAGGACAGAGGAAACGTATAGCTTGAGTTTGCTTTAAGTTGACCTCAGGATGACTCTGGTGTGGATCTGGGGGGACAGCTCAGTGGGTAAAGTGCTTCTTCTGCAACTATGAGGACATGAATTCAGTCTAGTCATAGTGACACACACCCATAATCCCAGTGCTGCAGACATACAGACACATGGATCCCTGAGAGGTACTGGCCGGCCAGCCTAGCCTACTCAGTGAGGCTATCAGGTATCAAAAACAAAGTGGATGGTACCTGAGGAATGACATCAAAGGTGGCCTTCTGGTTTCCATGCATATGCAATACATGCATGCCCATGCACACGTGCACACACACACACACACACACACACAATTCTGACACATCTCAACCATTGGCCATTTTCTACTCCGTTATTCAGTCCTTTCTTCTGTTGCTAACTAGCATCACACATGAGGTAGAACCAAGAAATGCTAAACAACAGAGAAAAGCCCTTGCTTGTCACAATGAGGCAAGCAGCTCGCAACCTCCTTGAACATCTGGTATCCTGACTATATGAATAAAACATCAGGGGTGACACAAGCCATTGTGAGGTCTATAAAAAGAAAAACAGATCTCCATGTGACAAGAGTATCCAGCGTGCCCGGTGTCAGACACTGAGCTGGTAGGTGAGGCGGAGCACTGTGCTACACTCAGTTAGACCAAGAAGTCACTTCATCTGTTAAGTGTTTATGTGTTAAAAGGTCATCATGCTTCTCTGCTGAAAGTGGATCTGGAGGTCATTTGACTCAGACCCAAGTTTGTCGTTGCTTTCCCACCGTCTTGTGAACTCCATGCCTGGATGTGACAACAAACTCTGTAGGTTTGGGGGTGGGTAATCATACCAGAGCCTCCTAAGTAGCACACTGCTTTAACAAGTTTTCATGTGAATTCTGTGACCTGGGAATAGACACTGAAGTGAGTTTTGCCTCCTCCCTCTGCTTCAGAAAATCAGTCAAGTGTGGAATAGGAGTTCATGGTGGAGAGAAAGTTTATCATCTAAAATCAAAGCCTTATAAAGAAAAATCAATCATGCCTAACCCAAGATGTCACAATGCCTCATACACACACACACAACGAGAAAAATAACAAAAAAAAAAACTCTGTGAAGATGGATGGATGGGTGAGAGTGTGAATAGGGGTGAAGGATGGGTGGATGGATAATGGATAGGTGGATGTGTGTATGTATGTATGTATGTATGTATGTATGTATGTATGGATGGATGGATGGGGAAATGAATGGGTGGATGGGTTGGGCATTGAATGGGTGGGTGGGTGACTAAGTAAATGGATAGATGAATGGATAGGTGAATGGATAAGTGGAAGGATGAATGATTCTGACCAAAAATAACTTGGGAAAGAAAGGGTTTATTTGGCTCACAGGTTGTGTTGGCTACTTTTATATCAACTTGACGCAAACTAGAGTCATCTGAAAAGAGTGGATCTCAACTGAGAAAATGCTTCCATAAAATATGGCTGTAGGACATTTTCTTAGTGATTGATTGGGGAGGGACCAACCCATTCTGTGTGGTGCCATCCCTGGACTGGTGGTCCCAGGTTCTGTAAGAAAGCTGGCTGAGGAAGCCATGATGAGCAAGCCAGTAAGCAGCTTCCCTCCATGGCCTCTGCATCAGCTCCCGCCTCCATGGTCCTGCCCCATTTGAGTTCCTGTCCTGACTTCCTTAAAGGGTTAATGCTGATGTGGAAGCGTAAGTCAAAAAAGCCCTCTCCTCCATAAGTTGCTTTGGCCATGGCATTTCGTCACAGCCATTGCAACCCTAACTAAAATGCAGGTTATAGTCCACCATCAAGGGAAGCTAATGTGTGAATTCAGGTCAGGAACCTGGAGTCTGGAACCAAAACAGAGAATACACAGGAACTGTTAGCAGCTTGCTTGTTGTAAAGCTCAGGCCCACCTGCCTACAGAATGCACCGCCCACAGTGGGCTGGATCCTCCTATATCAACGAGCAATTTAGAAAAATGCCCCACAGATATGGCCACAAGTCAATTTGTTGGAGACAATTCTTCAGTTGAGGTTCCCTCTCCTCAGGTGACCCTGGGTTTGCGTCAGCTTAACAGCTGAACCATGGTGCTCTGGTTCTGTTTAGTAAGGGAAGTGCTCCAAGCAAAACTCACTTCCCTCCAAGATAGGGCAAGAGTGAGAATGTAAAAATTATAAATCTCTTTGATCCAACTTACATACAAAGGCCTGTAAATTTTCAAGGTATGTTTTATGCGTAGGCTGAAGAAAGCGCTATTGTTGGATCACAGTAGCCCACGGCATAAAGTCTGTTTGCTCTTAACACAATGCTAAGAGCTAGCACAGACATTCATGGCACCACTCAGTTCAACGTTGCCACTGCAATGTTTGATGGAGTTGTTGCAAGCAAGTGGGGAGCCTTACGTCAGCCTCTTGGAGCCAAGGTAGGAATTTAAGACACTGTAGAGTCGGGGAGAGAGCCATGCAGTGCACTCGGTACAACATCCTAGAATCTGAAGGCACAAAGAAAAGAAGAAAATTTGGGTTCTTGAGCTCCTAAGAATTGGTTGTTAAAAAAAAACCTTATGTTGCTGGGTATGGATATAACTAACAGTAAAAGAGTTTCAGCTAATTTTATTTTTTATGCCAGTTTCAGGCAGGGGATGTAGTAAAGTCAGTAGTACTCTTCCCTGTATGTCGCATACTTGAGACCCTGGATTTAAGCCTCAGCACTTAAACTAGGTGTGGTGACACAGCCTTGCAAGCTCAGCACTCAAGAGATGAGGCAGGAGAGGTGGGAGTATAAGGTCTTCCTTGTCTACCTACAGTGTGTGAGGCCAATCTGGGCTACATGAGGCCCACTCTCAAAAATGTTCATAAATACTCAAAAGCATTCACCACTGGCCTCCCATCTCTCTAGTGAGGCTGTGCTGGGATACACATCCACACCTAAGCACACCCCCATCGTGCGTTCCATTCTTCTGACGGTCCCAAGCAGGTGAGCCTGCATGGCATAAGAGGAGAAGATATATCACTTTGTTTACCTGGTCCTCAGATAAACAATCCGTGGTCACCATAAGCCTTTTTTGTTTGCCCTCCAGGAACGCGACTTCTGTTCCATGAACAACCTGCCCCTCCACCATCAGAAGATCCAACCTGGGAGAGAAGCACACCTCTATTTGATGATCCTTCTCTCAGTGGTAAAATTATTTTTTTTTGTAGAGAGGACAAGACAGCTCAGCCAATAAAGGTGCTTACTGCCATGCCTGACTGCCTGCATACCATCCCCAGGACCAATACGGTGGGAAGAGAGAACCAATGCCCATAAATTGTTCTCACCTCCATATATGTGCTGTGGCATGTATGTGCCCATGCATGTGTGCAAGCACACACATACACACACACACACACACTAAATAAATAAGTAAATAAATAAATGATCTTTAAATGGATTTCGTGTTCAAATCTATCTGAAATAAATCATCTTCAGAGCTTTGTCAGGGCACACTGGAAACGCCTGCTTGGGCACCCTTGGCATATTTCACCGTTATTAAAGCTGTAGCCAGAAACAAATAGATAAGCTAAAACACGGAAGAGCCTGAATGATCTGGGTAACAGAAAATCAGGAAACAGCATCGGCTTTGGTAGATTAGAATCAAGGAAGGCTACAGCACTCGTCGTGGCTCTGACTCCCTGTGGTGGAGCTCGGTGGTGGCCCCAGATGGATGGCGCCTGCTCTTCTGCTGCCCCTGGTTGATAAATGTGCATCCGTTTTTCATTTTGAAGTGTTATTTCCTTTTGCAATTTGCCAAGTGCCTTTTCATGCCCCATTTGAAGACCGTCCCATGAGCAAAGCCCCTCCAGGGGAGACAAGTTAATTATCTGACTACCACTCTGATTGTTGGCTTCTGGAAATAAAATTCTTCCCCAAGCCCAATGGCAAAGAGCCAACTGTTGGACAGGGGTGTCAGATTCCCACAGGACCAGCTGACACCCAAGGGAAGAACCAAAAGCTACGAACCCAGATGTGCAGCCACGCACACCTGGTGAGGTCCTCCTCTGGTGAACCACGGCCAGATGTGCAGCCATGCACACCTGGTAAGGTCCTCCTCTGGTAAGCCTGGAACCTGGGGCACTGTGTTTAGTCTCAGAGTCCCAGTTCCACCACCGCAGAGTTACTCCTGCCTCTTCAGCTGCGTGAGTGCCAGAAAGTGTAAATAGCCTTACAAGCACAAGACCCTTGGCACGCCGTAAGCATGGAGTAGATGTTTCCATTCTGAGAAACCACACTGGATGCAAGATCCCCTTCCATCACGGGAAGATGTGGGAGGCATCGCAGGAAGCATCCCTGACTCTTACTTCGGAAATGTTTCCACAGCAACTGCACTACATGTGTGTTTAAGATACATTGTATTTGCTACTTTTCTCATTGCTGTAACATAATGCCTCATGAGGAGCTGTTTAGGGAAATGTTTGTTCTCACATACAGCTCAAGGGAACACAATCCTCGATAATGAGGAAGCATGGCCACAGGAAGGGAGACAGCTGGTCACACTGCACCCAGGCTGGGACACAATGTAATTCCTCCAGTCAGAATATAATTTACAGACCAGAGGTGCAGCCTAACATTAGAGTACTTTGCCTAGCTTGAAAGAGGTCTTGGGATTAATAACAAAAAGAAATAGTTTATTGTAAGACTTAAGGACATAGAAATATATATATTTATATGTACACTATATTAAATATATGTTAAAGGAAAAAGGAGAGTGGAAACATCCCTTTGGCTTAGCATGTAACTATTCAAGCTGCGGGACGTGTATTCTAACTCAAAAGGAAAAAGCACCTAGCGCAAGATCCAAGTATGTGTTAATTACAGCTTGCTTATTTGATACCACTGATATGTGTCAAGCTAAGCAAAAGCATAGACTGAAAGGCTAATTGGAAGGGGGACAGTGATGGCCTAGACCAAGAGCACTGACGATCTCAGATGCGCTGCCTCCACATCTGAGTATTAAACTGAAGCGCGTGGCAGGCCAAGATAAGAAAGTGAAGTGAGATCAACAGCGGGGGTGGGGGAGGGCCAACAAGGTGATGTCCGCCATGCTGACCCATGTCAAGGGAAACACCCAGTGCTCAGCCTCAACCCTGCAGGATCCTCCATGGACCACAGTAGACATGATTCCCAACCAGATACAACAATGTGGACCGCTTCACAGCACAGCTTACCACCAACTTTCGTTCACACAGAGGGGCCCTCACGATGCCTCTGGAGAAACAGATGCGTGAGCTAACGTAAGCACACCCTGCCAGCGGAGTTTAACTGCAGGTTTTTTAAAGGTGTGGTTACTGATGCTTTTTAGGGAATGAATGATTCTAGAACCCTGATCTTGGAAGCTGTGTGAACAGAAAGCACCACACACGGTTGACTTGATTTGTGTGAGACTTCGTTGCTTTTTATCTCTGTATAATGCAGTGAGGTGGGTTTTGTTTTTTTAAAAAAAAGTGTGCAACCACATAGCTGTTGTGAGAATTACCACGTAGAAAAGCTCTGTAACCCCAAAAAGGTCCCTGTGGCCTTCAAACCTATAGCTGTGACAAATTACAGAGTAGACTACTTAAGGAATGAGTTACCTGAGCTTTTTGGATTGGAGGTTATATTCTCAGCTGGATAAACTGTTTCTGGACCTGAGGCACTGTAGGCCAGGGTGATGAAAGGGTGTGGTGCAGCCAGGCTGTTTATGTGATGTTTTAGATTAAGGATCTGTGGTTTGGTTGGCAAACATCACTGAAGTGAACCTTCGGTACTTCATTGGGGGCTGTAAGACCAATGCAGAGAAGACGTGGTCCAAGGAGGCTAAAGCTGCCTCCCAAGCTGGCAGCCAAACTTGGCAATGTGTAAGAGTCACCCTCACAGTACTGGCTTTCAGGACATGAAAGATGTAAGATTGACGGGGTCATGGAGAGAGCCTGGGGCCTGGCACTGTGGGGCAGGGGCAGAGTTCCTGAAGAGGGGCAGGGAAGGCTGTTGTTGAAGATGCAGTCTCGTCTGCAGCAGAGACCTCAGGGCAGGGTGTCAGAGAGGTCAGGACCATGGGACACCTGCCAACAACCGGTTGAAGTGGAGGTGGCCCGTGCCTCACGAGGCAAACTGTGTGTGCTCAGACAGCAAGGCTGGAGAAGCAGGGATGTCCAAACACTATGGAACTCAGGAGACCACGATTTGAGTTCAAGATGTTGGGCACTGAGCTTTTACACTTCGGGGTTTTGCCTTGATCTGATTATAGTAGATACAGATATACTCTGTTTCTTCCCTCTTGGTTTATTTATTTATTTATTTATTTATTTATTTATTTATTATTTATTAGTTTTACAGGAGCCTCATAGTTAAGACACTTTGAACTTTTTTATATACATTGCTGTTTTGTCTGCATGTGTATCTGTGTCAGGGTGCCAGATCCTCTGGAACTAGAGTTACAGACAGTTGTGAGCTGCCATGTGGGTGTTGGGAATTGAACCCTGGTTCTCTGGAAGAGCAAGCCAGTGCTCTTAACTACTGAGCCACCTCTCCAGCTCAATACTTTGAACGTTTAAAGAGGCATTGAACTTTTAGAGTCCTGGACTATTTTAAAGATTGTTGAACTTTTAAGCTGTACTCTGTTTTATGTTGTAATATCAACATGAGATCTTGTGGATAAGAAATGAACGGTTATAGTTTAAAGTAATGTAAACTTGACAAGAAGTGGAATGTCCTACTTAGATTCAGCTGTCAACTTGCTTAAAGTCATCTAAGGGAGTCTCAACTGAGGGATAGTCTTGATTGATGATTGACATGGGAGGGCCCAGCCCACTGTGGGCGGTGTCAGCCCTAGTCAGTTGGGCCTGGGTTACACAGGGAAGCCAGCTAAGCGTGGTCAGGAGATAAAGACAGAGAGCCACATTCCTCTATAGTCTCTGCTTTAGCCCAGCTTAATTTCCTTCCCTGACTTCCCTTAATGAAGAACTCTGACCTGGAGTGTAAGCCAAATCAACCCTTTCCTCCCCAAACAGGAACAGAACGGAGCAAGGACAGCAGTAACTCAGACCCACAGAGACAGGAAGATGGCCAAGGGGAGTAAACTGGGGTCACCTCAGAGTGGCGAATTAGTGGTGGGTCCTGCCTTCTGTGGTTTTTGTAAAGTCTGTGTGGATGGGATATTTTCACAACAAATACCTTTTCTATTTCTGAAAAAAAAATGGCTGTGGGTGGAAATAAACAGGAAGAAGGATGGATCATGAATGATCATTCACGTTGTGCAGTCAATTCATCTTGTGCGCCCTGATGAAAGCTTAATGAACCTAGATGCCACCTGAGCATGAAGGTGTGATCGGGGCATGCTCCAACCAGGGTCCCGCTGCCTGTAGGACACACCCTGGCATCTGCATCTCTATCTAAGGGTGCTGAAGGTGAGGACATGGCAGTAAGAAAGTCCTGGGAAACTTATAAATAATTATTGAAATTAGTAGCTGGTTTTTTTAATTAATTTTGGTTGTTTATGGCCATAAGGCAATACCAAGCCATTTCAAAAGAACTTGGGTTAAATCCTAATTATCTATAATTGGATTTTCTGCCTTACAAATTATCCGTAGTGGCTTCAGAATTATTAACCTCATTCATTCCAGGAACTCTCCAGCTGTGTGCTATACCCCACTACCTCACAGGAACAGAACTTAAAACAGAGTCAAAGGAAAACTCAAGGTGAGGGATTTGAGGGTGGGTTAGCAGGGAGAAGAGACACCCGGGGGATTTCTAAATTACTGCATTCCAATTTTTTATACTAAAGTTATTAGCCAGTTGAACAAGAAATAGAAGGGAGTAAGTAAACCAGTTAAAATTAGAAGGATTCACATTGACCACGGCTGTGTTTTCTTCATAATGCTCTCCACCCATTCACCAAGAGTTGAGGAGTCACCTTGATCGTCTGAACTCTGTCCGAGGTGCTGAAAGTGTCCAGTAATAATTAGTCAGAGTCTTGGGCTCCAAGGGGCTTGTGGGACCATGGGTCTCAATGTCACGGTTGTAGTAGGGGAAAATCCCATTAAAATTAATCAAGGCATCACTTTACATATCAGATTTGATGATGTCAGTAGTCCTAGAGTTGGTAAATGCTTCTATTGAAAACAGGAACTGAGCTAAATACCCTTTCACACCAATCCCAGCCTTAGGAATTCCTTATTATTAGGGTGTTTGTATGTGTAGTGGCTTTTGTACTCTAGCTCCAAGACTATTTTTTATAATTTTATTTATTCTTAGACAATTTCATAAATATATACAATATACATATGGATCATTTCCAACCCAAATCTCCCCTCCCACTCCCACCCAGATCCCAGAGCCTTTGCCCTCCCCACCTTCATGCCTGCTCTTTTTTCATAACTCACTAAGTCCAGTTAGTGCTGCCTAAGTACATGTGGCACCATCCACTTGGGTAAGGACAACCCACCAGTGACCACACGCTGGGAGAACTTGAACTCCCAGCAACTGCCCTAGCCTGGACCCCATGTCCTTCCATTCTACATCTGAGAATGCACACTAAACCCCAGTCTCACTTGCCACTCTAATCTCAAATGATATTTGAGGCTTTAGATTCCCTCTTTACTCCTAAAGAAGATTTACCAAATCAGAGCCCTTTATAACCCTGGGTTTGATCTGGAGCAAAACTTGGACAGACGGTAAAGCTGTGTAACGGAGGGCTGTGCAGGAGGCTGGCCCCTTCCCTACAGCCTCCTCCCTCCACTTTACAGCCCTCTCAATCCATTCCCTTTATTTGGATTTCGGGGACTTTGTGAGCACACCGTAGAAATTTGACACAGCCTTCCCGAGAGCTCAAAGAAGATACTTCTCTCCTTCCTTTTTAATCTTTTGTTTAAAGAAAGATGAAGAGTAGGAAAAATATATGTACATAGGTGAGGAGGCTGGTTACATGTGTAGGACTCCTTGAGGAAAAAGAAAAATCAATGAACTTTCCTAAGTCATCAAACAAGTATTTCCTAGTAGAAGAAGAAAAAAAAATCAGACAAAAAAATCAAGAGCTCCCGCCCCCCAATCTGGAGCATCACCATTAAAAGCCCCACTAATGAGTCAGCTGTCCTGTCTGTTGGTGGGATTCTCACCCTGGGGCATGGCAGGGGCTTTGTTCTGTACCCAGGTCAGCACATGTTTCCTGTGAACACTGGACAGTTGGTATTTTCTGGCCATGCAGTGTCTGTCACAACTCGGCCGCCGTACCAGAACTTGGCCTGCTGTGGCCATGCAAAAGTCGTCATCGCAGCCAAGAAATGAACCACATCTGTCCTTTCTGGGAGCAATGCTCCTGATGGCCTGATTGTCTTCCACTAAGCCCCATCTCTTAAAGGGTCCACCACTCCCAAACGCTGCCACACTGGGGAACAGGATTCCAGTACAAGAACCATCGGGGGGGGGGGGGGGTGACAGGCACAAACCTCAGGAAGGTCTCAATAACATGACATGGACACTGTGATAAAATTATAAGCACTAAATCACAAACTATTAACATTCACTGGGTATTTACTGGATGAAAGACGGTAGAGTATGACTCACCTGAAGCTAACTCGAGATGGTAGTGTATACACACCTTGCTTCCTTTCCCACCTTCTCCCGTTTCTGCCTTCATGTCCTTCAGACACAACCTAGGAAGACACGCACTGTTCATCTTCCTGAGAGTGGTTTATTGACAATGTCCAGCTCTACCTGCACTGACACGGTACCTTCCTTTTTCACGGCTGTATAAAATGCCACTGTGTTGCCACACCACGGTGCTGTTGTGGACACTCACTCTTTTAAAGGCTACCCTGCCTGCCAGGTGTTCTGACAAGGCAGTCTGAGAGAGTAGGTGGCAACAGGAGGGAGTGTTCCTGTCCTCTTGAAAAAGGATGATTTTATTTCCATAGCAACTGGTTCCATGGGGAGATCCCACAACTGTTTTTTTTTTCTGTCTCTGCCCACTGAAAGAGTCGCACAGCCCATTTGTGATGTAGCTTTGGCCCTCCCTCTGCCTGGTCATGGCCTGATCTGCTTCCCACCACCCTTTTCCCCCTCCCCACTGAGGATGTAAAGTTATCCACCACCACCAAAGGGTGATGTCCTCTCAGACACAGTGCTCTGAGGCCCAGAGCACTGCAGGCTTGCAGAACAGATCCTGCAAGAATCGAGTGAAAGAGCGAAAGCCTGCCAGTTCTCAAAGGGCAATGTGCTATGTGCTATGTGCAAATGTCTGAGTTTGGAACCCCAGCACCCAAATACCCATGGCAAGCCTACCTGTAAAGCCAGCACCCAGGGGACAGAAATGGGGTCCCCAGAGCAAGCTAGCTAGATTTACTGAATCCAAGAGTCCCAGGTTGAAGAAGAGACCTGAGAAAGTCTCAGTATATAAAATAGTGATCAAGGAAGACACTGGATGTCAATCTCTGACCTCTATACACACACACACACACACACACACACGTGTATACGGCATACACACGTATGCATGCCATGCACATATATACATGCAAAAGAAAGAAGAAAGCCAGCCGGATGAGGGCTCTCCCAACAGAAGGCAGTATTCGGAGAGCGAATGTTTATCTAGCATGCTCTATATGCCGAGTAGACAGCTGCAGATGCAGCATTGTGAGGACAAGAAAACCAGAGCACAGCCTGTGCTTCCTGAAGCCACAAACCTCATCAGAAACCAATTTGACTGCACACACTGCTCAGGTATGTGCGTGAAAACCTCACCTGTGATGGGTGCTACTGAGACACGGGGACTGGTAAACAGACAGACACTAGTGGGTGCAGGCAAAAAGGGTTTATGACTCTTGGACCTGCTTCCTTAATTCATCCAAAGCTCCCTAGAAATTCACCTCCTCAAAAGCAGATGTCCTTGATAGATGTGTTGTGAAACACCTTTGATCCCAGCATCACTTGGGAGGGAGAGGCAGATGGATCTCTGTGAGTTCCATGCCAGTGAGGGCTACACAAGACCCCGCCAAAGGACAATAAAAGGCCAGCCTGCAGCACTGCTCACCCCTCCTCTCACTCCAGCCTCTCCCCTGCTCCGCCCCTCTGACCTGTGCACGCACGTGTGCTGATATTTACTGAGGAAACACGCATTGAGGCTGGGGCTGCAGCTCTAGTAGCTGGAGCAGTTGGCTAGCAAGAAGCCAGGGTTGCACCCTCCAATCTGTAAATAAAATTAAATTTTTTAAAAACTTTGTGGTTTTCCGTGTCTGTAGACTTGACGTCACTATGATCAAACACTTGAGAAAAGCAACAGGAGGAAGAACGGGTGACTTGTCTCTTGGTTTTGGAGTCCACCAACCCCACCCTGTGGGATGCTGCTCCGTGCTCAGGGTAGCTCGGGGTAAATGTTGTAAAAAAGCAGCTTAGAGAGAGAAAGACACCATGCAACAGAGTTCAAGCTGAGGGTTTTTTTTTAGTTAGGGGGAAAGGACCATAGAACAAAGGGGAAAAGGGAGGGGGAAATGGGCCTCAGGGACAGGAGCCATGGGAAAGAAGAAAGAGGGGCAGAGAGAGAAGTGTGAGAAAGAAAGGAACTAACAGACAGAGAGAGGGAGAGAAACAGAGAGAAGGGAGGATGGGAGGTAGGCAGGGCACTTTTAAAAGGGAACACAGAGAATGTGCACAGGTGGTGCTCTTCGTGGCTGCAGCTGAGGGCGTGTCCTGTCAGAACCCCAAGGACAGGCCAGTACAGATAGATGCCTGAATACTAACACCCTTCCTTAATTAGTCTTCTGAAAATGGACTCACTGACACATTCAGAGGTGTATTTTACAAATTTCCTAAGCACTTCTCATTCCCATCAGGCCCATGATCAAGATGAGTCATCACAATGGCGGCAGGGACTCATCACTCAGAACCATGCCCAGCCCATATACAGTTTTAGCAAATGTCTGCTGGACGAGTGGATTGTGCTGCCTTCTAAAATGAAGGTGGCTACCAAAGGAGGCGCAGTGTCCCAGAGGACACTAGGGGCATCCCAGACACTCAGACAACCCAAGGAGGAACCAGACTGACCCACTGACAGAGAAGGACCAAAGATGAAGACAACCGAGAACCAGAAGGATGCTGGAGACTCACGAGGAACGCGGCTTTTACCCTAACAGCAACAGGGAACAGATCATGTTAGTAGATCAGAGTGGACCGGCATGAACAGGACCACTCAGGGGACCAATGGGAAGGCCACTGTGCAGCAGAAGGGGAAGAACCTGGCTTGGGGTAGCAGCAGTGGGAAGAAGTCTAGAGACTCGAGAACCACCTCAGAAGCAGAAGCCGCACGGCAAGGTTGGGGGTGTGGATGGCTATAGGATAGAAGGCAGGATTTAAGAGTGCCTGCGGCCTCACTCAGTGAGTCACAGACTCAGCCTGGACTGCATCATTCTCGCTTCCCCGAGCCAAAGGTGATGGCAAATCCTAGCTCATATTGGTGCTCAATCCTCAGCCTTACAGAGAGGCATGCCCACCTTCCTCATCTGCCTTGGAGCTGCTCATCCCCTCCCCAGACCCAGACGAAGCCTCTTCAAATCTCAGCTGCTTTCTTTTTTACTATACCCATGACCCTCTTGTTTTATCAATGGCTACTCTGAGCCAAAAACACCCAGACACTGGGTCAAGGCTGAACCTCTCCCCTCCAAGTGTTGGGACAAAGCTGGACCTCTCCCCTCCACAGAGCAGTACTACCCACAGCCAAAACCATCTTCAAGCCCCACGATGGGCTACCATGCCATTCATATTTCACACTCCACTGACAACCTAGCTGGAGAATTTGATCCACCTTTGAAGCCCACCAAGAGCCCACACAATATCAAATGTCCATGGTTTTTGAACAATTTTAAAATGCAGGGTACCTCAAGTTGGAAGCAAATTTTCCAGAAAAACAGACACCAAAAAAAAAAGCAACCAACCAGTCTTTGTTACCTAACCAGCCCAGCACTAAGCGAGAACACCAACAAAGGCTCACACTGTTGAGCACAAGCATGTACACATATGCACACACGCCTACACATGCACACCATGCACATGTGTACACACATACATCCTCTGGATCCCTGAGACCTTCCTGGTCTACTGTTATCCCTTCCAGCAGAGCTGTGCGCTGCTCCTCAGCGTCCAACCTGAGAGGCTTGCAATGGTGTTGAGGAGTTCGTAGAGCAATGCCACTGCTGTCTCCCCAACAGAATGCAAAGGAGAGGAGACCTGGAGAAAGTAAACCCACCAAGAATCATCCTAATGTGAGACTACGATGGAGGTCACCAACTCTTTACTCCAGACCTAGGCCTAGATAGAAAGGTACTGACGGAAACCCTGCTCCGGGTAAGGGGCTCTGTGCCCTATGTCCCACCATGCTGCTCCTGGCCAACAACTGTCGGAGGCAATGACTAGGAAATCCCTAACCCCAACCTGGCCCCAGATCCCAGCCATTTACCTAGCCCTGCATGCAGGGTGCTGAGACAGGGTACCATACCAGGAGCTGGCCCCTCCCTCTGGACATCCACTATCTCACACACACACACACACACACACACACACACACACACAGCATTGCTCCACCACTCATTTCAGACCCTGCTCCATCTTCAGTTCTCCCAGTTACTGGGTGGCATCAGCTACTTAAGGTTTCTTTGTATCTATAAAACAGAAGTAGCAAGCCTTGACCCTCCGCTGGCTTGATGAACCTCTTCATAGAGTGAATTCACTGATGCATTTAATGAAGTGGGTTTGCAAAGCAGAAACCTCACACTCCAGTTCTCAAACTCTAAGTTAGTGTGTATCATGCTGGGTAACTTCCTGCATGAATCAACACTTTTTATATGTTTTGGATAGTACAATGTCCCTCAGAGGCTTGGGATGTGAGTGCTTGGTCCCCAGCTAATGGGGCCATTTGTGGAGTCTCTAGAACCTTTAACATGTGGAGATCTGACTGGAGATCCCAAGGAAGCATATTATTAGCAGCATGTCATCTCTGCCTGCTTCCTGCCTTGATCTCTGTCTCCTTGTCCAGCCAAGAGTAAAGATCCCACTCTGCCACTGGCCACCACTCCAGAATGCTCTGCCTGAGCCACAGAGCCATGCCAACATGCAGTGAGCCATCTGAAACAGTGAGAAAAGAAACCTTCCTTCTCTTAAGCTGCTTTTGTTGGGTATTTTGTCATGTGAAATGAGATAAAATGCTAACTAAAAAGTAACTAACACACAATTCGATGTTCATGCTTGTAGTGGTTTGAATGTAATTGGCCCCCATAATCTCATAGGGAGTGGTACTATTAGGAGGTGTGGCTTTGTTGAAGTGGGCATAGCCTTGTTGGAGGAAGTGTGTCACTGTAGGGGTGGGCTGTGAGGTTTCCTATGCTTAAGATGCCACCCAGAGTCTCAACTTCCTGTTGCCTATAAGCCAATGGGCAGCCAGCACCTTGTCTGTTTCCCTGCCATGATGATAATGGACTGAACCTCTGAACTGCAAGCCACCCCAATTAAATGTTGTCTTTAAAAGAGTTGCCGTGGTCATGGTGTCTCTTCACAGCAACCAAAACCCTAACTAAAACAATATAATTGCTTTCCTTTTAACATACAAGGAAACTGAGGCATTCCATCCCACTGCCGCCCCCGTGGGTAGAGGGTTTGCCTGTCACATACACGAGTTCTGTGCCTAGCTCTGCATAAACCAGGCCTGATGGAGCATGCCTGGAATCCCAGCACTCAGGAGGTAGGGGGATCAGGAGTTCAAGACCATCCTTGGCTACATGTGAGTCTGAGGGGTGAGCAGGGCATTCTTGTGCAGCCAGCAATATCTGCTGTCACCACAAGTTCAACACACACACACATACACACACATACCAAGTTACACAGACCAACACCTAGGCTACCACTCATTGTGTGCGCACAAAAACTGTCTCTCAGGAACCTTTCTCTGCTCCTCCCAGCATACATGTATCCTTTCCCAGACCCGAACGTCCAGGGCTCAAGTTTGTGAGTGTTGAGTCTCAACCATGGAGGCCAATGACCGGGTGAAACACAGAGGCACAGAAGGCTGCAGAAGAAGTACCTTCCAGAAGCTCAAGGTCTTGAGAATTTAGACGGAAGGAGGGAGGGAGGGAGGGAGGGAAGGAGAGAGGGAGGGAGGGAAGGAGGGAGAGAGGAGAGAAGGAGAGAAGAGAAGGAAGAAGAGGGGTGACAGAACAGAGACTAAGAGCCAAATGAGAGAGAGAGAGAGAGAGAGAGAGAGAGAGAGAGAGAGAGAGAGAGAGAGAGAGAGAGAGAGAGAGAGATTGAGAGAGAGAGAATGCTCGTGCCTGTGCCCTGTAAACCAAGCCTGTCCGGTTCTTCGTTTCAAGAGAAGAGAACTCACCTCAGAGCCCCCATCACAGGCGTCTCTTTTGACTGAGGATGTTTCATCCTCAGTCCGTGCTGTCCAGACAGCAGCCCTGAACTCAAGTCACTCTTGCCCCCATGGTGTCCAAACTCGCAGTGACACATCTCTGGGTGTATTCAAAGAACACCATTTGTGTAGGAGTGACATCTCTTCCTGTGCTTTCAACCTGCAGCCACAAGCCTGCCTCACCTACTGTAGAGGACTTGGCAACCTTTGGGATACACCCTTCTTGGGACCGCCCGCCACCGCCCTGACCAAGGCTTGCTCTGCTTGCCTCTGTTGCAGGCCCCACCTAACCAGGTCTTCACTCACACGCAGCCCTGAACCTTCTGCTGCCTCACCCTCCCTCCAAACCTTGCCCTTTTCCTGGGCACAGTAAGCAGCCACAGTTTTCGGGGATCCCCGAAAAGAAGGGTTGGGGGTCTGGCAACGGCACCATGCAGCATCAGGAACCTCAACCTGACAGTTACAAACAGCTTCTCTGAAGCCCAAAGCCTCCACAGGTTCCTCTCAGGCACTGCTGTCATCGGAAGTGAAGTGGAGAATGAGACAGAGGGAAGCCACGTGACCATAACAGGCCAAGTCTGGTCTCCTCTGCCCTGTGAAATGAGGCTCTAGGGGGAATTCTGCAGGACTAGAATTATTTCACTACTTTATTTTTTTAAGTTAGGGCGGATAAAATGGCTCAGCAGGTAATGGCACTTGCCACCCAGCCTGATGAATGCAGTCCTAAGTCCTATACATTAGAAGGAGAGAATCAACTCCCACAGATTGTCCTCTGACCTCTACAAGTATACCACAATGTGTGTGTGTGTGCGCGCACACGCGTGTGTGTATGTGTGTGTGTGTGTTCATAAATAAATGTCATAAATTGTGTCAGCTAGTTTTATGTCAATTTCTTTTGCAGAGGGCCCAAGTTCAGTTCCCAGGGCCCACATTAGTCTGCTCAAAACCAGCTGTAACTCCTGTTCCAGGAGACTTTGATGCCCTCTCCTGGACTCCACAGGTACCTGCACTCACCATGCACATGCCCCCACACAGACGCATACACTAACTTAAAAAATAATTCGGAGAATTTTCCCACCAAACTAGGTGTGGCATGGCTTATACCCATGATCTCAACACTAGGTCAACTGTGACAAAAGGCACACCATGAATTTGGGACCAGTCCCTGGTCTACAGAATAAGAACTTACCTCAAAAGGAAAAAAAAAATCAACTGACAAAAACTTCCAACCAAGTCTCAGCAAACAGCTCTGACATCACCCAACTACCAAACAACCATGGAAGAAAGGAGATAAGGAAACCAATACAATTATAAAAACTAAATCAATGTTGGAAAAGCTATAATGACCTTGCACACAATGTCTGAACTTTTAAGTTTGTTCTCCATTTGCAATTCATTCCTAGTACACATTTCATCCTAAACAGATAATCCTCCACAGAACGGTTCTTATGTAAACAGCTAGTAATTTTGATATATTAGGATTAAAAGAAATTTCCTAAGGCCAGATTCTGCCATGTTTTAGGAATTATGCCCTAGTTGTTCCAGGAATAATTTTGCTTCGGGGAGCCAATTAAAGTTATCAAAACTGCAGGTTCTCCTGGATGCTAAAGACACAATATATTTTGCACATGCCTCTACAGGTTTCTGCTGACGACAGCCACAGATTCTTGAAAACTGTCTCCAACCAGGTTGATGGTGGCACAGGCCAATCATCTCAACTGCTCAGGAATTTGAAGTAAGAAGGTGGCAAGATCAAGGCCTGACCAGGCTACATGGTAAAGTCAAGGCCAGCTTAGGTAACTTTGATCTACCACAGCTTCTTAAAAATAAATAATAATCATCATCATCATCTTATGTTTATAGAATCTTTTTGCCTGCTTGTATGCCTGTGCACCTGGTGCCTGCATAGGCCTAAAGATGGCGTTGGGTTCCCAAGAACTGGAGTTACATACAGTTTGCAAACTGATGTGTGAATGCTGGGAACCAAATCCCTGTTCTCTGGAAAAGCATCTAGTGATTTTAACCACGGAATCATCTATCCACCTGGCTACATAAGCTTTATTTTTAGAAGACTTTTTTAAGACAAGGAAGGGGTTGGGTGTGATGATTTAGTACGTCCAAGGCTTTGAGTTCAATCCCCAGTATTAAAGTGGGGGGAATGGAGGGACAGGGGGCATGCTCCATCAGTAAAGTGCTTGACACATAGTATAAGGATCGCCTTTGAATCTTCAGAACCCATGGAAAAAGCTGAGAGCAGCAGCACATGTGTGTGATCCCAGTACTGGGGAAGCGGAGATGTATAGATCCTTAGAGCTGCCCGGTGGCCAGCAAGTCTAGCTTTCAGTGAGAGACTCTGTCTCAAAAGTTAGTGAGAGTGATTGAGGAAGATGCTAGGTGTTGATGTGTGACCTCACTAACACATGTTTTCACATGCATGCATGCACGCACACACACCCATACACATGCACATACATGCCCATGCACTCAAGTGAGCGCGCGCACTTTTAACCAAGTAGAAGGGTTTTGGAAGCACACATAATTCTAAATTGCAAACAAAAAGCACTGGCTCTGTGGTCACGATAGTTTATAGCCCATTTGCTCCAGGAAAGTTGACAAGGGTTCACCTAGAGGCAATTTTCCATGCTTTAAAGTGGATGTGTTAAACTCAGGTAATGGGGGCACTTGGGTCTGTGGTAACTGCCTGCAAGAGTCTGACATTCTCTGTTTTCCTGGAGAAGAAAGCGAAAAGGTGAAAATGCGACAGTTGATGACAGCCTTTCAGTGTCTCCATTGTTGAAGGCACAATTGTTGAAAGCATGGCGGGGGTGGGGGGGTCCCCCAGTTGGAAAGGAAGAAGTAAATATTTTTGCCTTTGAGATCTGTCACACACACACACACACACACACACACACACATACAGCATGCCATCCTGCTAACCGTGTGAAGTCCCTGACATGTTTCAGTTAGCCACAAATTGAGTTTGCAAGTCAGAACCGGGCCTCTGACCTTTGTCGTCTAATGAAGAGGAAAACGGATGACTGCCACACAACAATCTCTGATACAGCTTCAAAAAGCACGAGAGGGGAAGGAAGGAAATCAACACATTTGCCACTTTCCTGCTAAAATGGCACCAAGCCGGTCTGATGAGGTCAGCCAGTGCGCCGACCTCCCCATCTGGCCATCAGAAGCAATAGTAGCACACAGAGATTTGGAGGGACAGCCAACTCCTCTCCTCAGTCAGGGAATACCAAAATGTTCAGGGTCTCATGTAGCCCAGGCTCACTACATAGCCAAGCGTGACCTTGAACTCTTAATCTTCCTGAGAGCCGTGATTCCAGGCCTGTGCCACCAAACCCACCCTATTCAGAGCTGGGTATTGAACCCAGAGCCTCCTGCATGTTAGGCAAGCACTCTACCAACAACTGCATCCCGAAGCCACCATATGCCAGAAAGTTCAAGCGCAGGGATCATAGGGCATATGGGGCTTTGTGGAGCAGACAATGATCCCACCCCAACCCTGCAACTGTGCGTTGCAAGTAGCCACGAGTTGCTGTGGGTGAATGAATTTGACCGTACTCATGAACACATCTCACAAAGACAGTGCCCCGTGACCATGGTTCCCTGACCTCATCTCACCTGCTTAAACTGCTCCACACACCTTCAAGGTTCTAGAGATGTCACCAGTTATCGAGAGATGCCACCAGTTAAGGGACATCATGCAAGATAGCCAGCCATGAAACTTTGTATCAGGGGTTTCTCAATAGAAGACCCACGGGCTGGGCATTGGGGCACACACCTTTCATCCTAGCACTTCAGAGGCAAAGGCAGGCAGATCTCTATGAATTTCAGACCAGCCTGGGCTACATAGCGAGTTCCAGGACAGCCTGGGCTACATAGTGATACCCCATCTAAAAAAAAAATAGAAATTTGCAAAGCAAGCTATGGCCACAAGTCTTATAAAGGAAAGCATTTCTTTGCTTACAGGTTCAGAGGTCTAGTCCATTATTGTCACGGTGGGAAGTATGGAGTCATGCAGGCAGACACGGTGCTGGAGAAGGATCTGAGAGTCCCGCATCTGGATTGGCAGATAGCAAAAAGAGAAAGTGAGTCACTAGGCCTGGTCTGAGTTTCTGAAACCTCAAAGCCCACCCCTCAGGGACACCTACTCCAACAAGGTCATATCCCTTAATAGTGCTACAGTCCTCTTTGTATTTTGAAGATTTATTTATTTGTTTGTTTGTTTATTTATTATTTATTATGCATAGTGCTCTGTCTGCATGTATCCCTACAGGCCAGAAGAGGGCACCAGATCTCATTGCAGAAGGTTGTGAGTCACCATGTGGTTGCTAGGGATTTGAACTCAGGACCTTTGGAAGAGCAGCCAGTATTCTTAATCTCTGAGCCACCTCTCCAGCCCAGCCTCTGGGCCATCTCTCCAGTACAATAGTGCCCCTCTCTATGGTCCTATAGGAGCCATTTCTATTCAAACCACCATAACACCCAAACCAAACTTTCCACAAGTCAGCATCTCCTAGAAAATGCTATGTTGCTATGTAACAGAAACTTCTAGACCATATTAGGATAAAAAAACACACACACAATAAAAAAATCATTATGAAAAAATATTCTGTAACTAATGGGATTTGTGTTGCTGCTTTCAGTCCTGTCCATATTCTCCATCCTCAGCTGGAAACAGCAACAGGCACCTTCAGGCTTATAGACCACACAATTGTTACAAGTAACCCAAATGCAGCCGGGCGGTGGTGGCACATGCCTTTAATCTTAGCACTCGGGAGGCGGAGGCAGAGGCAGGCGGATCTCTGTGAGTTCGAGGCCGGGCTGGACCGATAGCCTCCAAAACAATACAGAGAAACCCTGTCTCGTAAAAACCAAAAAAAAAAAAAAGTAACCCAAATGCAGACTGAATAGCAATGTCCAAACCAGGGAACGGCCTGGCTTCTGCCTCTGGCACAGTGCCCCCTACTCCCCAGGCAACACAGCAGGAGCCAGGACCCGCTGTACAAACTAGAGAGGCATCCTTCGTGCATTTGGTGCTTGCGGTTTTTTGATTAGTATACAATCACTGTACAAAGTGGCGGGTTTCATAACGTTCAAGTATACCGTGTCCTTTGACCACAGGCACCCCACTACCTCTTCAACCCAGCCTCCTCCCTCCGCTGCTCCCTCTTCCCAGATAGCCCCTGTGACAGTTAATACTGACGGTCCACTGGACAGGATCTCAAACCATGCCTCTTGGGATGTCCATGAGGGAGTCCCTAGATCAGGTTAATTGATGAAGACCCCGCTGCCTTTCCAGGGGCTGGGCTTCTGGGCTGGATAAACGGAAGTGAGCTGGGTACCAGCAGTGGTTGCTTTTGGCTTCTTGGCTGTAGATGCAATGTGACCGGCTGCCCAGCTCCTGCCCTTATGCCTTCCCACCATGATGGACTGCATCCTTGAGCTGTGAGCTGAAATGGACCATTCCTTCCTGAAGGTGCCTCTGTTGGGTGCTCTATCACAACAACAAGTAACTAACAGCCGCTCCTGTTATCAGCTCGGGTGTCAGGGATGTTTCTGTGTGTGTGTGTGTGTGTGTGTGTGTGTGTGTGTGTGTGTGTGTGTCTCATGCAGCAATAGAATATTCTCACCTTTCCATTTTAACCACCACTTCTCATTAAAATTAATACCTCTAAGCAAAGTTGCGTCTGTCTGCGCCCCCCCCAAAAAGCCACTATCTACCCAGATTGATTACAAGATAATTCTGGGTTTCACATCTAATTTGCTTGTGTTTCAATGTTCTAAGTAATGCAGATTAGCTCTCAGCATGAATCTCCCCAACCATGAGTTAAAGTAAGCCCTAACTGATAGCAATTTGTAAGCTTGAACGTTTATATAAAATCGTCACCCTGACCTTGGCCATTATCATGGTCCCTTTTGTCCACCTCCATCCCCAGGCTGATTGTCACGTACTTGGATGCTGATTTCAGCTCTTGGGACCCTAAGTCTCCTCTTGGGCTAGGGCCAGCCGACCTTGTCAGAGACCTGAGACTTGTCTCTCCCCCTTTGCAGCCTCCCCTGCCTGCCGGGTCCTCCCAGCTAGCAAGCCTCTTCCAGGGTAGAGTAAGGCATAGAAACAGCTTTGCCCCAGCCTGGCAGCCAGCACTTCTGAGAGACCAGAAGCGGCCTTTTGAGAAGTGGTGAAGCAATTTAAATAACAAGGGTCAGAATTAATCCTTTACAAAACCGAGGTAGGAAAAAAAATCTCCCGAGGCAGTGAGTCAGAAAGGCAGAGGGATTCTTTCTCTCACAAAAGACCCATTTCCCATCTTGCTAAGCACACACGGGCCATAACTATATTCTTACTATGGACTTATACACACGCTTTCTCCCCACCACAAACATGCGCGCCTGCACAGATGAAAGGCGATTTTAATATAGAAACCCCGGTATCTATAATTCATGCTCTTTAGCCTTACATATTTATTCTGCATTTTAATTAAGGCCAAAATCTGAATACTTTAGATGGATGGCTTTGCTTCCTCTTTATTCGGTGCATAGCTTATAGGTAAATTAACTGGCAAAAGCCCAGATGTTAGGCAAACACAATAGAACCCAGGCCTGAAGCTATGAAGGGACCCACAGCCCCTGGGAGCTCTGAGAAACCTTCAAAGTCACCATCTCAGGTTTGTCCCCCCTGCGGCTACAAAAGATCCAAATGACAGAGCACCCCAGTGTGGGATCACACACATCTCTCCCGAAGAACGTGGCAGGTCTTGTCCTGGGCATCTGAGACCACAGGACTCTTGGGAAGACCCTGAGCTACACGGTGATATCATTACCTGGGCAAGCCTAGGAACAGACTTAGGGCACATTCACTTTGTCCCCAAAACAGATTAAAACTTGATGGGAAGGACCAGATTTTTCCCGTGGGATGCTAGCTTTGAAGCTGCTGGTGGTCTTCCCATGAATAATATATCAAGGAAGATGATCTTTAAAAATGCCAAACTCTCCCAGAAGCCTTGCCCAAGTAGGTGCCAAAGCACCCTGGTAATTGCTACACAATCTCTGGGCTAAATCTGGACCTGTGCCCACTTTTGTCAATAAAGTTTTATTGGAACACAGCCATTCTCACCTGTTTGACTATACTGTCTATGGCTGACTTCAGGTTGGGAGGGGAAAGTACCGCAGTTGGGGTGCAGACCCTCCAGACTGCAGAGCCTGAAGGTCAGCTGACTCTACTCTCTACATCCCATTTCTGTGTCCACCCTTTGGAGAAAGAACTGGAAAGGGGCCTGAGCCACTTGGAATCCCTTATTTCTCTCGATTGCTTCTGCTAGTCTTTTTCTTTTAACACCACTGCATCTCACCTTAGCCCTAGCGGTCCCGGAATTCACTACATAGACCAGGCTGCCCTCTAACTTATGGTGGTCCTCCTGCCTCAGCCTCCTGGGATTTCAGGTCTGTACCGCTATGCAAAAACCATAGAAATGGGGGCTGGAAAGATGGCTCGGGGGTTAAAAGCACTTGCTGTTCAATCATGAGGCTTGGAGCTCGGTTCCCATGGCCCACATGGGGTTGCCATGGATACCTATAACTCCAGCTCCCAAGAGTCTGATACCCTCTCTGGCCTCCTTGCCTTGTCCTGGTCTAGAGGTGTTAAACAGTACTGAGTTAGGGCCAGGAAAGCCAGGATGGGTTGCTTTGCTTCAAGAGAAGGTACTTACTGAGAGTCTTCTAATTTTATTTTAGTGTGTGTGTGTGTGTGTGTGTGTGTGTGTGTGTGTGTGTACACATGTCTTCCTATGCATGTAGAAGCCCAAATGTCAACTTGGGGGAGTGGGGAGTCTTCCTCTACCATCCCCTCTTATCTTTTAAGACAGGCTCTCTTTTAAGACAGGCTCTCTGACGAACCCTGGACTAAATCAGCTAGCCTGGCTGGCAGTGAACTTCCAGGATTATCTTCTCTCTGACCCCCTCCTCCCCACACACCCTCTCCCACACTGGAATGACAGATGGGCACCAATGCACCCAGCTTTTACATGGGTATAGGGGATCCGAACTCAGGTCCCCAAGCTTGTACAGCAGGTAGCTTACCCACCGACCCATCTGACCGGCACAGCCCCTTTGAAAGACTATGTGAAACCAATTTAGTTCTACTTCCTCATCTAGATAGCCATTTTACAATAAATAAATGGCAAAGGTGGATCCATGTATAAAATAAACGAACACACATCACTTTACTAACGCCTGTCCTGAAAGCACTAACCAGGTCTTGGGTGCTTACTACATCTGTCAGTAGAGCTTGTCATCAAACTCCTGAGATTTCTTCCCAAAACTGGTACCCAGAACCCTGATAAGTAGATGCTCTCTGAACCCAGCTGGTGGAGACTGGGTCTTGGCCTTAGTCTGTTGACCAAACAAATGCAAATTTGCTTCCTGGCATAACTGTCCAGTGCACACTTGACACTCCCAAATGGTCTCAGTAACTGCTTCCCTGGATATAATTCAGAACATCTATGAGGATCCCTTTAATCTCTTATATTAATAAACATCACGGAAAGAAGTAAGCCACTTAGCACAGTTGATCCAGGAGTGCCCAGAGAAGTCCAGGGGCTGCGGCTTTCAGCTTACCATCCCTGTTGGAAGGTATCACGTGGTGTTTATAATAAAGAAACCTCATTAAATATCCACAGCCCAATGACCCACCTCAGACCTTCACACTGCTGGCTCCACCTTCCCTAGCACAGGCTAGCCCCTCTTGGTCCTCAGGACCTCTCCTTGTTCTTTTCTCTCCCTGAATCTCCAGAAGTGACTCCCAGTCATCACTCAGAGCTCGGGCAAAGTGTCGCCACTCTAAAAAGCTCTTAGGGACCCCCAGACCTGAGGCATCTGCACCCTTAACCTGCAGGCTCTCTTCCACGAGTTTCCCCAGTACTCACTGCCATGACACGTTACCTAAGCCCAGCTTCCTTTTCGGTTGCCCAAAGCCCACTGCTGTTTCTCGCACTTGGAACAGCAACAGCCTTGCTGTTGTGAGGGGGAGGGACAGAAGAGAGGAGGGAAAGGTGGTGGGAGCAGGGTACCAGCCAGCATGGGAGTTCCTCTGACTGCCTGTCACCTTCTTCAGGCGAGGCAGATTTCAAAGCTGGCACACCACGTGCCGCATCCTCAATCTTCAGATCCTAAGGACATGGCTAAGACGTATGGGACCAAATACAATTTCAGACCCCCCTATTTATGAAAGAGAATGTCACTCAGGGGCTGGAGATGCCCCTTCTTTTAAAACAAGTAACCAAGCAGGGCATGAGGCATGTCTTGGGAGTATTCAGCCTTTCTTCTTGGATGTCTCTAGGAAATTCCATAATATGTGTTCAAATAGAAACAATTTCTGTAAACAATCAGCCACATGCCTAGAGCATTCTGAGACTCCAGCAACTCCCAAAATCGCAGGGGTCCAGGCATGGGAGAGCTCCGTCCGGAGGCAGATGAGCCATTTGCTTCTGGAAGTGCAAAAGTCCATGTCTGATATTCATAGAGTGCTGCGTAGCTGCCAACCGTAAATCTTTATTCAGATCATTGCACTAGGCTCTCACTACCACTCACTAGCAGACCTCTACCAGTAAGAACCACCCCCGAGGGGGTGTGTAGCTCAATTGGCAGAGGGCTTGCTTAGCACAGATAAGTCATGAGTTCGACCCCCAGCCCAGCACTGCAGAAACCAGGCAGGGTGGCAATGTCTGTTCCCAGCGCTCAGGAGGTGGAAGCAGAAGCATCAGAGGCTCGTGGTCATCTTTGACTCTCATAGTGACCTCAGTGTCAGCCTGGAATACATTGAACAGTGTCTCCAAAGGAGAGGGAGAGGAGGAGGAAGAGGAAATGGGGAGGGAGGCAGGAAAGGAGGAAGGGAGGGAAGGGAAGGGAAGGAAAGGAAAGGAAGGAGAAAAGAAGGAAAGGGGAGGGAGGGGAAGGAAGAGAAGAGGAGGGGATAGAGAACATAGAGGAGAAAAAGGAGGAGGGGGAGGAAGAGAAGGAGAGTGGGAGCCCCACTTCAGGAACGGAGACTGTGGAACCCACCCTGATGCTGGTTTTCCACAGTACCTGTTACCTGTGCCTGAAAGTGTGGCCAGGGTCAGCGTGGCCACCATCCTGCCTTCTTAGGAGCCTGAGCTCACCTGCTGAAGACCAACAAGGTCGCACCTGCCCACCTGTTGGGTGCTCTGGTTCTATCTTGGTGCATTTTTTTACTAATCACTTCTTTTCCAAACTGTGGATCTTTTGTTGTTTGTTTTTGCTTTCCCAGCCATGGTTCTAAGGTCTCTCTCTTTGCTCTCATTCTTTCTGTTTCCAGTGGCTCCCAGCTCAGCTCCTGTCACTGTGCTAGCACATTCTCCTCCCTCTGCTGCTGCTGCAGAGGCGGTGGGTACCTTCAGTGGTGATGCTGCTTGCTTCTCTACAGAAGGGAGTCCTGGGCTGCCTGGGAGGGAGTGGCCAGGGGCAGCTGTCATCCTAAAGGTAGCTAGAGCCAATGCTGTGGAGAGCTCTCCAGGCAGGCAGGGCTAGGAGGGCAGGGAGGTACAGTCCCGTACTTGCGCACACTGACGTGACTATATTTGACAGTAAACAAGCACGTTCCCTTTGGCTCAGCGCATTCCTTATTGGACTCTATTCCTGGAGACACAGACTCAGCATTTTAGGTTCTCCCTGGCTGTGGGTGTTCAAGTTTCCAGTTACTGTGACATGACACTGTAACCATGAGCAGCTTAGAGGGAAAGTCTTCCACCTCAGATCACAGTCTTATTATTGAGGAAAGTCAGGGCAGGAACGTGGAGCAGAAACCATAGAGATGCTGCTGGCTGGCTCACTCGCTCATCTAGCTTGCATAGACAGCCCAGGACCACCTGCATAGGGAATGGTGCCCCCCAGAGTGGACTGTGCCCTCCTGTATCAATTAACAATCAAGACTCCCCTCCCCCAGAGACATGCCTGCAGGTCAATCTCATCTAGGCAGTCGCTCAACTGAAACTCCCTTCTCTAGTGACTCTTGGCTAGTGGTTTGGGCAAGTCCCAGCAGTTCCCCTGACTCCAATGGCCTCTGACTGGAATGTGGTATGGGGAAAGGTTTCACTGAGCAGGTGACCTTTCAACTCAGTAGGAGTAGCTAGGCAAAGGCAGGTGTCACTCACTTGCAGGCGAATCTTGGGCTTAGACGTGGCATGTGTGTGAGAGACCCTCGGTCAGGAGCTGAGAGGACCCAGCCATTCTGTGTGCTCCCCTTTGACACTGATGATGCTCTTGGCTTCCAGGCTTGTTGTCTGGGCTGGCACCTGCCACCTGTGACATGAATCCAACAAGAAATTAGGGGCTCTTACTGACTGAAGCGCTTGACCATCTTAGCACTGAAGGACTCGTCTTCCAGCAGCCAATCCCATTGTTCATCACAAATGCTTCCAACATAGCACGTGTGCTCCAGGATTCCACCAATGGTCCTCAAAGATTGCCCCAACTCGGGAAGCCTTTGAGCACAGGTAACATCACCTTACACAGAAGTCCTCAGCATTTGGGGTAGTGTGGGCTGCCATGGCTTATGTGTGGAAGTCAGCCGTCAATTTGGGAGTAATTCTCTTCTCCCACCATGCATCCCAGGGACTGAATTCAAGTCACCATGCATGGCAGCGCCTTTCCTGGCTGTGACATCTTGCGTGATTCTTACTATTTTTACACTCAAGAGTATTTCTAACAGCCAGTGAGAGAACACTGTCCAGGACAAAAGTTATGTGTGGTTTGTTTGGTGATTTGTTTTGTTCATTTGGGGGTGAGTTTTTTGTTTTTGTTTGTGTGACTTTGCCTTTTGTGTTTTCAGTCAAGAGTTTCACCATGTAGTCCTGATTGTCCTGGAATTCGATGTAGACCAGGCTGGCCTTGAACTCAGAGATCCACCTGCCTCTGCCTCCTGAATGCTAGAATTTAAAGCATGCATCACTATGCCCAGCCCCACAACAAAGTTCTTTTGTTTAGCAGGCAATTTATTTTTCACAATTCCATACATGTAAATAACATATTCTGATCATACTTATCCCCATACTTTCTCTTGTTCCCCTCACTACCTCTTTTGTTCCCAAGTAGTTCCCTTCTATTATCATGGTTTTGCCCTGTGGCCCACTGAGTTTAACTAGGAATGTATGTGTAAGAGGGTGGGATTTACTAACCAGAGCATGAGCAACATACAAGTGTCTACACCACCTTAGAAAATGACATGACAAAGGCCTTAACAAAAGCTCAATTGTTCTACATCAAATTGGGGGCAGTTCTATCTCCCAGCAAATCCTGGCAATTCCTGGAGAGTCTTCACCCTTGGGACACCGGACGTGGAAGGTGATTACCAACACGTAGTGGGCCAAGGCCAAGAGGCTGATCACAGCTTTACAGTATCTAAGACAATCCCAGCTTACAGAACTTTCTGTTCACAATGGCCATCACTGGGGCTAGGGAGATGGTTCTGTGATTAAAGAGTGTGATGCAGAGCATGAGGACCCGGGTTCAGATCCCCCAGAAACCCATGTAAAATGCCTGATGAACTGGATGACTCGTTGGAAGGCCTCTGCCTTGGAAGGCCATACCCCGATCCCCAGAGCAAGCTGGCTAGCAAGACTAATCATATATCACTGAGCTCTTGCTTTGACTGAGAAGCCTGCCCCAGTAAATGCATTGAGTGATTGAGAATCATGCTGGACATCAACACTGGGCCTCCCCATATGTGCCCTCACACGCATGTACTTGACCACACACGCATGAAAAATGGGGACACACATGACAGTCATCCCGAAGGTAGAAACAGACCTCTGTCTAGAACATGCAGCCACGGCAATGGTCAGATCTCAGATCCACTTGGCAGTTTTGGCATCCACTTCAGTGATATGGACACTTTTTTTTAAGCAATTATTTAGCTATGAATAGAAAAATAAATACGCCTGCTCCAGCTACCCTAAGCATAAAGGTAACTGCTATAGGCTGAGTCTATAATGTGTCCCAGCAGGCTCCTGCTGTGAATTCTGCTTCTGCTGGTGACACTGTTCCAGAGGCTGCATGTCTGGCTGGAGGAAGCAGGTCACACTGGCCCTGAGTTCTGCTCATGCTCTCTGCTCCTGCTGGTCTTCCATGCTGTGAACAGCCTCTGCCCTGTGCTCCAACCACCTTGACCTGAGCCGCTCTGAGTGGCAGCTCAGCTCAGTCTACAGACTAGAACCCTCAGAAACCATGAGCCAAAGCAGAGCTTCCCTCCCGATCAGCACTTTCGGACATTTTGTCATTGTAATGATGATGACATCCAGGTGTCGGTAGCACACGCCTTTAATCCCAGCACCCGAGAGGCAGAGGCAGGAGGATCTCTGTGAGTTCGAGGCCAGTCTGGTCTACAGAGCGAGTGCCAGGATAGGCTCCAAAGTTACACAGAGAAACCCTGTCTTGAAAAAACAACAATAATAATGATAATAGTAATAATAATAACTAACACAGGTATTTACTGCTCCATTAGCCCAAGCATGGCCTAATTACATCACTGGTACATACCCCAAACCCTGCTCTTTTTACTCACCTCTACCCCTCCTTACCTTCCCCCCACCTCCTCTTTGTCTTATTCCCAGGCAACCCCTCTCCATGTGGAAGCTCTTGAGAACACACACACACATGAACCATGCCATGTTAAGTGGAGGTGACGAAGGATGAGACTGTAGCCGTGTCATTGACCAAGCCTGAGTCGTCTTCTGTGCACATCTGGACTCAGAAGAGGCCCACACCCAGAACCACAATGACAGGTAGCTAGGTGGCTCCCAAGGAAACGTAGCTGAACATCCCAGCATGCCCTGCACCTTTGCAGGGACAGGGCTCACAGCCACTGTGCAGATGTGGCAATCCCTCTGGGTGGCAAGGCAGTGTGGCTTTGTTTGGGTGCCTGGAGCCGATAGTCCTGGTGTTCCCCTCACTCTATGGTGGGTGCTGGCCATGTCCTTAGAGGGAGCTGGTTTGTTGTAGGAAGTCAGTAATTTAATAAAGACTTGGAACCATGCATTTGAGAAATGCCAGCTGTTTTTGTTTGTTTTGAGAACTAAGTCAAGCGACCTGTGGACAGAAGACTCCGAGGTCCAGAAAGGGAACTGGGTTCCTCCAGCTCACATGAAACACCCGTGAAGACTCAGGGCCACGACCTGGCCATCCTGAGCCCTTGTCCAGTATCCCCGCCAAAGCCCTGTGGACTCTGGAGACAACCTCAGTCCACTCAGACAGCCATCACTGGGGACTGTGGGAACAGCCCAGAAGGCCAGCACTTGCCGATTGTATGGATGCCCCACCCGTGTGAAAATGACACCTCACAGGGTGAGGGCAGAGCCTGGCCTGGCCAGCAAGCGCTGGAGCCAGCGGCCTTCTGTGGCTGCAGAAGCCACGTGCCCCTTTCTGAGGCCCACTCACACCCTCTCTGGCTTTCCAGCAGCCAGCCTTCAATTCCTCAGGCTTCCTCAGAAACCTATCATCCCCACTATATTTATCACCTGCTTCTTCCATTTATGAGTTAGCGACACAAAGAGAGAAGCTGCAGGCTCCTTTCTGACAGCACGGGAGGCAGAGAGGAGGGAGGGTTGGGGCTGTGTTTACTTAGTGATGTTTTCCTGGCTGCTTCACCATCCATCGGGCTCAACAGCAATCCAATAGGGTATTATTAACGGAAGAGCTACGGCAGATGAAACCAAACAGCCGCCATGACTCAGGGCCTGGGTAGCAAGGCAAAGATAAATGCTCATTTCAGAATTAAATTGCAATTTCCCTGCGTGTCTCGGGTGATAAGAAAAGGACCGTGGGAGTAAGTGGCAGGGGACTAGACCATGGGGAGGGACCTGGGTCCTTTCCACCCACTCTATGCAGGAGATGGCTCGGCAGGTAAAAGTACTTGTCACACGACCCTGGTGACCTGCATTCATCTCCAAAATCCACATAAAGGTGGAAAGAGAGAACCAACTCCACAAAGCTGTTCTCTGGCATCCACGTGCACACATAAGAAATAAATCAGTAATAATTTAAAGAAACAAAGAAGTTGTGATGGACATAAGACCAGGTAATATCCATAGAGTGCTTGGCGCATTCCAGGCATAGCGTAGTGGCTTTCTCAATCTGCACCTCTGTGTGGATGCAAGCATCTTCCGGAATTCCATTTTACAGATGAGGAAACTGAGGCTGAGAGAGGCCAGTGATGGGGACAAAGTCCTACTAGGTGTAAAGCAAATGCTTGTTTCCAGGAAGTCTGGCTCCAAATCCCACAGACTCAAGAGCAGTCTAGGAAAGTGACTTTGTTGGTAGGGTGCTCTCTTAAGCCTAGCTCCTGTAAAACTAGGCACGGTGGCACTTGTCTGTGAGACCAGCACTCAGGAGGGAGAGAGAGGAAGAGAAAGAGACAGAGACAGAGACAGAAACATAGACATAGAGACAGAGACAGAGAGAGAGACAGAGAGAGAGACAGAGACAGAGACAGAGAGAGACAGAGAGAGACAGAGAGACAGAGAGAGAAGGATCAGAAATTCCAGGTCATCTTCAGCCACATAGCAGACAGCTTGTTGGTTAGGACCCTTTATAGTCTCTTCTGGAGGACTCTTGAGTTTGGTTCCCAGCCTACCACAGGTCAGACAGCCCCAGTTACCTAGAACTACAGCTCTAGGGGATACAATGCCATCTTCTGGGTCCCAAGGCCACCTCCCTGCAAGAACCACAAAGCCCCTCCTGCCAGAGAGAAAGCAGGACAGCTCTGGGGAAAGGAGCCACGGAGGCTGTTGACCCAGCACAGCCTGTCTAGTTGTTAAGACATGGATTGACTCGGCCACCGGAGACCGTACGGCTCAGAGGTAAGCCGCTGAGCCCTCCATTAGGATCCCATTCCACCTCTTGTGGGCCGGGTGTCACCTCGGGAAAGTGATAGGACCTGTCTACGCATTTTTCCTTCTTGGTATAAAATGGAGAAGACAATCACATCCACCACTCAAGGTCCCCCGAGGAATTAAACAGAAACCCGTGTCATCCATCCAACTTCCCAGCACGCCTGTGGAGTTAGACTAACTCTCCTGTCCCCCCACTCTCAACTGACAGAGGAGGGTTCTTTCGGTTTCTTCTTCTTCATTTTTTAATGCTTTTAATTGAATAGAATTATATCAATCCCCCCTCCCTTTCCTCTTACTTGCCCCTCAAAGTCCCCCTCCTTCAAACCCCTCTCTCAAACTGGTAACTTTCTGTCACATATATGTATATGTGTGTGTGTGTATATATAACCTGCCGGGTCCATTCCTGTTGTTTGTGCGCCTATGGTTTCAAGGCTAACCTCGTTGCACTGGAAGCTCATTCCTGGGAGAGGCTAATTCTCCTCCAAGCCGTCACTAGTGCCTGGAGTTCCTTATGGTCTCAGAAGCCCGGTGGCCACCCAGCTGCAGTCAGCACCCTCTGGTAAAACCAAAAGTCATTTGCTCCCACTGTCCCCAAAGGGATGGCTCCCATGAAGCATGCAAGCCTCTGCTCATAGTAAGCAAACACCAGCCGATGTGACGACGGCCGTGAGATCCGGCCTGATTTCCCCATTAGGAGCAGAGTAAGCGCATGATTAACAGAGCCATGTGACAGGGCTGACTCTCTCGCTGAACACTCCTCACATGGATATGCTAAGCCCTTCTGCAGTCCCGTCTCTTCTGGCCACCCTGACACTTCATTACATTCAGCTGTTAGAGCAAACCCTGCCTACAACAATCAGAGGCAGCATTTGTAACGTCTAGCTAATGCCTGGTTCCAAGCTCCAGACCCATGAGCTCCCAGCAAGCCTCCTTTCGGTGGAAACGGTCATCAGTCTCATGATACCCGTAAGGACCCTGGGCTCAAAGACCCATATCCATCCCCAGCCCCAGAACTGGACTTCAGACTTGAGTCCGCTGCCTGCAAAGCCTGTAGTGATGAGCATTCCACAGGAGAGCAGAGGGAAGGCCCTTGCTGCTGTCTTCAACTCTCCTTCATAAACAGCAAAACTACACTAATATCCCATCTCACCCCATCAGTATGGCGGTGATCAGGAAGATAAATGACAAAAATAAAAAATAAAAATGCGAACAGCAGTGTGGACAAAGGGAACCCTTATACACATCCGAGGGAATGCAAACTAGTCCAGCCACCACGGACATCAGTGTGGAGGTTTCTCAACTAACTGAACACAGACCTTTCACAGGACCCAGCTGTGGCACTGCTGGGTATTTACTCAGTTTCTCCAAACCAGCATGTCACATGGGTTCTTTGGGCATCTCTGTTTATTGCAACACTGGCCACGATTGCTCCCTCATGGAACCAACAAGGTACCCAGGAATAGAAAGGGGTACGGAAAGGTGATGTGTGCACATAAGGGGCTTCTTCCAGTCCTTGTGAGGAATGAAGTTACGCCACTTGCCCAGAAAACTGATTCCATACATAAGTGAATTAAGACAGTCTCAGAAAGATGAATATCATAGGTTCTCCTTCATCTGCAGTTCCTAGGTTTTTCAGAGGTATATGAAATCATATACACATGACATGAAAGAAATAAAATTGTCTAGGATGGTAAAGGGAACTGACAAGGGATGGTAGGGAGGGCTGTGAGAAGTCATATGCTGAACGTACATCACAACGGATGTATACAAAAGCTTTACAAATGAGTGCTTTTAGAGAGAGATTTGAGGCTGGTGAGGTGACTCCGTGGTTAAGTGTTTTATGTGCAAGCGTGAGGACCTGAGTTCCAATCCCCAACAGCTACGAAAAGCTCAGCATGGAGCCCTACACCTGTAACCCCAGCACTGGGAGGAAGAGCCTAGGGGGGCCCTGGAGCTCACTGACCAGTCAGTCTGGCCACTCAGTGAGCTCCAGGTTCAGTGCCAGACCCTGTCTCAAATACTAAGGTGAAGAGTGACAGAGAAGACACCTGACATTGACCTCTGGCCTCCATCTCAGTGCAATACTTATATACAAATACACACACACACACACACACACACACACACACACACACACAGTGAGATTCATCCTGAATCCCTGAAATGGAAACTAAAATTCTCTGCTGACCTTTGCCCTCTAGGTTCCTAGTGAAAGACCTCAATACACCCGCCTTGAGACTCAGAAGGTTGCCCCAGTGGAAAATTCCCCAAGGTCCCCTAGGCAGGGAACAAGGTCAGATCAAAAAGAACATCTGGTCCAGAATGCTGATGCATGAAACCGCCAGACTGTTGAGATAAGCTTAATTTTCACCTTGTGGTTTATCCAGGAAAGTTAAATTATGCCCGCACTTTTTGCAATACCCCTATTGCTTGCCAAGATTATATATATAAAGAGAAAACTGTCTTAAAGCCCAGCATGCTCAGCTAGCTAAGGCTACTGCAGGTGCCTGTGTGAGCAATGAACCTCTTGCGGTTTGCATCCAACTGTCTGGTTATTGAGCTCAGGATATTGCGATACATTGGATCTGATTAACTTAGGTCCTTCACTAGAACTTGCCATCCTCCAGCCCAGGATTTTGGCTCAAGCGTGTCTCTCTCTAATGGCAAGCAAATCCCCACCTCAGATGTTATATTGATGGGGTTAAGTCCTTCTCTGTATATGTTTGTCTTATTGGTTGATAACTGAAGCACTGTTGGCCAATAGGGAAGCAAGATAGGTAGGACTAGGAGAGGTGGAGGATTCTGGGAAATGGAGGCACAGTCAGTCACCATGTAGGATGCCAGAGGAATAAGAGGTCCAGACCCTTTCTCCGGTAAGAGAAGACCACATGGAAATACTCAGATTAGTAGTTATGGGTTAATAACTTAGAGCTAGCCGATAAGAAACCACAGAAAACAGCCAACAGCTTCATAATTAATACAACGTCCTGCGTGTTCATTTGGGACTGATGCGGCACTGGGACCAGGCTGGTGGGAAGAGTTACCATAACATTATATGGCATCAACCATTTGTTCTTTTATGGCTCTTTTAGTCCCTCTCAGTTGGAAAGACCAAGAGCGTAGCCAGGTCTGGGGGAGGGGTGCTGCAAACACGCCGCCGTGTGCAATCGTGTGCTTCGGGAAAGAAGACGCAGGCCTGCAGATGGACCCTGCCACACCACCCCAGGCTGGCCTTCCTAGATGCTTGCTGGCCGTCACCAAATCAGACCAAGTTCTAGCAGCTCAGATTCCCGAGTGAAACTGAGTTTCTCTGCTGCTGCCACTCCAGCATCGACTTCAGATTGTGTCTCCACTAGACTCGCACGCTCTGGACCTACCACATCCCTGTGACCAAGAGATACAGTCTTTACCTTCCATGGCCCTGAGCCCCATGAGCATCCCAGAAGGGGAAGTACCGGCCCAGGAGCTCAGAGACAACAGTGTGGAAATCCTCCTCTGCTGCACCCCAATCCATACTATATCCATTCTTCACCCTCCCAATTCGGAGGCATAGCCCAGAGGACCCACTCTCCTCCAGCTTTCTCCTTGTCCTGTGCTTGAGTCACAGAGCGGTGAGAACACTTTATTGTTAGGGCCTAGCCCCCACAGGGTCTCTGAGTTGTTTGTCAGCTGATAGCCACAGGTGCATCCTGTTTTCTAGTCCTGGCTTACTGCCCCCGCATTGCCCCACTGACATTAACATCTAGCAGGAGGAAAACATGCTCTCTTTCACCTGGGGTTTTTCCACTGTGTTGTAAGATTATATATAAGACTGCTCCCTCCTACAAGAGAGAGACCTCTTAGCACTTGCAAAAATAAAGACACTTCTTAGTACAAACAGCTGGACATCTGGTCTTTCTTTTCCTGATACCTTGGAGTTGTTTGTGGCACGGGCGCTGCAATTGGAGGTCCCACCGAGATCCAGAGAGACTTGGAAAGACTGGGAAAGATGGGATAGAAAAAAGACTCAGGAAAGGAGAGACTCAAGAAAGGAAAGAATTAAAAACAGGTACCTCAACTTCTAACAGTAAAATTGAACAGTCAAATCTCCAGGCTTTTGCTTGAGAGATCACCTTCTAAGGAGAAGGTGTATTAAATTAATCTCCAGCCTTTTGCCTGATACATTGAGGTCAGGAAAGTAAAGGGGAACTGAGAGACTGCCCTCAAAGGCTGGCCAGCAAGTAAGGCTATGAGGGTGTATTGGAAAGGGGTACCAAGTTAGGGGTACCAGATTAAATCTCCAGGCCTTTGCCTGCAATGTCGGGAAAGAAAGGGGAACCTGAGAGATCGCCCTCAGTTGGAGGGTGGATTGAGTAAATCTTAAGACTTTTGCCTGAGGGATCATCCTCGGTTGGAGGATGGATAGAAAATTGTTGGTAACAGTTAGTAAAGGAGGCACTGGTAAAGAAAAGAAAAAGGTAAAAGTATATGGAATGGAAAATACACAGAGAGTCTGGATACTGTGTGCTGTTGTGTTGCCTTTAAACTGTTTAATTGCTAAGAAAGGAACAAAAAGTGCTAAAAGACATTTGATTATCAATACTGCTAAAATAATCCAATTTACATGTTTTGAAATTGCTTTGACTTCTAAATTTAAATATAAGGACAAGTTACTTGGGAAAAAATTTCTGCTTTTGTTTCTACAGAAAATAAAAAGCTGTGGATTCCTTCCAGACTAGTATGGTTTGATGAAGCAAGACCTCCGGAACGAGTGGCCCAAGTGATTCAACATCTAAAACAGCTAAGATGATGCAGCCTTATAGACCCTGAAAATAAGGACTTATACAGGTTTCTGACTTTTGTCATGATCCCCATGTTATGAATAGCGCCCCTTAACAGCAGGAAGTAATTTGGAAAGAACGTTGCCCACATTCCCAAATATTGTTTATAAATGTTTGTTTGCATTTGTAGAGGGTTGGTTATTGCTACAAATTTAAGGTCAATTTTGTGAGTCATCTCTAAAAACTTTTTACAAAAGCATGACTGTAGCCCCTGAGAAAAATAGCAAAAGCCTATAACATGGCCTGATAGCCAAAGAAATCTATATGGAAGATTCTATAGAGTATCAAACAGTTCAAACAAAATTTCAAAAAATAAAAAAGGGGGAGACGTTGGGGCCTAGCCCCCACAGGGTCTCTGAGTTGTTTGTCAGCTGATAGCCACAGGTGCATCCTGTTTTCTAGTCCTGGCTTACTGCCCCCACATTGCCCCACTGACATCAACATCTAGCAGGAGGAAAACACGCTCTCTTCCACCTGGGGTTTTTCCACTTGCAAAATAAAGACACTTCTTAGTACAAACAGCTGGACATCTGGACTTCCTTTTCCTGACACCTTGGAGTTGTTTGTGGCACGGGCACAGCACTTTATAACTTGGAGGACGTTTTGGGAAGGAATAGAGAGGAAAAGAGAAAGAGAAAAAGACTTGGTTCTTTTCCCAAAGTTTTGAAGCAGCCTTGGAGGGCTTGGGTTTGTGGCCAGACATGGCAGCATTTTCTCATGAGAGCGTTTTTATTCTAGAAAGGCGGTTAAGCAAGGAGGCACTCGGCTGCTCCTTCTAAATGGAAATTTTCAATTAGTCTGAATAAGTTAATTACATCATCCTTTAGTGACTGCTTTTGCGATTCTGCAAATCCCCTATTAATTGATTCAACCATTTGCCCTCAGACCAAGCAGCCACAAACAGGTAGAAAGGGACAGAAGAAAAGCACTGGGGAGCGGAGGGGCTGGGCTGGGGCCGTTGGCGTTGCTCAAAAGACGCAGACCTAGGCATCTGGGAAGAGGCCTCCATCAGACTGACCCGTGGGCAAGTCTGTGGTGCGCTGTCTTGATTGACGGGGAAGATGCAGCCCATTGTGGGTGATTCCACCCTGGGCTGGTGGTTCTGGGTGCTGTAAGAGAGCAGACCCAGCAAGTCACGAAGAGCAAGCCAGTAAACAGCGCCACTCCTCGGTCTCTGCATCAGCTCCCGCCTCCGGGATCCTGAGCTCCCACCCTGACTTCCCTTGGTGATGAACTGTGACCAGGAAATATAAGCTGAAGCAGACCACCCTTTCCTCCACCATATCAGTGGTGGTTGCTTATCTCAGCAGCAGAAACGCTGTCCAAGGCAAGGCTGAAGATAGGGAGTGCTGCTGGCTTCTGACTCAGCTGGGAGTCTCCACTCTGCCTGCCCCTTGGCCTGCACAGGTCACCATCCACCACCTGAGAAGTAGAGAGCACTGTGTGGACCAGAAGGCGGGCAAGTGGGAGATGCCTCCAGATGCCTCCATCCGTGCAGAACGAGGATTGGCGGCTGAAAGGTAAACAGTAGCACCAACCGAGTGAGAGGCCCCTCGGTCCTCTACCTACCACACGAGATGGGGCGTCCAGGGTCAGTAGCCCACGGAATCCGACCCTAACTGCCGCTGCGCGGGTATTCTGGTGAGCTGACCAGATTGTGCTACTCTTAAGGGCGACCTGTCCTCATCAGATCCTTACCCACTCGGAACTCATCCTGCCTCCTGCCCCTTTAACCACCTTTGCAAGATCTATTTTTATTTTACATGGATACACATGTGTGTGTATGAGTGCACATGCACACATGTGCACAGGTGCCCACAGGGACAAAAAGACTGGATTAGATCTCCCTGTGCTGGAGTTACAGGGAGCTACCGGAAGTGGGCACCGTGGTCTTCATGATAGAGCTGCAAGTCCTCTCCATTGCTGGGCCAATCTCCCCAGCCATTCCTTTCTTTCTTTTAAAAGATGTGTGCGTGCATGCGTGTGTGTGTGTGTGTGTGTGTGTGTGTGTGTGTGTGTGTGTGTGTGTGTGTGTGTGTAAGGATGTCCATGGAGGCCAGGAGCAGGCGTCTGTTGAGTTCCCTAGAACAGGAGTTACAGTGCGCCTACCCAACTAGCGTTCTGGAAACTGAAGTCTCATCTTCTACCCACTGGGCTCCCCTTCCAGTCCCCTCCTCTCCTTTCTTTAAGAGGGGGTGACTTCCGGGTGAGGGAGCATCGAGGATTGAGCAGGATGGTGAAGAAGGGATGGATCGCTCTCAAGGACCTCAGGAGGGACTAGGGCGTCCTCCTCCGAAACTCAGCCCCTGGAGAAGACCAGGCTCAGCCTCTGCGAGATCAAACTCGGAATTCGACAGAGAGATGAGCAGCTGACCTTTCACCCCACCCCCACCCCGCCCCCGTGCACACCGCCTGAGGATGCCCCAGGACCACCGCTGGAGAGAGAAAAACAGACCTGGACAGAGTGCCCTGGGGAGAGGGGCCTTGAGGGGAACAGGAAGGGTCATAGGAAAGGAATAAAACATTCTAGGAGTTTTGCCATGCACCACAAACTTAAGCCATCTTGGCTTTCCTGGAAATAAACGAATGTACCAGAGTCTCTGCTTATTTGGATCTGGGGAATGTTTTCATAATTCCACTCCTGTTCCACACCCAGGCACTGAGGGACCCAAGACTTGGATGTTTTTAGCTGCCAGAGCCCAGGAGGGATTATAGGAAGCCCTGGGAATTCCTCCAAGTGAGCGGTGGCAGAACCCAGCCTTCCACAGGACTCTAGGCCCGGCTCCGCCCTGCCCCCTTAGGCCACCTCCTCCAGGAAGCCTTCCTTGATGTTCCCAGCAGCAGAGTGGCAGAGTCCTGGGTGTTCCTTGTTCAAGTCCTGGATCCCCAGTGCAGACGCCAACCGCTGAGGCTCATGTCCCACACGTGGTGCGGTGTCCACGTCACACTCACCCCTGCCCAGTCGTGTGGAGAGCTCAACGAGGATGGCTGGCAGCTTTCCTCCCTCCCCCCTGCCTTCGCCAAGCCCCAATTCAGATTGTAGCATGAGACTCCCAACTCAGATGAACCCCGGGAAAGCCGGGTCGCTCTGAACCCGCAGAGCTTTCGGGAAAGCAGGTTAGCCTGAAAGTCCACATGGTTTCAGACGGCACTGTGGGGCTGACATATTCGAACAGGCGGTGGGACCCCACCTTCTAGGCACAGTGAGGGCCTGTACGGGCCTGTGAAGCTTGCACAGGCCACAGCAAGGGAGCACTGGCTCCCTCTAGTGGATGGAGCCAGAACTGATTGAAATAATTCCGGATCCATCAGGGATTCCCAGAGCTCCTTTCTGCCAGGAATTGGGAGTCTCCCTAAAGCTGGCAGGCGCCTCGCCAGTCTGATCCAAGAAACAGAGCCAAGAGAATTCCCAGAACGTGGGTTTCTCCCTCTTCCCAGCATGGAGTGCCTTGAGATGGGGACTTCTCCACTGGGCAGCCTCGCCTGCACCCACCTCTCTCGTTCCCTCCTCCCCTAAAAAAAAAAAAAAATCCATTCATTAGCTCAGCCTCTAAGAGCCCTGGCATTGTGTCACCCAACATTCAGGATGCTCAGAGAAATATCTCAGGATCCCATTGTACTGTATTATTTGAAATTGTAAAATAGCCGTGTTTTGTTTTGCTTTTACTATCAAACTAAGACACTTTTGAAAACTAAAAGGAAAAAAAGTACAGTAATACTTTCCCATTACAGTGTGAGAACTTTAAAAGCACAAGTCTTCTTTAATTGTGTGTGTGTGTGTGTGTGTGTGTGTGTGTGTGCAGGTACCCACAGAGGCCAGAAGGGGGCGTCAGAGCCACTAGAGCTGGAATTGCAGGTGGTTGTGAGCTGCCCGGTGTGGGTAACACACAAGCCCTGGAAACAGGACTCTTCTTGTCCTCTGGAAGAGCAGCAGGCGTTCTTAACCGCTGAGCCATCGCTCCAGTGAGGCTCCCCCCATACAGGTCTTCTAACACAGGTCCTCCTGACAGTGGTTCAAGGCTTACTCATTCCTCCACCCACCTCTGGCTTCTCTTTCAGATGCTGTAATTCTTTGATTTCCCATTTGGATGGAGAAATGAAACCTCTGCCCCCTAGAGTCTGGCCCTGAGAGCAGGCCTACCCCATTACCACCACAGGGACGACGGAGCCTGCCACACACGCTGTTCCAGGCAGGGCTAAGAGCCCCTGGGCTGACCGTCCGTCCGCCAGCACACACCTTTCGTAGCTGCCCCTGGCTGGCCCCTGCTGCAGCTCAGCGCAGCTTCCTGCTATACTTTGATTTCTGGCGCTGTGATAAAAACGCCCTGTCACAAAGCAATTTCGGGGAGAGACAGTTTATTTGTCTTATTAATTCCAGGTCCCAGTCTATCACTGGGAGCAAGTCAGGGGCAGGAACCTGAGGCGGCAGGAGGCAGGAAATGCACGTGTGCATTTAATCAGCTAGCTTTCTCTACTCTTATATACAGTCCAGGGCTGAAACCCAGGAGTGTCGCCACCCACACTGGACTGGGATCTCCCCATACCAACTAGGACAATCAAGATTACCCCACAGACACGCCCTCCACCCATTTGATCTAGACGATCCCTCACAAACACTTCCTCTTGATTCTAGGTTGTACCAACTTGACTGTTACCACCACACGGCACTCCCCAGGACTCAGAAACCGCATGCACCTCCAAAAGATGTGCACAGTCACAGAAAATGACTGCCTAGGTACACGATGGAATAGCCTATAACACACACAAAAAAACATATCTCCGCCCAACAGTGAGATACACCTCATAAACATAGTATTGGGAGAAACAACCACACTTGGGTGAGTGCACTCAGTGTGCAAAGGAAAGTTTCAGTTGACTGGGACTCGGCATGGCTCAGCGGGAGGGCACCGTGCCAGGCCCTGGGTGCAGTCTCCAGCAGTTCAGGGACATGAAGACAGTTGGGCTTGTCTGTGGGGAGGAAGCCAGAGACAGGAACTATGGGAGACCTGGCCGTGAAGAAGCAGGAATTCCGTGTCTTGATACTGGAGCCTGGATCCCCAGCACCTACATGACCCCAGGCTGCCGTGGTGGCCCACTGTGAGCCAGCACACGGAGGGAGGCAGAGGTGGGGCTGCCTAGGGCAAGCTGGTTAGCTCAACCATCGGAACTGGGATCAAGTAAAGCCCCTGCCTCAATGAATAAGGCAGAGAGTGACGGAGGAAGACACCCGGTGTCACCTCTGACCTCCACAAGTACACACATGTGTGCATGCACAGCCACACACGTGCTCACACACAGCCACACATGTGCTCACATACACCCACACACATGTGTGCATGCACAGCCACAAACATGCTAACACACACACAAACATGTGCTCACACACATGTATGCGTGCACAGCCACACATGTGCTCACACATACCCACATACATGCTCACATTCACCCACACACAAGTATGTGTGCACAGCCACAAACATGCTCACACACACCCACACACATGCTCACACACATGTATGCATGCACAGCCACACACATGCTCACACACACCCATGGGGATTCCTACCAAGACTTTGGATTTTGTTAAACACGATTCCATTAGTAACTTTTCTTTTTAACCAGTTACTGTTAAAAGACCAAAAGCCACACACCTGTGGGTAAAAGACGGTTTGCAGATTAATGGAAGAAAGCCAGACGCCGTGTCACCCCACTCTTACCAACAAGAGGCACGTGCTTGGTACAGACGGGCTTGGTCCTAAGGGGAAAGAGTTCACTACCCAAAGGCTAACGAGCACTCCTCTCCACACATCAGTTTTAAAACACAAAATGAAAGACCAGAGCTGGAGAGATGGCCCAGGAGGAAATGGGTGTGCCACCAAGTGTGGCAGCCTGAGTTCCATGCCACGGACACGCGTGATGGAAGCGCAGAGTTGATTTCCACAGGTTGTCCTCTTCCCTCAGCAGGAGCCTCATAGCAATATCAAGCACACGCAACAAAAAAATAAGTAAATCCAGGGTTGGTGGAGCTGTTTACTTTTGAGCAATTTTAAAATGGAAGGTACTTTTTCAGGTGTTCTAGGAGGCAAAAGTGGGGCCACATCGCCACTGACTCTGTTTAATCTAAACGAGAAAGCTATTTCTGCATGAGAGACTGGCATGCTTGCAGGATGACGTCATCCCTTGGTCCTTTTATGCCAGCAACCTGGAAAGAAGGCCAGGTGGCCACTTAAGGAATTAACCACAGCCTTATGTTTTCTCCACGAAGCTTGCTCCCTGCTCTTTGAGCGGGCGAACAGTGCCACCTACTGGACATAATGGAGAAACACTATCTGTGATAAGCTGGCAAAATGTGTATGTGTGTGTGCGTCGGGTTGGTTGGGACAGAAACTACAACTACCTATATAGACTAGGGATAGGTTAAGAAATAAATACCAGCCATTATGACACATGCCCCTTCTCCTAAGCCAGGGGCTCTTTCTCCGTGGGGGCACAGAGACCTGGTGGAGACAGAGTCAAAAGGGTCCAGCAGACACAAATCCTTCCTTGACTCCAAGTCCCACCTATCTTGCTTCCCTATTGGCCAACAGTGCTTTATTCAAACCCTCAAGTTGGCTGTTGTTATTTTATCACAGCAATAGAAACCCAGCCCATACACACCAGCCTCTCAGATCACCTACTCTGACCGCTGCCTGTCTTTGACTTGCTGAATTAAAGAGCTGGGAGATATAGACTCTGATTGGTGTTACCTGGTGTCACTCATCTTGCCCACAGAAAGAGCTGGAAAACTTGACTGGCAGTCTCACACAGATTGGTAATGGCTGGGTCTCATGGAGGAGTGGGAAGGCAGAACCTCACCAGGGGCGGGTCATTGCTGGCGGTTTTCTCTTGTCCCGCCAGGCCCTCCGCCCTTCTCAGCCCCAAATAAGCACACGGATGCTATATTAGTTATAAACCGTTGGCCAATGGCTAGGGCTTCTTATGGGCTAGCTCTGTCTTAATCATTAACCCATTTCTATAAGTCTATGTATTTTCATGTGGTCACAAATCCACTGTCTGTCACAAGGCGAAGCCAAGGCAGGAACCTGGAGGCATTAACTGAAGCAGAGACCATGAAGGCGTGTTGCTTACTCAACCTGCTTTCTTATACAACCCAGGACTGTAGAGTGCAGCCTTCCCCGCCATCCGCCTGGGCCCTGCCACAGTTGCAGTCCCCAAATAACACACAGGACACTATATTAAATATGAAGCTCCTGGCCATTTGCTTGTTTCTTACTGGCTAGCTCTGACTTAAGTATTTAACTTAATTGTTAATCGAAGTATTTCTCTTACCGGAGAAAAGGGTCCGGACCTCTTACTCCTCTGGCAGCTACATCGTGTCTCCCTCTGCCTCTCTTTCCCAGAATCCTCCTTGACTCCAAGTCCCACCTATCTTGCTCCCCTATTGGCCAACAGTGCTTTATTCAAACCAATAAGACACATTTTTACAGAATGACATCTCCCAACACAGGACCACCTGCCCAGGGCAGACAATAGCAGGGGGGGGATAAAGGCAGAAAACATCTCACAATTCCAGGTTACAGTCAATTATCATGTAAAGGCCTAAGCAAGACTCCCAGGGTTGGGAGCAGGGAGATGTGAGGGTGATGTTTGCTTCTGTGCTGTCTTTGTTCTCAAACCTCCAGCCTAAGGAATGGCCCCACCCACGGTGGGCTGGGTCATCCTCCATCAATTAACCATCAGGCAATTAGCCACCAGGCATGCCCACAGGCCCGCTTCATCCAGATAATTCCTCGGTGAGACTCTTCCCAGGTTACATCAAGTGGACAGTTAACACAAACCAATACAGCTGGTTTCCTGAAGAGAGCAGCAGTGGTTTTAAGTAAAACCCTCATGGCGCTTGGCCTATCCATGGTGAGCAACAGTGAACGTTGCCAACGCCCCTATGCCATCTGGGCAACGCCCCTATGCCATCTGGGCAACGCCCCTATGCCATCTGGGCAACGCCCCTATGCCATCTGGGCAACGCCCCTATGCCATCTGGGCAACGCCCCTATGCCATCTGGGCAACGCCCCTATGCCATCTGGGCAACGCCCCTATGCCATCTGGGCAACGCCCCTATGCCATCTGGGCTGTCAATGAACATTGCCAACGCCCCTATGCCATCTGGGCTGTCAATGGACATTGCCAACGCCCCTATGCCATCTGGGCAACGCCCCTATGCCATCTGGGCTGTCAATGAACGTTGCCAACGCCCCTATGCCATCTGGGCTGTCAATGGACATTGCCAACGCCCCTATGCCATCTGGGCTGTCAATGAACGTTGCCAACGCCCCTATGCCATCTGGGCTGTCAATGAACATTGCCAACGCCCCTATGCCATCTGGGCTGTCAATGGCTACATCAGCACAGGCTCTGTCAGGAGGACGGTACCTACACACCCGGACCCAGGAGGGGGTCCTCACCCAGGCTTTTCTGTTGGAATGTAGTATGTGCTTAAAAGTGCTTTCCACTAAAGTGCTGTCTCTCTAAGTCTCTCTCTGTGTCACCTGCACTCAAGCGCATGGACACACACACACACATTCACACACAAACACACTCGCACACACACACAGACTCGCACACACACATACACACACTCGTGCACACATACACACACACACACACACTGGTGTGCTGTTGTTACTTTTGTTCATGTATGTCCATCAAGAGCCATTATACTCTTAATATTCCAGAGGCAGAGGCAAGAGGGTCACCACAAATTGGAGGCCAGCCTGGGCTACATAGTGACTTCCAGACCAGTCTAGGCTGTGGAGTGAGACTGTCTCTCAAAACAAAACAAACACCAACAACAAAAGCCCCTAAACCCCTTTCTTACAGCTCTTCTCTCCGCAAAGGTTTAAAACTCAAATGCTCAAATGCCTACTCAGGTCAGATGTTTTATTCATCTGATATAAACAATGTTGTACATCAAACACACAGAGGAAATGCTCTTCCCCCTGGGGGGAGAGGAGGCTCCCCACAAAGGCTTTGTACATGAATGTTTGCCAGGTTTTTTTTAAATGGCATCCTTAAAAATCTGTTTTTAATGAAAACCCGTGTCCTCTTCTAAGTTTCCATCTTCTTATGAAGATGAGAGCATAATAAAATGAAATAACCCTGCTGTGGGACACTAGCTCAGTATGTGAAAACATTCTGCTGTGGTTGGTGGGATGAAAAGCTGAACAGGCCAATAGCTGGGCAGAAGGTGTAGGCAGGGCCTCAGGGCGGAGAGCAGGGGGAGTTGATGAATCTAGGCATGTCAGAGATGCAGGGAGACGCAAAAGAGTCAGGATGAGCGGTATGTGACAGAACATAAATCAATAGAAATGGGTTCACTTAAGTTAGGAGAGCCCGTGGGATACGACTAAGCTAAGGCCCAGCTTTCTTAATTAATAAGTCTCCGTGTCATTATTTGGGAGCTGGCTGGCGGGATTTGTTACCAAATCACAAGTGTTAATAGTAAATAACAACTGGCAATTGCTGCCCTGTCAAGGCCCCCAGGGACAGAGTGGGTCAGTCTAGACATATGTATAAATTATTACACAGACACAGTCAAGCACCCAAAATCCCCTCCCCGACAGAGAGCTGGTTCTTACGTAAATGTGTTTGATGTTTTGTGTGTTGGCAAACAAGTCCAACCTTCATTTTTGACTCGCTTCAGACTCATGCTTTGCAGTTTGTAAAGGGGGCTTTGTTCTATCCTGGGACGTGGATCCCAAGCCTCTATGGTTCTCACTGCTGGTCACCACCCTCCAGGTAAGACTGCCTTCTCTGAATAGACTTTTCATCCATTTTCCAGGGGAAAAAAAGTCTTAAATACGAATCTGGGTGCTCCCTGTCAGTGGGCGGTGCACACAGTCCCCATTCACCGGCTCTCAGCTTTTCCCACCAGACTCTACCACACCGACCACCAGTTAATTTCCCCGCAGTCTCTGAGTGTGGTGTGTTTCCATTTATATCTGATATTATAGTTTCACCAGAAAGGTGAACTGAAGAGGTCCGGTGAGGGCGTGAGGTCACCAGGAATAAAGGGAGACTCCAGTGGGTTTTATCGTTGTCGTTTTCTTTGTTGCTCTGTGAGCCCAGAGGTCTGTCTGCAGGGTAATAATCTATGCTAAGTCTCTCGAATACGCTCGCAATCTAGGAATACGTGGACGCTCCTGTTTACAGCTGGGATTTCCATGTGCCTTCCTCCAGCTCGCCATTACTGCCTTTATCTGCAACAAGTTCCTCACAAGGTTTTCAGAGGCTGTCTCAGATGAGTCATTAACCACCCCCACACCTTCACCCCGCCCCCCACACCCCGCCCAGCGCCCACTCCTGGCTTACAGGTTCTAATGAGAAGCCTGGCGGGGACTCCATCCGAATGAACATGAAAATTGAGAACGTCTCCCTTCTTTGACACCACACTCCCGGCAGGGGGTCAACAAACGCCTTCTCTGTTTGGGATTTTGTTTGTTTGTTCGTTTTGTTTTGTTTGTAGGAAGCTTTCAGACGCCCAGGTGGAACCAGTGGGTCCCAAAAGACTCAGTGCAGTGCTTCTTGAGACGGTGCCCCACCCCCATCTCCACCCCCACCCCCGCTCCGGCAAAAATCAATTTTTAATTAAGAAGCTTGTCTGCGTAATGTAAACACGTTGAAGCCTTGGCCTGTTCAAGGATGACACCACAACTCCCCAGCAAAAATCCTCTCTTAGAATTTCCTGAGCAGCAATACACAACCTGGCCGGAAGATGGCGCCAAGTCCTCTCGTTGTGGACTCAGCGAGGCGGGAATGTTCAGAAACTCCCAGACTTTTCGATTACTTTCGCGAGCATCCGGCTTCCCTTCAAATAAAGGAAAGTTGGTTGTGTATATATTTCTACAAAAAGCATCCCAGCTGAATATTTGGTAAAATGTTTGAACTCTGTTCAGTAAAACAAACTGCAGTCTCCAAGGAATCTGGAATCTGCAATTTACGGTTCTCTGGATCTGGTCCGAACAGAGGTAGGAAGAATGGCCATCTCAGGTTTCAGACACCTAGCAAGGGTCCAAGCCCGCAGTGGCCCTGTATCCCATTGCTACAGGACAGGGCCGTGCTGGTGGTGGTGAGCACTGGGCAGCGAGTCCTGGTCCCTGGGAGAGCCTTGATGCAGCCGGAGGGGAGCCCTGAGGCATTTGCTGGCCAGTAGCAGACAAAGGGGGTGGTTACCTAACAAGGAAGGAGAGGACAGGGACCTTGCTGAGGGACGGCCTGCCTAGGTCTTCACATCCCCTTGTGACAGTAGACCGACCATTACTCCTCTCTGCAACGGAGAGTCGGAGCTCTGCACGCGGTGGGAGGGTCTATACCAGGACAAGGTGGGGATCCTTACCCTGACCCCACGAGACCCGCACTGGTGAATGCATGAAAATCCAGCTGTGTTGAACATCTGTCATCTTGGGGAGCTCAACAGAGCCGCCCTTGCAAAAGAATCATCCCAGCTAGGTTTACTGTCTGCAACTCTGTGTTAATTTCAGGTGGCCTCAAAGGAGGGACTGAAGTATATGGGGGGGGTGGCAAGGGCTACAGCCAGGAGGAAGCCATCATCCCAAGTAGGTAAAGGCTTTCCAGGCACAGTGTGTTGAGGGAGGACCACACACAGGTCTGTGGGGAGGACCATGCACAGGTCTGTGGGGAGGACCATGCACAGGCCTGTGGGGTTCCCTCGTTCATGCTTTGTAAGGAGCCCCAATAAACTTCTTGGTCCACCAGAGTGAACCTGGGTGGTTTCTGCTTGGTTTGTCCCTGGGGCCTTCAGAGAAATGGTGGACAGTGATACCCCTGGAGTCTCAGCCACCCGAGCACAGCTTACCCCATGTTGACAGCTCTGAGATTTGTATGAAATTCGTTTCGCGACTTGTACATCCCATCTCACTTCTTAAATAGACCGACATTTTATATTTGACCCCCAGTTACAGCTAGTTCACCAGGAGAATATCAAAGCACATAAAAATAATAGAAAGAAAACGTTAGCATCTTTCATAACTTCCAAACCTGCTCATGTAAGAACTAAGCTGCTGTCCTGGGATGTTGGTTTTGTGTGTGCATCTGTTACTTTGGTATGTCAAGAAGTAGGGTGGGCATTTGGTGGGGACCCCGGCTTGTGCTCCCAGCCTTGACCCAGAAGATCTTAGAAGTGGGTCTGTGGCTGAGCACGTAGGACTGCAGGGCTGGCTTGAGGAGTCAGCTTCGTTTGGGTCCCAGGGGAACTCCATAGATACATAGTATTTTTATCTTGGTTTAATTTTGAGACAGGATTTCATGTAGCCTAGGCTAGCCTCAATCTTACTATGTAGCTGAGGATGACTTTGAAGTTCTGATCCTCCTGCCTCCATGTCCTGATTACTGGAATTATGGTGTGTGTGTGTGTGTGTGTATGTGTATATATGTGTATATGGTGTGTGTGTGTATATGTGTATATGGTGTGTGTATGTGTGTGTGTGTGTGTGTGTGTTGGCATGCCCAGGCAGATGCTCCCTCAAAACACATTAAGAAATCCAGAACCAAGAACTCGGGGCTCTGAAATACAGGCCCAAAGCAAAACTCAGGGCCGTACCACAGATGTGGGGACAGGAGAGGACGTTGTCCCTTTTCCTTGCCCTTGTGTCTGGGCTGCTGCCGAGGGGCTGTCTGAATTAAGGTGGGTCTCCCCACATCAAGGAAATCAGGACAATGCCCCCACACACAAGTCCCCAACCTGACAGTCCCTCAGCAAGGCTCCCGTGCCAGGTGGTTCTAGATTGTGCCAAGTTGGCAAAGCTAGCCAGCACACCCCTCCACAAGAATCCAGAACAGCGGTTCCCATTTCCTAATGCTGGGGTTGCAATACTGATGGTCTCACCCTCTGGAACCTTCAGAAGGCAACTTCCTACAAACAAGGGCCCCCAACCAGGCTTCAGCCTCCCAATGACCACGGAGAGAGTAAGCCTGGGCTCCACTGACAGAAACACACAACTCACACCCTGCAGACTGTGAAGTCCTTATACTCCCTCAATACAGGAGCCCACTCTCTCATTAATAACTACCAGCCTTCACCCTGGACCAAAGGGGAGGAGCCACCACATATCACTGAAGATGCTAGCAACTGGTCCCCTACACTCAAAACCGCACATCACATGATGTCTCTGGAGAAATATCCTTTAACTCTGAGCTTCTAAGTAGACAGTGCTACACAATGACCTTAAGCATACGTGACAATAGAGGCAGGAGGGGTGGCTTGCTCTAGTGGAGGCTAGCTTATCTTATTCCTTCTCAGAAGCCATCCTTGCGAACGCTCCTGCTGGTTTATGTAGGTGCTAAACCTTCATGGACCATCTCAGTGTTCCTTTTGAAAGGAAGATGTCAGTTACTGAGATGCCAGACTCCTCTCTACCTTGGCGTTGTCTCCAATCAATGGACTTACTTAAGCCTTCTTCTAGGTGAGTGGCAGGAAGCTAATGGACTCTCCAGCCCTATGACTCCACCATGAGCCACTCCAGGTCTCCTTGGTGATTAGTGATGGGGTTTGTTTGTTTGTTTGTTTGTTTGTTACTGGTTAGAAACACAGGATCTGGCATCAGAGACACTGGTTCCGTATTGATGCCCCTGTGGTGTTGACTTGATCCCATCCTTCACAGCTTTCTCCAGAATGCACATTACTCTGCCTCAGGTAATCAGAAAAGTGAGGACTAGCAGATATGCCAGGGCTTGGAAGGTATGGATCAGTTCTTCACTTCTCTTTTACAAGGGCAAAGTGAAACACAGCGCAGCACTGAACAACACACCTGCAGGTGTGTTTGGAGGGAAGTACACTGCAGCTGTGACAGGTGTGTTTACAGAGAAGCACACCGCACCTGTGGCAGGTGTGTTTGGAGAGAAGCACACCGCACCTGTGACAGGTGTGTTTACAGAGAAGCGCACCGCACCTGTGCCAGGTGTGTTTACAGAGAAGCGCACCGCACCTGTGCCAGATGTGTTTACAGAGAAGCGCACCGCACCTGTGACAGGTGTGTTTGGAGAGAAGCACACTGCACCTGTGACAGGTGTGTTTACAGAGAAGCGCATCGCACCTGTGACAGGTGTGTTTACAGAGAAGCACACTGCACCTGTGACAGGTGTGTTTGGAGAGAAGCGCACCGCACCTGTGACAGGTGTGTTTGGAGAGAAGCACACTGCACCTGTGACAGGTGTGTTTACAGAGAAGCACACTGCACCTGTGACAGGTGTGTTTGGAGAGAAGCGCACCGCACCTGTGCCAGGTGTGTTTACAGAGAAGCGCACTGCACCTGTGACAGGTGTGTTTGAAGAGAAGCGCACTGCACCTGTGACAGGTGTGTTTACAGAGAAGCACACCGCACCTGTGCCAGGTGTGTTTACAGAGAAGCACACTGCACCTGTGACAGGTGTGTTTGGAGAGAAGCACACTGCACCTGTGACAGGTGTGTTTGGAGAGAAGCACACTGCACCTGTGGCAGGTGTGTTTACAGAGAAGCACACTGCACCTGTGACAGGTGTGTTTACAGAGAAGCACACTGCACCTGTGGCAGTGTGTTTGGAGAGGTGCCTTCCTTCACTTTGTCACTCACAGGAGAACAATGGGCCAGATGCCAGTACCCTGCAGGTAGAGAGGCTAGGGAGACTCAAAGTCACCACTTCCCCCACCGCAGGAAGGTCAAACTTCTTCTAGAGAATGCTCTACCTGGAAGGATAAACCTCAACAACTGATGATGGTGCCTCACGCCTTTAATTCCATCACCTGGAGGCAGAGCCAACCAGATCTCTGAGTTTGAGGCCAGCCTGGTCTACAGGGACAGCCAGGGCTACACAGGGAAACCCTGTCCCAAAAAATAAGAAAAAGAAAGGAAGGAAGGAAGGGAGGGAGGGAGGGAGGGAGGGAGGGAGGGAGGGAGAAAGGAGGAAGGGAGGGAGGGAAGGAGGGAGGGAGGAAATTCAGCAACTGTATCCAGAACCCAACCACTTTCCTTTTACATTTTCTTTTCTTTTTTTTTTTTTTTTGGTTTTTACGAGACAGGGTTTCTCTGTATTGTTTTGGAGGCTGTCGGTCCAGCCTGGCCTCGAACTCACAGAGATCTGCCTGCCTCAGCCTCCTGAGTGCTGGGATTAAAGGTGTGCGCCACCACTGCCCGGCATAAATTTTCTATTTTTAACTAGTGTATATGAACTGTATCTAAAAATGACCTTCATCATGTAATTTTTCATATGTGTATGCAATACATTTTGAACATTACTCAACTCCACTACCCTCTCCTGTCACCCCCAACTCCCGATGATCCCCCCTCTCTTCCCAACCCATTCCCTCTTCTACTACTTGTCATCATTTTGTACACCTTTTGTTTAGGGAACCAGTGAGCTCAACCGAGGGGCGAAGAACCACTTACAAGACTATGGGCCACTTACCAGGGGCTGCACCTCTGAAGAAAATGTCTCTCCATAGTAAACCGTTAACGCCCTACAAATGCTCAGGGAGAGGTGGGCAGGGCCCAGCCAGCCTGGGCACCTCAGGGGGGAATGTTGTAGGTCTCATGCGCCTGCTGCTTCCATGACCAGCAGAATGATGTCTCCAAACACAGCCGCATTCAACCTTGGAGCCTATGACTGTCACATCCCAAGATAAGAGACTTTGAGGTGTAATTAAAGCTGGGTGATGTAACACAGGGAGAACCAACCTCTGGGCTCCATCTGATAACCATGTCTGCGTGTGCCTTCCCCCTAGAGCAGGTGGTTCCCTCCTGACAGAAGCCGGAAGCCCTGCAGGGAACCCAGGGAGATCTGAAACACCCAGAGCTGTGTGCGGCATCCCTGGCACCCAGGTGGGACCATCATGAGGGCTTCAGATGGCTTCGGGAGCAGGCTGGCCTCCTTCCTCTCATCTGAACAGAAACTGCCCGTGTGTGGTGGTTGTCAGGGAAGGAGAGTCGTTTCATTGTTTAGAGGAGAGTATGATATGCTGCCAAATTCAGGTGAGGGCCCCAGGTTACTAGCACATTGTTGGTGTGTGTGTGTGTATGTGTGTGTGTGTGTGTGTGTGTGTGTGTGTGTGTGTGTGTGTGTGTGTGTTGCATACAGGTTAGGGTCCTCAGTTGCCAGGTCAATGTTAGGAGACAGGTGTGTGCATACCTGGAGTCTGAGGTAGCTAGAATGTTCCTGTGCTTGCCTGTCTAATAGCTTCACCCCAGCCAGTCTCAGCCAAGTCTTTCTAGAATGCTTACCTCCTCCTGATACATCTTGTGTTTGCTTGTTTAGTGTGTTTGCTGTCTTCCTGTGCCCGTGAGAGTGGGGACCTTTGCTTCGTTTCCTGGTGACTCCCAAGCGGCTTGGACAGCACCAGGCTGTGAAATGGATGGTGGCACCTGTGATTTTCTAGAAAGCTTAATTGAGGATTGGAGGTCTCGTTTATAGCTTTGTGGCCCATACTGGATGCCCCTTCAGCCTCAGTTACCCTGGCCTGAGATTGCACCTTAGGAAGCAATGTAGACGTATAAAATAAAGGGCTCAACTTGGAGCAGGATGTTGCAAACAGGATAAGGAGGTGACATGTTCGGTTGGTTTTGTTTTGATTGTCATAGGTTACCACATTCCCATCACTCCCTCTTCTCCCCAATCTCTCTCATGACCCCCACTCCCTCTCAAATTCATGACCCCGTCTATAGTTATTACAACATGTTACACACACACACACACACACACACACACACACTGCCGTGTCTGTTTAGTGTTGTTTGCATGTTCGTGGTTTTTAGACTGATCACTTGAGATTGGATAATCTGTGGGGAAGGGGGACTTGTCCCTGGAGGAAAATGCATTCATAAGAGTAACAATGATAGAGAGGGTGCATAGATATGCACTAAAGCAATCGTTCTGAGGACAATATACGCAGTAGAATTAAGGAGCAAGCAGATGGACAAGACTGGGAAGCTGGGTTCAAAATCTGGTGAGACCGGGTATAGCCTGAGAGCCCTGTGTTTGCACTGTCTCCAAGATCCACTAGGTGGAGAAGCCACACAAGAAACATCATCTCTGTCTCCCGAGAGCCTGGCGCACGCCAAGCCCTAATGTGTTAGCAGCAAGGCTCACTTCCCGGTGGCATAGAGGAACCCGAAAGGTGAGCTGATTCATCTATTTAAAAAAATGTGCCAGCGAAGGCGGCAGAACAATGGATGGAAATCCCACTCAGCACAGTTCCAAACACAAGAGGAATGGCTCACCTTCCCTAAACAAAGGACGCTCTTTGAGACAGAAATGAGAGGCAGCATACCTCCAGAGACAGAAAGGAGAGGCAGCAAACCTCCAGAGACAGAAAGGAGAGGCAGCATACCTCCAGAGGCTCCTTTCAAGATGATAACTGGACCGACAATGGCTAACACATCTCAGGTGTCGTTTCTGACAGCTTTGTGGTTCTGAAGGATCGGTTCTCAGTCAACTTCCACATTAGGCTGATTCACGAGTGGGCATCGACTACTCTGCAAGATCTCCTCTCTCTTTCCATCCATGCAACGTGATGGACATAAAAGACGGATATTGTAGGCAGCTTGGACCTGTGCCTCTTCCCCACCACAGGCTGCCCCACCCTCATCAGTGAGGTGAGAAAAAAAACCAGGGCCTGCATTAATGAGAAAACAGCCAAGGGAGGGGGTGGAGAGAAGGCTCATGGCCAAGAGCTATTGCCTCTCTCGCAGAGGACCAGAGTTTAGTTCCCAGCATTCAAGCTGAATGGGTCGAAACTGCCTGTAACTACAGGGGATTGGGTGCCCTCTTCAGGACTCTGGAGGTACTGCACTCATGTGTGCCTACCAACACAGACCCTCAGGCATACACATAATTTAAAATAAAATAAATTACTTTATTATGTATAGTGTTCTGCATGCATGTATGTCTGCAGGCCAGAAGAGGGCACCAGATTTCATTACAGATGGTTGTGAGCCACCATGTGGTTACTGAGAATTGAACTCAGGACCTCTGGGAGAGCAGTCAGTGCTCTTAACCACTGAACCATCTCTCCAGCCCATAGTAAATAAATTATATAAATGAATAGATAAATAAATAATAAAAAATAAAGTAAAATCTTTTTAAAATCAAGGAAGAAACATGAATTCTAGCCACAAACATGTCTTGTTTCTCCACAAAATTTATCAAAATGAAAAGATCATATTTAACTTTTTAATTTTTTTAAACTTTTTCATTTATTTTTATATTCCAATCCCAGTTCCCCCTCCCTCCTTTCCTCCCACTCCTTCCATTCCCTTCCTCCTCCCATCTGCTCCACGGAGTGGGTAAGGCCTCCCCAGGAAGTCTACTAAGTCTGTCCCATCATCTTGTTGAGGCAGGACCAAGGCCCCTCTCCACCCCCACACCCCTGTGTCTAGGCTGGGCAAGGCATCTCTCCATATAGAATGGGCTCCACTAAGTCAGTTTGTGCATTAGTGTTAGGTCTTGTCCCCACTTCCAGTGGCCTCAGATATTGTCCCAGTCACACCATTGTCACCTACATTAAGGGAGTCTAGTTCAGTCTTATGCAGGTTCCCCATTTGTCAGACCTGAGTCAGTGATCTCTCACTAGTTCGGGTCAGCTGCTTCTGTGGGTTTCCCCATCATGGTCTTGGCTCCTTTGTTCATATTATTGCTCCTCTCTGACTTCAATTGTGCTCCAGGAGCTTGGCCCAGTGGTTAGTTGAGATCACGTTTTATTTACACAGCAATACTGTTCCTTATTTTTAGTCTCTAAACTCCCCTATACACAGATTTTCTACAATGAGTTAACTTCAGTTTATAAAAGAAGGAAGTGTTTTTGAAACATACACTCTTGTGGAAGATACAAAACTCAGGAAATGAGTCGAGAGCTGACTCACTAGGAGGACTTCTTGACCTGCAGGCTCTGACCAGCAGTCCCACAGAGGCTAGACCAGCTGCATGGAAAAGCCATCTAGTGAAACTTCAGTCTCTGGCACTTCTTCACTCAGCCCTGCGTCCTGTTAGGCCATTTGAACTTCCGAGGAGAATTAACGTGGTGATTGGCAGGGGAGGAAACGGTTATCCTGGTAAAGGAAAGCACAGGCTACAGGCCATTCCGCTAAAGCCGGGGCTTTCCCTCTGGTGAGCCCTTAGCTCACCATGGCTGAGATCACCGGTTACTAAGAACAAACTCCTCACCAGAAACTGAAGCCCATGTTACCAAGTTCTTGAGTGTCCATAAAACACCCCAACGGCTGGCATCCTACTGAGGTCAAACGGGCACAACCAGGAAGTTAGGTGACTCTTTCTACTTCCTGTCACTAGCTCCAGAGGTCAGGTGTCCAAGGGGGCTCTACCCCCGCTTTCTGGGATCCACTCCCATATGTAATGCTCTCTTGTGGAAAAAGCTGGAGAGGGAAATTGTGACAAGAATGCTAGTGTTCGGATGTGACAGGTCCTTCCACGCCCATGTGTTTGGACACTGGGTCCCCATGGGGGTTGCCCTGTTTTGGAAGGCTGTAGAATCCTTAGAAAGGGGAGTCTTGCTGGAGGAAGTGTGTCACTGGAGCGGGGTTAGGCCTGGAAGTTCATAACCTGTCCTCATCCCCTCTTCTTCCCCTGCTTCCTGGTCCTCTGAGACATGAGCAAGCAGCCTCGGGTCTCTGCTGCCACAGCTGCAAGCCACCCCCTTCGCCATGCCTCCACCACCACAATGACTGCACCTTCAAACCGGGAGGCAAACGGACCCTCTTCCCGGAAGCTGCCTCTTGCCAGGTCACAGCAACCGGAGAGGTTAAGTGTGAGCTAGCAAGCATCTTTGCTCCAGGGGTGAACTCCTAGGGTCAAAAACAGTGCCCTGCGGTCAGCTCATCCTTCATTACCTATGTCTCCTCACGAAGGCCCCCTCTCCTCCAGAGCTTTGGCCGTCACTATGTACACGGCTCCTCAGAGTGACACACAGCATAGCATGCTGGAACCTCAGACTGCAGGCCAAGGAGGCAACGGTAGAGGCAGAAACACCAGAGCCCAGGATAATTAAAATACCAGCAGCTATTAAAAACTGATTGGCCTAGAATGTAAAGTCAGGATAATTAAAATACTAGCAGCTATTAAAAACTGATTTGCCTAGAATGCAAAGTCATGATTCCTGCGCATATACAAATGAGTATCGAAGAGCCTGGTTAAGTCTTTTAGTATTGAGGGAACTTGTAAGATGTCACAATCGTTTCAAGGGCGACTTGGAAAAGCACACACAACACAAAGCACAAATAGAAAAATGGTCTCTGTCTCCAGGAAATAATTAATTCTATTCCACCAGACAAAATGCATTTGTCTCTCTCCACTCTCCACAACTTAGTGAGATACGAAATATCTCAAAGGTGACCAGAAGCTCAGACATCGCTGGCGTGCTCAAAAAAAAAAAAAAAAAAAAAAAAAAAACCTTACCATTTTTTTCTCTTTTCAGTCCATTTCAGAGTCTTATGATTTTTCCTGACCCAGTTTATTAAATGAGCTGAACTCCACAGGGGGCCAGGCAGCAAGGCAAATGCATTCTTTGTTGCATCTTACTCATTCTTTCCAGCTGAATGTCTTCCTGCCCCTAAATGATGCCTTCGACCGGCCCCCAAGTTCTTCCTGCCCTTTGGGGATAATGGCAGGATAGTTGATCTAAGTTCCAAATACTCACTGAAGCCAGCAGCCACGCCTCTCCCCCTCTCCCTGCTCAGTGCCATCAGCCCCTGTGTGGAAGCTGTAGCTGGGAAACAGGAGGACTCTTCCTCCCTCCTGGCTCCTCCCAGAGGGGCAGAGATGCCTCTCCCCCAGGATCCCACAGTTGAAACCTCCCTCTGGTGCCCCTGGGGAGGCAGGACCCCTCAACTGAGCTCAGGGAGTGGGAAGCCCCTCCCTGGGCAGCTCCCAAGCTCTCTCCCCACACTGTCCTCACCAAGACGACGCCTCCTCGGTCCCTAGGCTACAGAGGACCCCAGTGGCCGTCCCTCTAGTAAGGTCAATTTCTAATATCCTCAGCTGTCCCTATGGAACCCAATCCATTTTGAGCACTCTCCATCCAGCTCATCCTCAACGAGATAGATACACCATTGGCTCTCCACCTCTGGGACAATTCTACCCAGGGACATTTGTCTAGAGGTATTCTGGCTGTCACTGCAGGGATGGGGGTGACTGGCATCTTATGGAGGCAAGGCATGACACTGTGTATCCTCCAGTGCACAGCACCACTGAACCCCAAGCCACGTCCCACGCTACGCCCCATGTGTCTTGCAGATGTGGATTCCAGCCTGTAAGTGTGTATTTGTGTACAACACCTGTGTTCTATTTCTGAGCTGTACTCTATCCTCAAATGGAGATTAAATCCTAAATTGGCAGCCCACTTCCTTCCTAGAGGTGTTCTGGAAGCCTCCACAGCACCGGGTATCTAGATAGGGAACATCAGGACTGTATGTCATCACCTGCCAGTGTCACCCAGCAGAGCTGACAGTTCAAGCTGTGCCCTCTCTGACTCCTGATATTACCCTGGACTCCCAGGAAATGTCAGACCTGAGCCACAGACAGTCTGCTGCTGGACCCTTCTGGGTACACAGGGTCGTTCCAATGCCCTTAACCCTGCTGAGGACAGAGAGGGATCTAAGGCATGGACCAGGGAATGCCAGTTGGATCTGCTTCTGCTCCTGTTTCTGCCGGACCCAGGCTAGGAGAGGGTAGGGACCATGCTCCCTCCAGCCTCACCTCACCAATGTCATCATCGTTAATCTTTAGAGTTGTTGTTAGCATACATTATATGCAATAATTCCTTTCTATGACAGTTTCGTTTTGTCCCTATTATATTTCTAAGATATCGCCCATTACCCTCTCTTGTGTGAGTCCCTTCCTCTTCCTCTCTCCCAACCTTGATGTCATTATTTTGTGTGTGACCCACACATTAAGATTGTGGACAGAAGCACTGGCCAATGTCCTCTGTGATGTCTGTCTCATTTCTCCTCTCTCTCCTTGGAATCAGCATGGTAAGGGGGGATGACAATGGGATTAGCATATTATTTGGATATGGGTTTGGTCACCAAATCCAAAGACCCAAAATAACAATGGCACACAGAAAAGAGACACTTGATTAACACAGTGTAAACATCCAGTAGGCAGCCCCCAGCTGGTCTGGTAGCTCCAAACATCAGAACAATGCTTGTGTGGTTCCGACTTGTCACCCTGCCAACCCCAACCCACTGTTTCCAATCTGCGGCCCACGGTGGCTCCTAGAGATGCTGTCATCACTTCCTCATCCCAGCCACCAGGAAGGAGGAAAAAGGGTTCACCCTGGACGCTGGTTTCTCACTTTCATCCTCATGCCATTGGTTAGGATGGTCACATGACACGTGACCAAGATAGCTGGAAAACATCCCCAGCTGGGAAGGCAAGGAGCCAGCCACAAAGTTCGCTGCTCTGTAAGAAGAGACCCACTGGCTAGCTAGACCTGACCACCACTATGTGAGAGAAAACTGCTGTGATTACGTCTGAGAGACTGGTTGGCTTTGCTTGCACAATATAAGCAAAGGTGACGAATTGAGCTAGATGATACAATCATGGCACCATCAGCACTAGGCATGTGTCTGATGCCTTTGAAATCAGCTTAGGATAAAGCAGACGCATTCCAGTTCAGACAAAGTTGCTTTTGACCTGTCCCCTTCTCTGACCCTTCATGCTGTCCCCTCCTCTGACCTGAACCATGGAGACAAGGCGGTAAGTCCCCGCATCCCTTATTTTTCTTGTTACTATAACAAAATACCCAACAAACAAAACTTCCAAGAGGAACAGTTTACTCTGGCTCTCACAATGTGTGGTTCTGGTCCATCATGGTAGAAAAGTCACAGTAATGAGAGCTCGAGGCCCCTGGTCACATTGTATCATTTTCTCCTTTTCATCCAGGCTAGTATGGGATGGTGCTGCCTCATTCAGGGTGGCCCTTCCCTTCTCTGTTAACCCTCTCTGTAAATGCCCTCACAGACACGTGCAAAGTTTAGCCTCCTAGCGAGTCCAAACCCTATCACACTGACAATCACAGCAGCCCAGAGACGCCCCATGTGCACCCCCAGCTCTGCCTCTTTGTCCTTCAGGCTCAGACACAGTGGGGCTGGGTCTTTCTGGAACACTGGAAAAGAGGCACAGCAGTATGAATACTTGGTGTGTCTGGGAGGCAGGAAATACACTCTCAGAATATCCTGCCATGCCTATTCTTCCAAGCCACCCAGATGTGTGCGCTTGATGCTGTCAACCCAGAATTTCTTTCTCTACCCACGGCCACTCTGGCCAGAGCCTCGCTTGGTTCCTGGCTCTAGGAAGATGCTAAAGAAACACCTCTGTTCCTGCTTCACCAGCAGGTAAATTTGCACAGCTTTTGGTACCCTCTTTGGGTAAAGCCAAGACTCTCCCTTTCCAAAGCATTGTCTTGTGCAACGTCTGCACGCATCTCTAAAGCCCAACTCAGAAAGTCTCCATGGAGGGAAACCTCTCTCGAATACAGAAATTGAAATGAGAGCTGTGGCTGCCATCTCCCTGGCTCAGCATTAGTGAGGAGAGCATTTTGCCAAGGAAGAGGGTGACTTCTGGAAACTAGAATTGCTCTGGATTTGAGTGAAAATACAGAGTTCACAAAATAGTTCTGCACCCATAGACTCCTGGATGGTAGCCCAGGCCCAACATTGCCAGTGTCACAGGGTGCTGCAGTCATCACGGCTCTCATCAATCTACAGGACGGAAGAAAGAAGAAAAGGCAGAGTAGAGGCACCACCCGCGCTCCCCCCGTGGGGTGCTTGTGGGGGGGGGCAATAGAAGTGGCTCCGTTCCATCCTGACTTAAGGTCAGAGAGTTCAAACCCACTCTTTCTCTCTCAAGGTTAAACAACAGAATGCTTGTCTGAGGTGTGGTATTGTGTGTCTTGCCTTGACAACAGGATATCTGGTTTAGGGTGTGGTTGCCAGATGTTTTGGGTATTGAGAAGGTAATTAAACTTGCTTGTTCCCTGTATCTCGGTAAGGAAATCTTTTGCCTTCCCCCCCACCCCCGCCTTTTGATTGGGGTGTAAAGGAGTTTTGAGTAATGAACTTGGGGCGCCCTCCTGACTCTATTGCTTATCTCTTGTCTATTTCTTTCCTCAATCCACACTCCTCCAGACAGATGGCCCCCCGCAATGTGGGGCCCCTACAAGTGTTTATGAAAGCTTCCACACAAATGTTCACTCCCAAACCCAGAGAGATGACCCACACTCTCTCTCTCTCTCTCTCTCTCTCTCTCTCTCTCTCTCTCTCTCTCTCTCTCTCTCTCTCTCCAGGGTCTCATGTAGTCAGGTTGACCTCCAACTCACAATGTATCTGAAACTGACCTTGAACTCCTGACCCTCTGTTCAGATCCTGAAACCCAAACCGTATGAGGAGATAATTGGTTCCTACAAAGTAACCAACTCCAGCCCACCACACACACAATAAATAACTGTAACAAAGGGGCTGGAGGGATGGCTCAGAGGTTAAGAGCACCGGCTGCTCTTCCAGAGGTCCTGAGTTCAAATCCCAACAACCGCATGGTGGCTCACAACCATCTGTAATGAGATCTGGTGCCCTCTTCTGGCACACAGGCATACATGCAGACAGAACACTGTGTACATAGAAAGAAAGAAAGAAAGAAAGAAAGAAAGAAAGAAAGAAAGAAAGAAAGAAAGAAAGAAAGAAAGAAAGAAAGAAGAAAGAAGAAAGAAGGAAAGAAAGGAACCTTTAAAAGAAAAGGGCTTTATACTACCTAGCATCCTAAGGACCAGTATTTAGCTACAGAGACATGTAACTGAGGCCCTGAGCGTTTTCTGTGGGTAGCCACATGTATCTTTATGTTGCCTTGAAATGAGAATTTTGACACCGAGGATGGCAAACTAACAGTGTCTGCTGCTGTAGGTTGGTTTGATCTTCAAGTGATGCTGACAAAGTATTTGATGGATTAAAATCGACTGCCATTGTATTCCCTTCACTCTGAGCATCATTTAAAATGTAAAGGCAACTTCACAACCTGCTTCCTCTCTCTTATCCCAGGCACGTGGACTGGAGAGGGTTGGTGCCGCTGAGCAGCTACTCCAGCAGTCACAACCTCTTGACATTCCTCTCTGGTTCTGGGGCACGCCTCCCGCTGCTCCTCTGTCTGCAAAGAACGGGAAATTGGGTCCAGGAGAGCAGAGGATGGGAGGGACTCGATGCCAGAAAAGGCAGAGGGAAAGTCTCACAGCAGGCTGATGCCTCCACGGGAAGCAAGAGCCCTGCATCTCTGGCACTCCTTCAAAGGGAACCCGCTCACTGCCCTAGTGTTTTAATGACAGCAAACTCCATGCTTGAGGACTGTTTGACCCGGGAGGAGTCAAGCCAGCAATCATTACCACAGAATCCAGAAACGAGCACATTAAGGAGGAAGACAGCATCTTCCTGGATGCAGAGGTTCCTGTCGGGTGTCACCAGGTGTTTCTGGATCAGATCAACCCACCCAATACCAGACCCCGTGACTGTGAGATACACAGTCAGGATCCAAAATTAACTCTTCATCTAGTACCAGGTTTCTCAACAATGTTGATGTTAGGGGATGACTAACTCCCACTGAGGAAGTCTTCTCATAGTGGACTCAACAGTACCCCTGAATCTGCTAGTTGTCTGTAGCCATTCCCAAGTCCCACCCACACATGACCCTGGGGCAAAGAGATTCTGAGCCAGAACTGCTGGTTCTGATCTCCTTTGAACTTTTTTTTTTTGTCTTTTTGAGACAGGGTCTCATTATGTAGTTCTGACTGTCCTGGAACTCCCTATGTACACCAGGCTGACCTTGAACTCACAGAGATCTACCTATCAACCTGCCTCTGCCTTGAGTGCTTGGATTAAAGGTACGCACCACTACATTAAACTCTTCTTTGAACTTCTAATTACAGGCTGTCATGGTTTAATTGCTTGGGCATCTGGATAGTTGCCCCACTGACAGCACTGCCTTGGGAAGTTCTGGAACCTTCTGGACATGGGTCCCAGCTGGTCCAGCTGAAATGGTAATGTCCAGTCTGATAGAGGTCTTCAAATACAATTTGGGAGCATGGAGAGGTATCTCTGTGGTTGAAAGTACACACTGCTCTTGCAGAGGACCCCAGCTCCATTGAGATCGTCCTCGGGACTCACACAGGTACAAATGTGCCTGGCGCACTGCCAAGATCATTCCAATCTGTGTCTACAGCTAACACCTCACACTTCACCCAACCACCCAGTGCAGATGAGTTCAGAGGGACCACAGGACCCAGAGCAAACGCTGTGGAGACGCTAGTGCGCACTGTCCCGAGAAGAACAGAGAGTGAGCACTCGCTATCACGCCTATTCCCAGTCCTGCTCAGGAGATGCTAGTGTGCACTGTCCCGAGAAGAACAGAGAGTGAGCACTCACTATCACACCTGTTCCCAGTCCTGCTCAAGCATCAATCCCCTCCCCCATTCTGTCAAGACTTCCAGGGCACTCCCCTGCCCCCACAGAGGACTCACGCCTGGGAAAATTGTAATTGTGTAAAATGTGTGGGCAACTTCCAGGCAAAATGGACACAATTCATCACCGACCAAGAGCACACTCTATTTTTCCCTTCTTTTAAAAGGAATAATTTCCATAAAAGCCTTGGCTTTAGAAAAAAAAAAGAAAGAAATGAAAAATCCATTCCCAGCACAGAAGCAGCAGTATTACTGTGACTCGGCTCCTGCACAGACCCTCTCTCTCTCTCTCTCTCTCTCTCTCTCTCTCTCTCTCTCTCTCTCTCTCTCTCTCTCTCTCTCTCTCTCTCTCCTGTTCTGGGGAAAGAGGTTACGGAGGGGAAACAGGTGCCCCACCTGTCCTTGGAGCCCTTCATCTCTGCTTTATAAGATGTCACCTTCATGTTCTCCTAGCCCCCTCTGCTTTATATGATGTCACTATCTACTTGTGTCAACAAATGTTCCTTTGAATTATGAATTCAGTCAAATTAGAAAACCTTCAGGGTCATATTCGCACGGCTCTGAAGGACGGGCACAGGGTGTTAAGCAGTCAACACGTGCTCTCTCTCTATTCAGTCTTTCCACAGAGCAAAAGAAGCACGGCCAAATAAATACACTCTCCGAACCGCGTCAAACCACCCAATTGAAATCCGTTGGCCTTGCAGCAAAGCATAGGTTTTTATAGCCTTCCTCGCTCGCCATCAGACTTGTCTATTTTCTCCCGAATGCACAACTGATCTTGGTTCATCAAAGCCTAGAGTATTTAAAGATTTGCGTTCCACAAGGAAGATGGTTCTATGTTATACTGGTATCAAAACAATAAGCCTGTCGGACATAGGCAAAGTCCACTTAGAGTGCTCTGCTCTGTTCTTTGGAAGAAGTGAGAGGCATCTATACAGTGAGGGGGATTCATTCTTCACGGCTCCCTTTAAGCGTCCCTTCCAAGGGCTCCCTGTGCTTTCCTCGTATCTGCCACTGTCGTCCCCCGTCATGTCATCGCTGCAGGGTGGCTGAATCCCATGAGGGCAGGATCAGGTCTTGTTCGTCTTGTGTCCCCTGTGCCTGGCATGGCACTGTACAACTGTTCACTCGGTAGGCAGATGCAAGAGTGTCTCTAACTTCGCCTTTCCAATAGGGAAGGTGACTACTGTAGACTGTGTGTTGGGTAGGTGACAGCCTGGGGGGGGGTCACAGCAAAAACTCATAGTGGTTTAGACTAACTGGAACAGCATTTCTCAATTCACACTACAGTCTCGAGTGAAGCAGTCAAGGCTGTCGCAAACTCCTCCTGGGGGAGTCTGTTTTCATTCACTACATATGGAGAGGGCAAGGATAAACAACAACAAAACACCGATCCACCCAAGTCCACCTCAGTGCACTCCCAACTAATGACGTGGAGACTTCTTAATAATTATGAAAGCTTGACCTTACTTAGACTTGTCCCCAACTGGCTCTTAAAACTTAAATTAACCCATTTATAGTAATCTACATTTTGCCCCATGGCTTATTACTACTCCTCTGGATCATACATCCGGTTTCCTCTGCATCCAGCTGGCAAATTCCCCACCTCTCGGATTCTTCCCCTAGATTCTTTCTCTCTCCCCGGATGTTCCACCTGTCCTCTCCTGCCTAGCTACTGGCCATGCAGCTCTTTGGTAAACCAACCAGAAGTTGCCTTTGGCAGGTGAGGTAAAACAGAGACATCGTCACACAGTGTGATCAAATATCTTGCAACGATGAACCAGGGAGTTTCCTGGTATTCCATACAGGAAGAGTGTTGGCTCAAGCAGCCCAGCACTGAGAAAAAAATGATCCCAGTATACCCTGAGAGAGAATTCACAGTGTACCCGCAGTGCCCAGCCCATGGGAAGGCAGCTCCACCGAAGAGTCGGCCCTTCTTCAGGCCCTGCTGACTGCTCATCTCACTCAAGGGGAGACTCATAAGCCCCGCCCCCAAAAATAAATGTTCCCGCCCACAGGAAAAGGATGCTGCACAATGAAGGCCAATAAAGTTGTTCAAACAACTGCACGGCACGTGACTTCCACTGATGGTGGAATCTTTCTCTCAGCCGCCGGGAGCTGAGTATGACAAGACAGAGGTGGCTGCCCCTCTGAACATCACAATGTAAAAATGGAGGTCTTACATCTGCTCCCAACCACGAGTCAGAACTTGGCCACATGACCACCTAGCTGCAAGGGAGGCTAGAAAACTAGTGACTAGACAACCATGCACCCCACTCGGATAGTTTGGGGATTTTTTTTTACTATAGCAATAACAAATAATAATAGACAGTGGCCAGTCATATGGTTTAAGGATTTAGGCCAAATACGTTTGCATTACAGAATTTGAAAAGATAACTTGAGGATAGGTTTCTCGTGTTTTCTCTATTATCAAACCTCTTTGTTGCAGAATAATTGACCCCTATTTACACACCCTCTCCAAATTGCTACCATCTTAACTTGCTGTGGGTGGGCCTGAAGTTCTATCTTGCTTCTACATTATTTCTGTGCTCACTCTGTCCCATAAAAAAAATGTCCTACATCTAAGCCCCAAACACTGTCTTTTAACACCTGGAGAAGTACTATAATAATGGGACCAACATCTGGCCCTGTAACGTATCTGCGGTGGTCATTTTCTGCCAGCATGATCTTTATTTAGCAAACTTCATATCCCATCGATGTTGATGCTCTCACATGCAGGGTGGCAATGGGAACATCTCTTAACTCCCTCCATTTCTGAGCTATAAATAGCTCACGTGAGGCCTGGCACACAGTGAATCCTCAACTTACTTCACTGTTCCTTTTGTCCATTCATTCCCAGATATTCCGTGCTGGCTAGGGCTCCTCAGTGCCTTCCATCTGCTTCTATTTTAATAAACAGGACCCTGGAACCCAGAGCTGACCACCGGGGAACACTCCTCCTTGAAAACTGCTGCTGTCCTCCAGACCAGACATATCTGTGATTCAGACTTTAATCTGTCAGCAAGTGTCAGGCCCATCTATGGCCCAGTTTTCCCTGACAATGGCCTAATTTTGGACCCAACAGGTGTTTGTAACGCAAAAAAAGAAGGTCTGGAAAATGAGCCAAAGGATAACAAGTCTCTGGTTTCCTCTGGGCACAGGGTGCCTCAATGAGCAGCAAGCCCTATTAATCCAGTCTCTTCAGAATGTCAAGCATAGAAACAGCTCATATTAGAAATAAGAGCGCTCTCCTGAGCAACTGTTAATGAGAGCTTTATGAAAACGCCATTAGCAGCATCAACTCTGCGAGCGCGTGGGCCTAGTGCCTGCTGATGGAGAATTCCAAGCTGGTTGCTCATTCACCAGAGGAAAACAGGATGGAGAGCTTCAGAGACTCTCTCAGTCCCAGCCCACCCTTTCCTATCCTTTTTCTCACGGCACCTCTCCCACCTCCATCTTAATTATGAATGCAAGAAAAAAGCAAGATCTGGGAGGGAAAAGAAAGGATCCTAATTACACAGGCACAAGAAGGGTTTTGTTCTCCTAGGTTCACTGATTACACACACTCGGGATGATGGGGAGGGCCTCCACTTTGACAGCCAACAATCCCTTCTACTACCACAAATTAACTTGTTAATAAGTTGCAAGTGACAGGCAAGCAATTCAAATCCTCTTAAGGAAGGAAGATTAAAAAAAAAAAACAAGTGGGTGTATGTGAGTATGTGCACGGGTGTGAAAGTGTTGGTGTATGTGTGTGCACTGATGTGACAGTGTTGGTGTGTGTGCACGGGTGTGACAGTACTGGTGTGCGTGTGTATGGGTGTGACAGCGTTGGTGTGTGTGCATAGGTGTGACAGCGTTGGTGTGTGTGCATGGGTGTGACAGCGTTGGTGTGTGTGTGCATGGGTGTGACAGTGTTGGTGTGTGTGTGCCAAGGCATGTGTGTACACAGGGCAGAGGGCAACTTTAAGGAGTCTCTCCTTCCCCTGAGGCAGGCTCTCTTGTTTCTGTGCCCTCAATGAATATTTCAGGCCAGCTGCTCTGGGGGTCTTGGCTGATTTTCTGTCTCTCCCTTCTCACCACAGACGTGCTGGGACTGCAGATGAATGTGGACCACCTCATCTGGCCATTTGATGTGGGTTCCAGAGCTGTCAGGGTTCATGCTTTTACTACTGGGCCATCTCCCTATCCTCTCTCTCTCTCTCTCTCTCTCTCTCTCTCTCTCTCTCTCTCTCTCTCTCTCTCTCCCTCTTTCTTTCCCTCTTTCTCTCTCTCTCTCTCTCTCTCTCTCTCTCTCTCTCATACACACTAATGAGAAGGGAAAGACATCCACAGGCAACTGACTCCCCCAAAACCACACTGAGAAAAGCACAGCACCTCAGAGAATGCCGCTTGCAGAATACTAAAACCAGAACCCTCACACCCTGCTCAAAAAGTAATTTCAAATGGATCAAAGACCCAAACTTGAAACTCTGCAACCACTGGAAGGAAATGTGAACTAAATACTTCAAGACACAAGCCAAGATTATGCCTTTTTTGTTCTGACCCCAAAGCACAGGAAACCAAAGCAAAAGTAGGTGAGCAGGATCAGAGCAAACTCTAAAGTTCTGCACAGCTGGAGAAACAGGGAACAGAGTGAAGAGATGACCTGCACGATGGTTTGCCCGCATTTGTCCCAGATACAAAGGCCTCATTAAATGACAAAGGACGTGATTTCAAAATAGAGACACTTAACAAAACTATGTACCAAAAAAAAAAATGACGAAAAATGCTGTGTAGTTAGCCTTCCGAGAAATGCGAATCAAAACTGTAATGGCATATTATTTTTTATTTATGTTTATGTGTGTGGATGTTTTGTCTTCATGTAAGTGAGCCAAGTACATGTAATGTGTGTCTGTGTGTATATATGTACAGCGTGTGGGGGGGAGTTCCTGGGGAGGCCAGAAGAGAGCACTGGATCTCCTGAAGCTGGAATTACAGATGGTTTTTAAGCACCATGTGGGTGCTGGAACCTGGACTCAGATCTTCTAGAAGAGCAGCCAATGCTCTTAACCAAGGAGCCCTCTCTTCTGCCTCACTGATTTTTTAAATGTAGACAACTATATATATATGTATATATATATATACACATATATATATATATAGGGGAAAGACTCTCATTACACATTGATGGAAATGTCATTAGATCACTCTGCCTCTTCCTTGGAAACAGAAAAAGTTGGTCTGCTCTATGGTCCAGCTGCTCATTCCAGAGCAGGGAATCACTGGGAATGAAATGAGCATACCAGAGGAATATCTTCATGTCCATGTCCACCCCAACTCTCTTCACACTGGCTAAAACAGTGAGTCAACTTAGAGGCCCGTCATTGGATGAGTTGATAAAGAAAAGTCTTATACAGATACGATAGAAGGTTACTCGGCCATAGAAAAGAATAAAGTCTAGGTGTGTGTGTGTGTGTGTGTGTGTGTGTGAAAATGGATGTCAGGGGTGGGGCATGAAATAAACAAGAAAGATGAGCAGAAGATGTTTGGGCTTTGCTCCTGTCACTTAACTTTGCCATCAACTGCCTGGGCTTCTTCAGTCTGATTTTGGCCCTGGTGTGCATGGCTGCAGGATAGGGCTGCCTTAGGTCTATTCTGATGGAGCCGTCCCACACTTGCTTTGTCCAATATAAATGCCACTGGATTCCGGTGGCCACTGAGCATTCAAACTGCAGCTACTGCAGCTGAGGGCTGTGAGGTTGTACTTAATGCTAACTAAGTTAGATATAAATAGCCACCGTATTGGATAGATCAACTTTGAAGATGCTATGGGCTATGATCAGGTTCACCCTAACCACAGAGGGTGAGAAAGGAAAGTGGGGTGCAGACATCCTAATGTCAGAAGGGGCGATGCTGCTGGGTATGCAGACTGGGAGCCAGCACACTCCTTCTAGGACGCGCTGAGTCCGCCGGCTTGCCTCATTGCCATCTGACTTTTCTCTGGGGTGGAAGCTGACTGGGGGCAGGGAGGGCCTCTCCATCTCTGAACTGAGTGAGCCCAAGGTCCTCAGATGGGAGCTGGATAAACACTAAATGGGTTGGTGGGGACACCTAAGTTCCCAGCCATTAATGTACCGCCAGATGGGCCACTGCTTCCTCCCATGTCCCCTCTCAGGGCATGTCCCATCTTACAGAACTCCCTGTGAAAAGGACCAAAGGACCGAGAGCTGGGGATTGTATGGCTTTCTTGGCAGGGGGCAGCAGTCACCAAGCAGCTCCCAAATCATGACATGGAGACTTCTTGCTAGTTATGAATGCATCTACGGCCATACCACCCTGAACGTGCCTGATCTCTCCTGATTTTGGAAACTAAGCAGGGTCCGGCCTGGTTAGCACTTGGATGGGAGACTAGTTATGAATGCTCAGCCTAGCTTAGGCTCATTTCTGGCTAGCTCCTTTTAACTTAAACTAGGCTGTTTCTATCCACCTTTTGCCTTGGGGCTTTTACCTTTCTTTCCTTCTGTGTGTCTTCCTTTCCTGTTTCCTCCAGTTTCTAGCTGGCTGGAGGTTGCCTGGTTTCCCAGGGCATGTCCCTCTCTCCTTTGTTCTCTTTGTTCTTATTCTCCTTCCAGCTCTCCCCTCTCTTCTTCCTCCTCTCGTTCTTTTTGAGTTCTTCCTCCTACTTACTCCCTCTGCCCACCAGCCCCATCTATCCACCTTCTCCCTAGCTGTTGACTGTTATTCAGCTTTTTATTAGGCCAATCAGGTCCCTTAGGCAGGCAAGGTGAAACAGCAGCACGTCCTAACCACCGCACCATCTGTTCAGCCCCTTGCTGGACATTCGATGCCTCTTTTGGTGAAGTATCTGTCCAAATCCTTGGCTACTTATTTTTGACATATTTTAATCAGCACACAAATACTTGTACATGCTTGTGGGTCTGAAATGGTGTGGTATTATGGCACACATGTGTATAGTGCATAACATCAGATGAAGGCAATTTACCGGATTTCTGACTGAATTCTACACATTTTCTTTGTGCTCTAAGTACAAACCACTTATCAGGCTGCCTGGTTTCCAGTACCTTTCTCCCATTCTTGTGGGTTGTTTTCCTTGCTTTCTTGGTCATTTTTTTTTAACATAAAAATTTTCATTTTGATGAAATCCAGCTCACGTACTCTTTTTCTCTTTTGTGTGCTTTTGAGAACACAGTAGGTGTGCAGAACCCTGTTGGCCTTGTTTGGGGGATTTTGTGGCAGAGAGGCTAAATTGGCATATGAAAAATGAGGGAAAGCCTTTTTTAAAAGTTGACATTTAAGCAGGATCTGGAAAGATAAATGAATACACCAGGTACAAGACTGAAGATGCTTTTCGAGTGCAAAGAACATCTGGGTGTGTTTTCTTCTAATCTACTCTAAATTTGTAGGATGACTTAGGACCACAGATTCAAAACAAGAGTCCCCGAGTGTGCCGGCACCACATGACAAACACCAGCAGACGCCGTTATTTTAGAAAGCCAATTCATTTATGGAAGATTCTATTAAAATGTGGAATTGCATCTGTGTGGTTCTCTCAGAAAGTGGGGAAGAGGTGGTGTTTGGAGACCCACAGTGCTCGTTAGCAGTTGGAATATAGCCAGAGTTTTAGGGCCAAAGCCCCAGTCAGCAGCTGCAATAGTCCAGCTTCAGCCATCCCGTCCAACACACCAACTACAGACTGTACAATTGAGATGGGGAGATGGCTCTGTCGGTAACATGTACGAGTCTGGGGATCTGATCTTGAACTCCTGTGAGGTTCAAAAATCTGAGCATGGTTTATGATGGGAATCCCAGTGCTGGGGGCGCTGAGACTGAAAGAGCTGATCTCTGGGAGTTGCTGCCAACCTAGCCTGACGAACAAGCTCTGAGGTCGGTGAGAGACCCTGACTTGAAGTGAGGTCAGTGGGAAACCCTGCCTCAAAAGCAAGTGGAGAGGACCTAAGAAACAATACTGCACTTTGCATTTAAACACACACACACACACATGCACATACATAAAAAATAATATAGACATGTAATAGCGAAAAACAGATTTAATCAATGTGACTCAAAGTCTATCTTTCAAGAGCTGGACCAAACTTTAAGCTAACGAGAGGCTAGAGGTATGCACAACTAGCTAGTCCTGGCCCAGGTGTCCTCTTGCCCACTATTGGCTTATCTCAGCCGTGGGGTGGTGTTAATTACCTTGTGAGCCCAAGTGCAGATTCCGTGCTGGGGTGTTTTGTTGTTGCTTGTTTGTTTATTTGTTTGTTTGGCTTTTTTAAGCAAAAGCAGTTTCAAAGTGCTATCGCATGAGGATGCAGGTTGGAAGTGTCAGGTCCCACAATTTCCCCCCAAAGGACATGCATGCCAGAGGATGGAACCCAGGAAGTGTTCCCAGGCCAAATATAGAACAGGAGAAGAAAACTTCATAGGTACCAAATATGCCTGCCTTGTAACCCAGCTTTGCCCATAACACACAAACCTAGGTGGTACGAACACACGCCTGGATGTGACCCTGAGGATGAGAAGTCACCAGAAGCTTGAGTTTGCTTTCCTCCACACTAGACTGGCGGAGCCATGCTGTCACCCCTGGGAACCACGCATAGGTGGATTATTGCATACGGAGTTGCTTAGACCGCAAGGCTCTTTGGAGGATCCCATCCATTTGGCAAGGACCTAGGGAAACAATTCTGCAAACTCTCGCGCTGACCTTAGGAAGCTCATGGGCTTCTGGCTTCTCTCACTTTAGCTACACTTATTCTTATGGAAACTCTCAGTTTTGCATTGTTAGGTGTGGTTATGCCTGAGTTTACTGGGAACAAAAGCCTTTACAGAAAAACCGAATTTCTCCGATCTGTTGCAGAAACCAGTTTCTCCAGTCACCACTGGCTGCCTTTGCAGTCATACTGAATAAGCAGGGGGATATTTTCCCAGTGTCAAAGTATCAACAAAGGAGTCTAAAACTCTTAAAGAAATATGTTTAGAAATTGCAAGGAAGAATAAAGAAACTTAGTCTCAATAGTTAAAGAGTTAGGTATTAATCATTACTATTTCGAGAACTTATAAAGAATGGTATTATAACTGCAATCCACATAGTAAAGGTAATATAATTTACTAATTAGAAACTGTGGCACACCTGAAAATGATATCCTAGACATCCCAATATACTCAGTTGATTTCATATTGTTAAGAACTAATCACAGGGCTCAAATCTCTTACTTTGTAACCACATGTTAGGGCCGGCTAGGGCACAGTATGAATAAGATGTACCTGGCTACATATAAACATTTGGCTTGCTTTGTAACGATGTGGGGTAAAGGTCAATGAGGAGTGGGAAAGAAGAGACAGTAAAATGTTAATGGTTTGGGAAATGATTAAAGAGAAATGCTTTGAAACCGCTCATGCTCAAATGCATTTGAACCTGCATAAATAAAGATGCCTGAGCTAGTCGGGGCCGTGGTTTGAAGGACAGCTGGTGGGCCAGACTCCTCACTTTTCACCGACTCCACGCTTCCTTCCTGTGGCACAAGAGCCCCACTGGAACTGGACTCCACACTGGACAACGGTGGCTTAGGATCAGAAGTTACGCAAAAGGACAGAAAAAGAATGGAGTGCTGTTTCACACCCCTCAGCTGGATGACTGAGATTTCCCGACCCTGATCAGTCCTGTTTTAGCAGAAACTGACAGCTTGTGGGTCTGTTTACAAACACTGGAGAGACAGTGAGGGAGTTCTGACAAGCTCTCCGGAGCTCGCCAGCATCTTAGCTCCCCGCCATCCAACAAAGGAAACGGTACTGAAATCCCATCTTCACCTGTATCCCCCTGCCTCCCCGATGGTTTGGCACCTTTTCCTGTGTTTATCATCCATTCGCATTTCCTTTTAGGTGAATTCCAATTCACACCTTCTACCCAGTTTTTTTTTTCAGCCAGAAATTCTGTTTTCTGTTAGCACAGAAAGATGCTTTGTCTAGGAGAGAAATTTGGAACCCATCCTGGCCTGTCTTCTGGTGTCATTTAACTGTCATCTACATAGTAAACCAGCGGTTGGTTGCCCATCAGCCCAAAGTTTTACTGAGTGTTCTAAATTTTCTTCTACTTGAATTGAAAAGTTTATTTTGGCCACAGTTGGCCGTTGCCAGGGGTAACCAGTGAGCAGTCAGTTAAAGAACATCGGGTGATCGATAACCATCTTTCTTGGCCGCCATTACTGAGAGTCCACAGGGAGGGAAGAATCTAGAGAAATGAGATACTTAAGTTCTGGGTATCAACTTACTACAGTCTGGAGAATTGTCACAGCTCAACAAAAATGGAGGATTCTGACAAAATGCTGCATTCCTGCCTCACACTACTCTGGGTAACTGTGCTTCAGAGATCTAGTGAGGTCCTCAAGCCCACTTGCTACAGATGCCCCTTTCCTCCAGAGTAGTAGTCCCGGAGCCCTCTGCGTCAACCCTGCCAGGTGAAACTCCTCCCCTGAGCTTCCTCTACACCCTTCAGCCCCAGCCTCCACCTCACCAACCTGCACACTGGGTATCAATCACTTCTTCGTAGAAATCAAAACCTACTATATTCCTCAGTCTAGGAAGGTTCTTTGAGCAACCATCCACATTAGAGTCCCTCCCCTTTGCCTCACAAGCTCCTAGACTTCCCTGACGTGTGCCCATCACCCGGTGCTATACTGTACCAGACAGACCCAGCCAGTCAAGTCGGCAGCAGGGTCTGAGAGGAGCAATCCCCGTGTAAAAAAAGAGAAGCTATAACAGTGGCCACGCCTTTTGGGTGTGGTTACAGGTGTGGAAGTGACCAGTTAAAGGGAAAGGATGGGGCGGGGTGGGGGGGTGAGGAGAGACTGAGATCTCGGAGAGCGTCGAGGAAGCAGGGTTGCATCCTTGGAGCAGAAATGGCGCAACAGTCACTTGCTGTTTTCTATGTAAGCTCTTCCACCAATAAAACTCTTTCATACTGTGTCTGGTGAATCCTTAATCTCCACACCTTCAAGAAGCTCTGAAGAGCGTGGAATACCGTAGAGAAAAGTCCCTGCAGAGAGGAAGAATCATCGAGTTCGGCGGATTCATTGGTGTCCAGTGTTTTGTTTGGTTTGGAGCACCAGAGATTGACCCCAGGGCTCCTTGCGTATTAGGCATGGGCTCTACCACTGAGCTCTATCCCCAGGCTTCATTTTAGTTTTTAATTTTGATGTGGGGGGCCACACTAAGTTGCCCAGGTTAGCCTTGAACTCACTCTGTAGCTCAAGCAGGACCTGAACTCAAAACACTCCCTCCTCAGCTTCCTGGTGCCAAAACAAAGCACAGTTCCCACCTCAAAGGGAGCAAGAGGTAGTTTATTCTGGAGCCAAATATAAGTGACCACAGCTGGTGAACACAGATTCAGCCTGCCCCAAGTAACTGACTCCAGTGTGTAGATGTTTTACTGAAGTTTTTATAGATACAAAATAAACTAAAGTAATAAGTGCAGGTATATATCAGTGGGGATGGTTTGTAGGCAGGTTACAGCAGAGTGGGGGATTTCTTGCTCTAGGTTTCCCATGCAGTGTGACAAGCTGCTTCACTTTGGAGTGTGGAAACTAGTGCTCTGCTAAGTTAATTCATTCCCAATGTTCCTCGTGCTAGGAGATAGCCTCGGGGCATGGCAGCACACGCAGAGTTGGGCATTAAATCGCTATTACATGTGTTCTAAATAAAGCCAAAGAGAAGCTCGGAGATATGGCTCAGTATGCCTGCCTAGCACGCCCATGGTTCAGTCTCCAGCAACCACAAACACAGGGTGTGGTGGCACGTGCCGAAAACCTCTGCAGTCAGGAAACAAAGGCAGGAGGATCAGAAGTTCACATTTATCCTTGGCCATATTGTGAGTTCAAAGCCAGCCTGGCAGACACAAGAACCTGTCTCCAAAAAAAATATAGTCGCCCGAGAAAATTTGGCCATGAATCTGCACGTTTCAACTCTTCACAAACAGAAAATGTCTGCTCACACCAGCCTACCTATGTCACAACCAGGCCCAGATGTTGATGTCACTTCGAAAGTAGCAGAGACCAACCCCCCCACCCAAGCTTCAGAAATCATACCCTGGCCAATCAGTAGCCATCAACATTGGAGCAAGACACTCCCCTTGCATAGCAGAAAAGAATGGTTGATATGTTTTAGTAATAAGCTGTTTTTAAATTAAGGCATGCACATTGTATCTTAGACAAACGACATTGCCCATTTTATGAGCTATTAGTGCAGATGTGGTTTTTGTGTGTTCTTGGAAATAAACAAAAATCAGTGCGACTCGAATCGTTGTGTTACTTGCTTAGCTGTGGAATTCCTGAGTGAAGCCTGCTACATTGCCAATGTGCCTGTGCTCTGCTCTGATTTCTTGCTTTCCATCCCAGACTCTGGTTGGGGTGAGGGGGAAAGGGGCCGGGCCAGCACCTCTCTTGCTTGCTTCTGTATTCCTTACACCCAGTGCAGACCTGACACATAGCGATTTTATTTTTAGAAGATCAAACCAACCCACAAAGGCACTCGTGGATGAGTGATTGTGGCCCCCTCTTTACCTGCCAGATCAGAACTATTCCTGCAGGATCGCGGGTGAGCAGTCCGGCCTACAGAGGGCGCCAGTCTGCTTCCATATCTCCCCAGTGGAACCCAGAGCCTGGACCTGCTGTCAGTCAGACCGTGCCAGCTGCTCAGTGGTCATTTTGCTGCGCTGGCGATGAAGTAGGAGTTCCGATGCATAAAATCTGAGTGCTCTCCCTTCTCTCAAGTCCCACATCCCCTACCTCGCCATGAGTAGAGCTGTAACTGTAGCAACCGGCGTCGGGTGGGGATGTGAGAGGAGCCCAGGAGAGAGAGAGGGTCGGAGCGACAGGGGATGAGGCAGGCTGATCAGAGTCTGCACTGATTGTTGGAGACCCAGGGAAACTTCAACGTCTCCAACTCTCTCTCTCTCTCTCTCTCTCTCTCTCTCTCTCTCTCTCTCTCTCTCTCTCTCTCTCTCTCCCTCTTTCTCTCTCTCTGTCTCTCTCTCTCTGTCTCTCTCTCTCTGTCTCTCTCTCTCTCTCTCTCTCTCTCCTTCTGTCTCTATAACTAAACTGGTCAGCATCCACAAGAGAAACACCTAGAAAGAGAGGGTTTTCCAGCAGTTTGCTCAGGACCCTCAGGAGCCACAGCTGGGACTCACCCCTCTGTGAACCATGAACTCTTCCTGCTGCCTGTTCTCTGCTTCTCCGATGCTGCCTAACCTCTCAGAGCACCCTGCAGTCCCCTCTGCCAGCAACCGGAGCAGCAGTAGTGGCGAGTTCTGCGAACAGGTCTTCATCAAGCCCGAGGTCTTCCTGGCGCTGGGCATCGTCAGCCTGATGGAAAACATCCTGGTAATCCTGGCTGTGGTCAGGAACGGCAACCTGCACTCCCCCATGTACTTCTTTCTCTGCAGCCTGGCTGCAGCCGACATGCTGGTGAGCGTGTCCAACTCCCTGGAGACCATCATGATCTCCATCATCAACAGCGACTTCCTGACCTTGGAGGACCAGTTCATCCAGCACATGGACAACATCTTCGACTCCATGATCTGCATCTCCCTGGTGGCCTCCATCTGCAACCTCCTGGCCATCGCCGTGGACAGGTACGTCACCATCTTCTACGCCCTCCGCTACCACAGCATCATGACGGTGAGGAAGGCCCTCGCCCTGATCGTGGCCATCTGGGTTTGCTGCGGCATCTGCGGTGTGATGTTCATCATCTACTCCGAGAGCAAGATGGTCATCGTGTGCCTCATCACTATGTTCCTCGCCATGGTGCTCCTCATGGGCACCCTCTACACCCACATGTTCCTCTTTGCCAGGCTGCATGTCCAGCGCATCGCTGCGCTGCCCCCGGCTCATGGGGTGGCCCCGCAGCAGCACTCGTGCATGAAGGGGGCTGTCACCATCACCATCCTGCTGGGGGTGTTCATCTTCTGCTGGGCGCCTTTCTTCCTCCACCTGGTCCTCATCATCACCTGCCCCACCAACCCCTACTGCATCTGCTACACGGCCCATTTCAACACCTACCTGGTCCTCATCATGTGCAACTCTGTCATTGACCCCCTTATCTACGCCTTCCGTAGCCTGGAGCTGCGCAACACGTTCAAGGAGATTCTCTGCGGCTGCAATGGCATGAACTTGGGCTAGGGTACCGGTGGAGGTGCTCTGTATCCAGCCAAGGAGCTTAGAGACAAAAAAGAACACTCAGAAGAGACATAAAGAGCGTTAGCGGCCGGCCGTGACTGAGCTTGGCTTTTGTATTTTTTGCAAAGCTGGTGGTCCTTCGCAAAGGGCAGATGGAGTAGAATGGGCTCTCTGTGAGGATCTGCATGTGGGTAAGTCTGATCTTCCACACCGTCTCTGGAAGAATCAGGGAAGGCTGCACTTGGTGTGTTCATTGCTGGGCACCCAGGGCTTGTGATCTCTGCCTGCCTGTCTGCTTTGTACCAGTAACTCTGTGCTTCAAGCCAACCAGATGGAGGGCTCTGGTGAACAGAACCAGTGCAAGCAAACCTGCTCACAGCTACCACCTCCGGCTGTCTGCTACGTGGAGGGCTTTGTACACATTCAGAGAGAGACTGAGTTTCCATTTGCGTGGCTACAATGTGTAAAAACAGCATAAGGTTCTCGTTTCTCCCTTCCAGCACCGGCATCCATCCCAGTCTCTCCCTACCCCTGCAAAAAGAAAGTAACATGGGGATGTGACCCCCTTCTTTCTGTGCCATTGTCAGGGTTGTTGCTATTATTGGGGTTTCATTCATTCCATCTAAGCTTCAAAACCTAGTAAATCAAAATGCTATGGGCAGTGAGAGGTCCTTGTATCCTTGGACTTTGCTACCTGGTCATTTTAAGGTAGATGTTGCAAAAAAAACAAACAAAACTGTCTTTCTACTGTTGCTTCTCTGCCTACAGGAGGGTGTGCATTTCACTAGAAACCACTTTGCTGTCACTGATGATGGCTTGAGCAGCTGGGTCTGCCTCCAAATCCCTTCCTTCCTTACTCCCAAACTCCTCTCTCCGCTCCTGGTGACTGTGTGTCTATCAAGAGGCTATCTCTGTATTATCTGTGACTGTGGCTGTGTTTTGGCTGTTCCTTCTTATGATAGACATGATGTTAAAGTCAAGTGACCCTGTTGGCAACATCTGTACCTTGTCAAGTAAAGCAGTCACTCCCACCACCACAGGGCAAGGATTCACAGGCGCTGTGCATATCACTCTGTGCTGCTGGCAACTGTGGATCCCTTCTTGCCCTAAACAAGTTCAGCTAGCACCTTCTCCTCTGTGTGTGCTTTCCTGTTCTTGAATGTATGGGGTTAAGGGACCATGCTTGAATTGTTCCTGCTAACGTGATAATAAGCATCATTTGTTTCTTGCTTGGATCGTGATGCTGGGGGATAATAAAAACTTCTGCTTCTGTGCCCACTAAGCACGTGTGATGTTGCGGTGCAGCCATGGCCCTGGGTCATACGGCGCCTCCCACACATGGACACGGTACAGGATCTAAGTGCACGGAATTAAAATGGCACTGAGGGCTGGGGAGATGGATCATGGCTGCTCTTGGCCGAGCACTCACACGGTGGCTCACAAACATCTGTAGCTCCAGCCCCAGATCCGGCACTCTCTCCTCACCTCTGAGGGCACTGCACGCACTCAGAAAACAGACCCGTACACATAAGATAAAAATGAATGAATCTTAAAAGTAGCGTTAGTGAGAAAGGTAGCGTTTCTTGGTTCATCTCCTTTTAGTCAAACCGCAAAACTCTCCTGTTTAGTTTGACAAATCACCCATCTTGTGGCCACTGTCAGTTCTCAGTTTTACCTGAAACACTAAGTAAAAGGAATTACTCAGGAAGCAAATACAGAAAAGGGAAAGTTGAAACTATAGGACCAGCTACAGGAATGGCAATGCACTTGCTCTGTTTACACAGGATAAAAATCCCCACCTTCTCCTGTTTTGGGATCATTTTTCACCTTGTTTCATCTTTGCCTGTCAGCAAACCTTTAAGTGGCATCATTTTGGGTGTGAACACATGCTTTAGAGCACAGTGAGGGTGTGGGGTGAGTCCAGCCGTGGTGTGTCCTATCTGCAGCTGACATCTGTTGACATGTTGCTGTCGGTGGATTTCCACAGCCACATGGGTCCTAGTTCTCACTGTGAGCATCAGTTTTAGGGTGTATGTTCAGACAAGAGCACCCCCCAAGAGTCACCCAGCCTCTTCCACAGGTGTACACTGCTTCTGTAGGTCTAATGGAGTCCTGAGAGAGGATTCTGCTATGTCTGACTCCCCGGGATTTGGCTGCTGGTCAGAGAACCACATCCTCAGACAAGTGGGTACGGGAGACTTTCAAACAAGCCTGGTGCGGGTCTTCATGGAGTGCTGAGCTCTGCCAGGAGCTGAGAAAGAGCTATCTAGACACTTACTGCTCGGACCCTTACAACAGCCTATGAGGCAGACACTGCAACTGTCTGTGAGATCTCTGAAACTCAGGTTAGAGGGACTCCTGGGGGAACTCAGCTAACAAGTGCAGGCAGAGAGAGTCTGCCTCGGGCTCTGCAGCCCTCATGCCCTCATCAACCCTGCTGTGGTTTCAGTGTGAAATGTCTCCCGTGGCTCATGTGTTTAGACACTTGAACCCCCGGTTGGTAGTTGCTGTTCTGGAAGGTTATCTTAACACTGAGTGTTTCAAACTAGGGCCCAGCTGGATGAAGTAATTTGGAAGCCCGGCCCCAACTCCTGTCTGTTATTTGCTTCCTGACTGTGGAAGACAAGTGGCTAGCTACCTCAGACGCCTGCCACAATGACTCTCCCACCATGGTGGACTCTATAACCTCTAACCGTGGGGTAAAACAACCCCATCCCTCGTGTTGCTTTTTGTCAGGCATCTGGTCACAAACATGAGAAAAGTAACTAAGTGTGAGCCACAGTGTCCTCCTCAGGGAAGCTGGAGGGGTGGCTGGTTAGACCTGAATGACATCGAAGGTGTGTCCTCCCATGGAAGAAGGTTCTAATGCACGTCTCGAGTTTCCAGAAAGATATGTTACGATAAAGGGGCACAACACATTATTTACTTGGTAGAATTTTCCAAAGCTGTACATGGCCCCATGGAGCACAGTAGGAGCAAGCCGGCGTCTATGCAAGCTTCCGTTGACTTCTTTTCCTCGGGAAAACAACATGGAAGTTGGGGTGCTGCTGGCCCCATCTCCTTCTACAGTCCATCTCAGATCTTTATGAGGGAGCCTATGGGATGCTTGGACAAGGGTAGGAAGATGCATTGCCTCCCCACATCCAGAGCATTGACCCGCGGCAGGACTCTGCTAGTCTGCTGCCCAAACCAAGGAAGGTGCTTCTCTCTCTCTCTCTCTCTCTCTCTCTCTCTCTCTCTCTCTCTCTCTCTCTCTCTCTCTCTCTCTCTCTCTCTCTCCTCTGTGTGTGTGTGTGTGTAGTGACGTGTATACTTTTCCATGTGGGGCCACCTTACACAGTAACTGAGGGTGGACTGTGGCCTCACCCTAACATGCATTTACAGTCTTTTCCATTTATCTGTTGAAGCAAAGCTAAAGCCAACAATTTCTAGTGGATGCCATCCAGGAGGAGCCTTGAAGGGAAGGACTACCACACCCTAGTAACTGAGGTACTAGACAACAGATTTCCTTTAATACCAGGGGAGTAAATAGATCCTTCTTCCTCTTCTTCTCCCTCCTCCTCCTCCCTCCCCCCACTGGTTCAGCACTGGGGAGAACTGGCCCCGCCCCTCACCAGCTGCAGCACTGGGAGAATGGGCCACGCCCCTCGCCTGAGTGGTACAGTAGAGCTGACCCTGTTGGCAGGGGTGTGGAGGAGCTGGTCCCTGAAGGTGTGAGAATGGGAGAGGGTCCCCGCTACCTGTCTGTCATTCAGTGGTGTGGTCACGAGAGAGATGACCCCCTCACCCCTTGCCACCGACTAAGGGCAGGAAAGCTGGTCCCGGGGTCACGAGAGTGAGAAGACTGACCTGGGCCCTGCGTCTCACCCAGGCAGCATGGTAGACCTGACCCTGTTGACAGGGGCACAGAAGATCTGAGCCCACCATCACTCATCTGCCACCCAGTGGAGTGGGTGAAGGAGAGATGTGCTCCCCCTCCCCTGCCCCCGGCAGCCTGCGGTAGGTAGACAGGAGAGCTAGCCATGACGTCATGAGAGTGGGACTAGCTGGCCCCAACCCTCACCAGCTGTAGCGCTTGAGAGAACAGGCCCTGTGCCTTGCCAGGGAAAGCGCAACAGAGCCGACCCTGTTGGTGGGGGCACAGGTGAGCTTGCCCCGAGAGAGTTAGGGCAGGAGAACTGGACCTGCCCCTCACCAACTGCAGTACTCAGGAGAGGCGCCCTGCAGCTCGCCTGGGCAAAATAGTAGAGCTGGCCCTGGAGGTGTGAGTGCAGATGAGCTAGACCCAAGGGCATGAGAGCAGAACTGCCCCTCCCCCTGCTGCCTTGGGTGAGCGGGCAGGGGCAGTGCTGAGAGCTCACCAGGGCGGTGGTGATAATGAGGGTAAGCTGGTGGGCTGAGCAGCCACCACCCAGCCCAGAAGCAGGGTTATGAGTTGGCCCACCCCAACATTCACCATATCTATGAACTGCTGGAGCATGTCAAGGGACCAGACATGCAGATCCAAAGCTGCAGGATCTCCATGACACAAGGCAACAAGAGGATGTCCAAGAGGAGTCCCAGTGAGGGCCCCGTATCAACAGTGTAGCAGAAACCAGAGACCTCAAACCAGACCAATGAGTCAGTGCGATGAACACTTGTGAGTAGAGATGCGTGGACTAAAGGGTGTACCCTGACTCACTCTGCCACACTACTGCTTCCACGATGAGATTTTGTTTTATTTTGTGTTTTGGGGGGTTTTATCTTAAAATATTATTTTATTTTGGAGGAGAGTACAAGGGCAGAGGGTGGATAGGAAGGGATGGAATCGGAATGCATGATGTGAAATCCACAAAGAACCAATTTGAAAAAAGAAAAGAAAATGGTCATCAAGCAGGTGACTAATGCTCTAATCCCAGCACTGGGGATGCTCTAATCCCAGCACTGGGGATGCTTTAATCCCAGCACTGGGGATGCTCTAATCCCAGCACTGGGGATGCTCTAATCCCAGCACTGGGGATGCAGAAGCAGGCAGAGTTCTGAATCCCAGTTTAGTCTGAGTTGCATAGTGGGATCCTATCTCAAGCAAGCAAAGTACACATTCAAGTGCAGCCAAGAGAATTTAATCTACTGGGGGTTCTCATGTTGTGGTGAGTATATAGTTATTTCTGCTCACAAGCCAGCCAATTTAGTCAAATGACAAGTTACAAATTAAAGTGTCTCAAGAAATAAACTGGAGAGTAACTGAAGAGGACACCCAAGGTTGACCACTAGTCTTTATACACACACTCACACGCATGCACACACAGACATACACACTCATATACACATGCACACACACTCATACACACAGTCACACACTCATACACACACTCACTCACACACACACACACACACACACACACACACACACACGCACATCTATCTCTGGGAGAGGCATCCTCAAGACATCTAGCCTTGTGACTGGCATGCTACCATTGACCCTGGTTGTTCTTTGGAGCAGCTTCAGGGAAGCTTGGCACTGCATCCCACCAGGGTTTCTCAGTCTCAGCACCACAGAGTCTGGAGCTGTATCCGTCTCTGCATCCTGTGCAAGGCAGGGTGTGGAGCACCAGCTCTGGCCTCTGCTCCCAAGATGCCAGGAGCACCATAGTTATGACATATGACAGTAATGGCTCCAGACACTGCCAAGTGCCCCTGGAGGGCAAGATCGCCCCCAGATTGAGATCCACTGCATGACCCTTTCTCTCGTCTGTTCCTTTCACGGTGATGCCAGATGGAGACTACCTCACACAGGGGTCTAGTTCTGTGCATGCTGTCAGGGTGACATGTGTGAGTTTTAGCCACTGCCCCTGGAAGAGAGTGATTAGATGACCCATTAGTTTAAGAGGCCAGTGGCCTAATGTGGCTGTGTCACTTTGACATAGACATAACAGTACTCAGCCACCTGGGATGCTCAGTAAGGCTCCCCAGACCCTGCAAGCTTTTCTGCCAGGGAACTTGGCCTCTGAATTTGTCTATCAACTCATCTTCCAGGCTCTGAGATAAACTAGGGCTGTCCTGATTGATAAGAGAACTCCAAATTGAACACTGTAAGCAACAGAGAACCCAAAATTCAACAATGTGAGCAACAAGCAGAGAACCACAAATTGTGAGTTTCTGGTCCCCAGACTCAGGCACGTGTTTGAGTCCTGCGTCTCCCACCTGCTGCACGATGATCACTGAAGTCCTCTTGTTGGATAACTACTTTTTGCAGCTATGGTTCGAGGCCAGCTTTAAAGAGAAAGGAAGAGAGGGCAGGGTGTGCCTAATAACTCACAAGGCTCTGCATTCCAGGCCCAGCACAGGAAAAGAGAAGCCAAGTATTTGCTAGACAGGCCTGAGGACTTGAGTTCAACTTTCCAGAACCCAAGTAAAAAAAAGAAAGCTGAGATGGTGGCGTGTGATTATCATCTCCGTGCTGAGGAGAGGTGGACACGAGGCTCCTTGGGGTCTGCCGTCCAGCCAGTCTGACTGAAACAGTGAACCCTGAGGCAGAGAGACCCTGCCACAAAAACCAAAGCTCACAGTGACTGGGGTACAGCAACAGGGATTGACCTCTGGTCTCTATGTTCACCCGCACACGTGCAGACACACACACACACACACACATACAAACAAAGCAAAATAAATGTGAAAACCTGTTGGGCCGCAGCCCCATGGGATCTCTGTGAGTTGCTGGTCAGCCTACAAGTGCAACTTGTTTTCCAGTCCAAGTGCTTCCTGTTTTCTAGTCCTGGCTTACTGCCCTGGCCTTGACATCAACATTCGGCAGGAGGAAAACATGCTCTCTTCTACCTGGAGTTTTTCCACTGTGCTGTAAACCTGTATATAAAGCTCCTCCCTCCTACAAGGGAGAGACCTCTTAGCACTTGCAATGAAGACACACACACACACACACACACACACACATTCTCCTGGCAATAAAGGCAGCAGATGCATTATCTTAGTACAAACAGCTGGACGTCTTGTCTTTCTTTTTCTGATACCTTGGAGTTGCATGTGGTGCGGGTGCTGCAAAAACCTCTGTATAGTAGCTGACACACAGTTGATGCAAAGTTAAGTGCTCATTCTATCTAATACAGGTTGTGAGCAACCCTCTGGACACCCTCCCCTGGTGGCCAGGGTCTCTCAGAATAGAATGTCAACCTTCAACTCATTGGCCGAACTCCAAGGGAGAGGCCAGCGGCTTCTAGCTATGGTCTATTTTATCACCCACTTCTCCCCGTATTTGTCATAGAGGGAGGCAGTGTGTTGCTGGCACTCCAACTCGTGGCTTATTTAGAAAGGCTCATTAAGCGATCTCAGTGGTGTTCCTTTTTCTCTTGTCTATTTATTTATCAAGACAACGTCTCACTGTGTAGGCCTGGCTGCCTGTAATCCACTGTGAGCATCGCGGTGGCCACAAACACGTGGAGATCTGCCCGCCTCTGGAATTAAAGGTGTGTGCCACCGCAACATTACGATTACTACATTTTCATGTATTTATTCATTTATTTTGGGGGACTGGGGGCTTGCTCGTGTGTGAGGCTGAGGCTGGGTAGAAAGACAGGCAAAGGGAAGGAGATATAAGAAGGGAAAATGAACGCTCACCTGTGTGTGGCTGGAGTGTCTCGATGGATAATTTCAGCATAGCTAACAAAAAAAGTTACCGCGTAGATTGTCTGCCTAGAGACCATGGCATATGTGTGGAAGTCAGAGGACAACTTGTAGGACTTGGTTCTCTCCTACTGTGTGGGTCTGGGGGGGGGGGGAATCGAGCTGGGGCCAGAGGCTTGGTAGCAAGCCCCTTTACCTGGTAAGCCACTTCAATACCCCTTTGCTGCGCATTTTTTTCCATGGAAGAGCGGTTAAATACAGAAAAGCTCTGCTGATGTCTCTTCCCTGCGGTGCCGTCCGTTGGCTCCTATCACACCGGGCCTGTGTTTCTTCACCGCTTCCCGCTGAACGTGGGTGGAGAGTGAGGCTGACATTGCACGCTGCTCAGGCCAAAGTGGGCTCCCCAGACAGTGCCCTGAACCCTGCCATGTCCCCAACTTTGCTTTTTATACTCCTGTTTGTTCCACTGACTCCCTAGTGTGGCTGCGTCCTTGGGGGGGGGGGGGGTGGCCATGTCCCAGGGGAACACAAAAGCAATGTCACAGGTGGTCCTTAGGGACAAGTGACTCTGAAGGAGTCCATTCATCGGAAGGGAGCTGCTTGCCTCACCCCTACATAACAGTGGTGCTGAATAATGGAAACTGGGAGCTGGGATTCAGGAGAGGCGGGGACCAAACCACCCAGCTCTGGGCCCCGGGTGATGTTGCTGTCGTTTCTATCAACTGTTTTGTCATTGGCATGCTGTCTTCAGGAATGGCAGAACCAGATGTCACGGGTAGCTTTCAGCACTCATCCTTATCCCTTGCCAACCCAGGGGACACAGACACCCCACCACTGCCTGCCCACCTGCACCAGCCCCAAGGTGCCTGCCCGAGCTATACCTAACCTACCGAAGCCTTCCTCCTCTTGTCCAAAGCATCAGTGCTTTGACCCCAGGCAGCACAGGAGACTCCGCCCCCATAGCTGACTGAACAGGATGAAAGGAGAGGAGTAACACTGTCAAAAATAAAAATTAAAAAGCAAAACCAGAGAGGCCCTCCCTGCTGGGACACTGGTCATCAGACTCTGTGGGGCTCCCAGATGGTGGGAATGAGCCCACCTGTATCATCTGAGGATACAGCCAACATCCATCCTCCAGGAAGGCAGGCCGAGGAGACAGGGAGACTCCTGTTGCTAGCTTTTGAATGCCAGGATCCAGCTGTGCCCGAAGCTAGCATTAATCATACATTTTATGTTAGCAAGCTAGTCAGCGTTGGTCACTCGTAGTCACCAGTATCCCAGTATTTAGAGACAAGTTATACTATTTGTTCAGAGTCCAAAGTCATGGTGGGAGGATGGGGAGGGGTCCAGACAGAGACCAGAGCATTGTGAGCGAGAAGACTGGGGGGGCTCCGCGCACCCCAGCCTTGTTTAGCTTATGGGCCTCATGCACTCGCAGAGCGGATTTGTATGAATAAGTGACCAGAGTAGAGGACACGAGGTGACTTGTGACCTGCTGTCCTCTTATACCAAGAGTGCAAAGAGGGGGAGCACCAGCATCATGCTCTTGAAATGCCCCAGCCCACCTCATGTGATTCTACCCTCCCTGTCTTACATGTCTCTTTTCCCCCTTTTGTCCAAGTTTAAATGTACATTAAAGCCTTTTCTTAGGTCTGTGGAGATGGCTCAGCTGATAAGAGCACTTGATGCTCTTGCAGGAGATCAGAGTTCAGGTCCCTATGTCAGGCAGCTCATAATGGTCCGTGTTACTCTCACGCCATCTTCTGGCCTCCTTGGGTACTACAGAGAATGCTCACACACACACACACACACACACACACACACACATGCACACACATGCATGAATGCACACACGCACACACATCAAAATTTTTTATAAAAGCCTTTTCTTAACAAACTCCCATCACTGACTCAACCACAGGAATTCTCTTCTGTGGCATTTTAAGTCAAGAATGCCAGCTTCAGGTGAGTGGGGCCTCTAAGGGGACCTGAGTTGCTGCAGGCAGCGGAAAGCATCCCTTGGCTTCTGCTGAGATGGGAGAATGTGAGATGAGCACCGGCTCTCGCCTGGCCCACCTGTCTTTGGAAACAAGGTGACTCCCGAGGCACACCGACCGCCCAGCTGTGCAGATGGATCGATGTCATCAGCCCAATCAGGCATGGCGGCAGGTGTGGGAGGCTGACACAGGAAGTCTCTGGGGTCTAGCCGAGGCTGCAAAATGAGAACCTGTCAAACAGGCCACCTGTGTCCTGTGTAGCACAAAGGTCCTAAGGCAGTTAAGATGTGCTCTGACCATGGGCAGCTTGTCTGTGGCATCCTCAGAGAATTCCAGGTTTATAGCTAAGGAAGAAGTTAGGCCCAGATCAAAAGTCACGTGGGCTCTTGGTCTTTAGCACGGTTCAGCATTTGAAGTAGAACACCGTGGCTCATACCTGTGATCCCCGCATCTGGGAGATGGAGGAAGGAAGATTACTGCAAGATGAGGCTATCATAGGCTACGCTGAAACCTTGTCTCATTAAAAACAAGCCAAAGGGCCCCTGGATGTAGCTCAGGTAGAGGACTTGCTTATCATGTACACGTCCTGCGTGATTCCCCAAGCCCCACAAACAAGCACTTAAAAGACAGAGCACACAGAAACATGTTTACTTAAGGTGTGGACTCGCCGCCAGCATTACCAGGATGTTGGGACACTCCCCTCCCCTTCGGTGACCCCAGGGTTGCTGAGAGAACTGTACACAGTCTGCCCTGGGTGCTGATGAAACTGAGGACACACTAAGGTTTGGACAGTATTATCTCTAGAAAGGTAATCTGCACAACAATTTTTATTAGGTATGCGAGAATTCTTGACCCTCAGCCAGCGAAAGACTTCAGCCAGATCCCCTTGCCCTCCCTCGAAAATCCTCCGCCTTTCCACTGCCCGCATCGTCTGCAGAGCTGCATTTCTAGGAGTGAATGCGCATCTCTTGACTAGAGTCCTCACATCAGGGGTCTATGCATTGAGACACACAGTGAGTGGACACGGGGGCCACAGAGGCTGTCTGGGAAAGGGGGAGAGGGAGGAGAGAGGCTTCTGTATGTGCAACAAAAGAAAACTTTCTCTCTCCCCATAAAATCTTCAGTAAAATGCATGCATGAGTGGCTCTTTGAACACCGGATTCAGGCTTTGGGGAAAGGATTCGGACTTCAAAGGTGACCCCCACCACTCCCGGGATGTGCCCAGAGTGTTGGGTCATTTTTGAAAGAAAAGACCTCAGTGAAGAAAATTCCCCCACCAGATGGGCCTCTAGGCAAGTCTGTTTTCTTAGTTGATGATTGATGTGGGAAGGCCCAGATCACAGAGGGTAGCACAATGCTGGTCCAGTTGGTCTGGGCTGTCTAGGAAAGTTACCCGAGCATAGACTAGAGAGACAGGCAGGAAGCATCATTCCTCCGTGGTCGCTTTGCTTTTTAGTTTTTAAAAATTAATTTATTTTTTACATTCCAATCCCAGTTCCCCCTCTTCTCCTCCTGCTCCCTCCACTCTCCCATCTGCTCTTCAGAGAGGGTAAGGCCTCCCCTAGGAAGTCTACTAAGTCTGTCCCATCATCTAGGTGAGGCAGGACCAAGGCACCCTCTCCATCCCCACACCCCTGTGTCTAGGCTGGGCACGCTATCTCTCCATATAGAATGGGTTCCACTAAGTCAGTCTGTGCATTAGAGTTAGGTCTTGTCCCCACTGCCAGTGGCCTCGGATATTGCCCCAGCCCCACTGTTGTCACCTATATTAAGGAGTCTAGTTCAGTCTTGTACAGGTTCCCCATTTGTCAGACCTGAGTCAGTGATCTCTCTCTAGCTCTGGTCAGCTGATCCTGTGGGTTTCCCCATCACTCCAGGGTCTCTTTCAAGTCGCTTCTTGTCACCATTTGTTCATAGCAACTTAGGAGAGATTTACTTTAGCTTCTGTTTTAGGGCTGCAATCTGTGACCATTAGCTTTTCACTTAACGTGATCTAGAACCTCCTAGGAAGAACTGTCCAAATCAGGGAGTCTGTGGGGAGTTACCTTGTTCATGTTAGTTGACGTGGGCAGATCCAGTCTAAAAGTGGGCCTCACCATAGCCTAGGTTTGGATAATGGGCCGTATAAAAGAGGGGAATGCGCGAGGAGCACAAACATGCGTGCATTCGTTCTCTCTCTGCTCCCGATGGGATGTGACTAGCTACTTCAAGCCATTGCTGCCCTGACGTCCCCACAATGACGGGCTGCCACCCAGAATTATAATACAAATAAACCCTTTCTCTCCTAAGCTGCTTAGGTCAAGGTGTTTAATCGCAAATAGAAACAAAACCAGAACAACTCCATATTTGTCGGGGAGTTGTGGCAACAGAGGGGCTCTGTAGCAGCGGGAGTGTGAGGATGCTCTTTTACATCTCAGCAGATCAGGAAGCAGAGAGGGCAGGAAGTGGTACCAGGCCCACACCCTGACAACTCATTTCCTCCAGCTAGGTCCCGCCTCCACGGTTCCAGAACCTTCCAGGACAGCACCGCCATTTAATCCCTCCAGATAGATTAAGAATGGTGTGCAGAGCCTTGATGGGGGAGGTCTTTCTGTATGCTGTGAATATATGTTTCTCTTGCTGGCTGATGAATAGAGCTGGTCCAGCCAATGGACAAGCAGGACAAAGCCAGGCAGGAAGTATAGGTGAGGCTACCAAACCAGGAGAATTCTGGGAAGAGGAACTTGGAGAATCGCTGCCAGGGAGATACCACGTAACTATCAGGAAGATAGGATACCTGGGCATTCTCTGGAAACCAAGACTAAGTAGAGATACATAGGCTAATAGAAATGGGTTAATAATTAAGAGAGAGCTAGCCAGTAAGAAGCCATTGGCCAAACAGTTTATAATTAATATAAGCCTCTGTGTGTTTATTTGACACTAAATGGCAGTGGGACCAGGTGGGAAAGAAACTTAATGTCTACAGAGCCTGCCATAAGGTTTGCAGAGAATCCAACCCAGGCCCTACTTCTCATTGCCTCTCCCAGCATGAGGCAATTTCTCTCTCTTCATCAAGAAACCCTGGCATAATCCTAGCAGCTGGCAAAAGCATCTGGGGAGATCTTCCAAGGACGTGATCCACAGGAGATCCCATTAGTGCATTGCCTCGAACCCATTAGCTCATTTCGCTAATTCTCACTTCCAATTTCACTAAAAGTCACCAGCCACAGGCTGGAGAGAGAGCTCAGTCAGTGAAGTACCTGGTTTTTAAGCAGTAGGACCTAAGTTCGACCCCTGGAGCCATGGGTGTAGTGATGCATGCTTATAACCACATTGCTGGAGAGGTGGGGATGGTAGAGCCTTGTGTTTGCTGGCCAGCCTGGCTAACACACACACACACACACACACACACACACACACACACACACACACACACGTTACCTTATCACATTCAATTCATGCACCTTAGGGTTTCTCAAACATGAGTAAGGGCTGCAACCCCGTGACCTTGCTGAAAGGCAACCTCTGATACACAGGACCAGGCCTGGGACTCTGCATTTCAGCGATGATGCTCCAGGCTGAAGCCCATACTTGGCCCAGCAGGGCCTCCCTCGTCAGAGAGATGAGGGCAAAATGGGACAACTTCTCACAGCTGGAAAATCAATCACAGCGAGGGTGGCTTTCCTTGCAAAGCAATTGTATTGACTGGGTCTCTCTCTTGAAGCCAAAGGAAACGCCCTGAGAAGACCAAGGGGTCACAACTAAATGAAATTGTTTTGAGCTGTTGTTTGGGGGTGACAACCTTCATCATCTTTCCGCAGCCTCTGTCTATGTGGTATCAGCTTGTCTGAGGTAAAGGGAAGCAGGTCAATTACCAGCATCCGAGGTGTGGGCGTGAATCACCAGCAAACAGTCCGTCCTGAGTCATTCATTCCAGATGACTCCATCAGTCATGAAAACTGTCAGAAAACTCCAGAAAGGGTGAAAACAAGCCAGCAGGCAGATGGGGTGGTACAAGAAGGAGAAGTCTGCAAAGGTGAGGCAGTGTGCGCCCAGGAGAAGCCACACCCACCGTCTTTCTCCTAATAAACCCCCAACCCACACACACCTGCCCTTGCCAAAACAGCCCAATGCAGAGATGCACCACTGAAATCCCAGGACGGCGGAGGCAGACACGGATGCAAGCGCAAGGTCATCCTCACCCGCATACCAAGTTTAAGGGCAGTCCTGGCCTTTGTAGATCTGAAAAAATAAAAATAAAGAACCATGCAAACTGTGTGGTGTGTTCTCAAGCCAGTAAAGATAAATGGATAAAACAAACAAATAAAGGAATAAGAGCTCAAGCCACGTGCTGAGGAATAAGAAACAGGGTGCCACATTCAGTTTTTTCTTCAGTCAAATTCTGACAGCTTCAATTTATTTGAGACTGAGTCGAGAGCCTGTCAGTTGGAGAGAGAGATTATTTAAGCTGTCTGCATCTAAGGACTGGGGTGCTGTCACTCAACACTTTCTGAGATCCTGGGATGCCTCCCTCGCCTTTGGCTTCTTCCAGAAGCAGGTCCTGTTCCCCAGTTGCCACTCCTGCTCACCCACTCGACTGACCCCCACCCCACCCGCCCACCCCGCCCGCTCCCATCACCCCGCCCACTCCCATCACCCCGCCCACTCCCATCACCCCGCCCACTCCCATCACCCCGCCCACTCCCATCACCCCGCCCGCTCCCATCACCCCGCCCACTCCCATCACCCCGCCCACTCCCATCACCCCGCCCACCCCGCCCACTCCCATCACCCCGCCCACCCCGCCCGCTCCCATCACCCCGCCCGCTCCCATCACCCCGCCCACTCCCATCACCCCGCCCACTCCCATCACCCCGCCCACTCCATCACTTCCCCCAAGCCTATGCTTGGTTTCCAGCTGGCAGTGCTCTTCCCAAGGTTGTGGAGCCTGACTGTAGGATGCCCTACTTCCGGTCCTCCTGCTCCCTTTCCTTCTCTCCCTCCCTTCTCCTCCCTCTCTCTTTCGCCTGATCCACCCAGATGAGAACAAAAAGCCTCAGCTAAAGCCACCCCTGCCACCAACCCTTCCCCGCCATGGAGGACCGTACTCTCAGAGTGTAGGACAGAATACACCGTTCCTTGAGTTGCCCCTTGTCTGGAATGTGATCCATCAAGGAGAAAAGTAACTGACACAGTACCCAAGGACCCTGCACTCTGCCGGCACACTGGCTTCAGCAGAAGACCGGAGACCCCATCCCAAGCCTTCTACCGTCAAACAGGCACTGGGTCTGTCTGCGTCACCTTCCATTCTCTGAGCCAACTACTGCAGCCGGCGTGTTCTTTGAGTGCTGGGTAAACATGGACCAGTAGAGAGGGAGAGGAAGACCTACAAAAGACAACCGGTGATGCTTTCAAAAGAGATTGGGCATCCAGGCCACAGCCCACTTTTCTCCCACTTTGGACTCTCCTTCCAAACACTCCCCACGGGGCTCTTTTCGGGGGCTCGGTCACGCAAACCACCCTCCCATCCTTTCAGGCTGCAGGGTCCCTCCACTTTCCCAAATAGCTAACAAGTGCATCCATTTTGTTTACCTTGTCATTGGTTTCAGCAAAGAGAATGTGGATTTACTAAAGAAAAGTGAGGAAGAGCTCCAGAGCATTAGGAGGGCTCCAAGGAAAGGAAAAAAAACTACCAGCAACCCATCTCAAAAGGCTGAAATGTCTTTTGAAATGCAAAGCCACAAATGCCCACGCCAGGAAGCGGAGCTTGGCTTTTGAACACTCCAGTTTTCTGACCCTTTGGAACATTTGGGGCTTGCATAAGCTCAATTACCAAGCAGCTTGTTTCTCCTCCCCAGCCTATCCCCTGGTTTCACAATACACTGAGCCAAGCTTCGGCTCCCTGGGCTCCAGCACGCCCCAAAACCAATCAAGGGGCTATCGTCATAGACCAGACAAATACAAGTTCACAGAATCTTAGCACTTAAAACAGTCCTGTGCTGTACTGTAAAAATGAGCTCTCCGCTTTATCAAAGATCAGTTCTGTCTTAAAACCCTCTTCCCACATCCCAGTTCATATGAGTAGGACTGTTGAAGCAAATTAGTACTTTCCTTATAGTCACGCCGTGTTCTAGAAGACTCCTTCCTGTTCATAAGAGCCAAAAGGAAAAAAAAATGATTGCCTACTGACTGGCATAGGAGGAAACAAAATTTTCAAGTCCATAGATGGAGTTTGATTTAACTGTAAAGGAGAGAGAGAGAGAGAAAAACTAGCTGACTGCACTGTGTGACTTCTGTTAAACTGCCCACTTGAGAACAGTGTTTCTCTCCATGCAGTCACCGGCCACTAATACAGACTCTCAGTCAGACTTGGTCATTGCTGAGTGGTCTTCGGTCTCTACCCCACAACACGAGAGGTTGGAAAGAAGGCTCAGTGGCTAAGAGTGATTACTGCTCTTATGGAAGACTCCAGTTCAGTTCCCGATACCCATGCCTAGCAGCTCATAGCCCCCTGTAACTCCATCTGCAGGGGGATTCAAGGGTAGTTGCTCTCACATGCACATACACACATGTACAGAGAGATCTTAGATACCTGTGCCACTGACCACGCCCACTTTGGGCATAGCTAAAGGCCCAAATGAACATGGGAATAAAAGGCTGTGCAGGAGAGGCACACACTTTTTCGGGTTTCCGGTCCGGGCTCAGAAAGCTGTGACTCACCTGGGTTTCCAGTTTCTCTTGTAAGCACCTTCCACAATAAATAGTTACCTATACCCTCATCAATCATGTGATTTATTTTACAGCGACACACACACACACACACACACACACACACTCTTTTAAATAAACCGAGTCTTAAAAAAACAGGTTTCTAATGTGGTTAAACCTCAAGCACAATGCACTAAGTGATTCTCTTTCTTGGAAGTCTCTAGAAAGAATGATCTCATACAGACAGAGAATGGGCCAGTTGTTTCTGGGGCTGGGTGGGAATGGGGGTCAGTGACGAGCAGGCAAAAGGAACCTTTGGAAGTGATAGAAATGCCCTAAAACCGGTTTGTGGTGATGGTGGCGTAACTCAGTAAGGTTATTAAAGATCATTGTTTATACCCTTAAAACTCATGGACTTTGTAGTCATATGGACCAATTACATTGTTTACAAAGGCAAACATTTACAATAGACATGAGATACTTGCTGTCCCAGGGTGTAACAGTTCCTGCCTCACTTCCCGAAACCATCAGGACGTCCAGGATGCCCCAGCCAGACACACAGTGCTGAAAGAGTTTGTTGGTGTCACGGAGGGAAGCTTCAGCTCTGCACAGACCCATCTACGAGGGCGCACACTGAGACAACAGCAAAATGGCCCAGCTCCCCACTGCAGCACCGGCCGGGCTGTGCAAACTTAGCCAGGCTCCAGCATCCAGGGCCCAGACCATAGCTCAGCAGCTCAGTGCCACCACCTCAGTCTGATTCCAGTCCTAGGGCTGGAGGTGGAGCTCGGTAGGAAGGCATTTGGCTAGCGAGCATGAAGCCTTGGTTCGTTCTGCAGTACTGGAGGGGAGTGTAAACGTCTACATGCTTTGTGTGTGTGCACGTGTGCATGCTTGTGTACATGTTTGTGTGTGTGCTTGTGTGCATTTGGTGTGTGTGTGTGTTTCCATTTCTTTTTTTTTTTTTTTTTTTTTTTTTTTGGTTTTACGAGACAGGGTTTCTCTGTAATGTTTTGGAGGCTGTCGGTCCAGCCTGGCCTCGAACTCACAGAGATCCGCCTGCCTCTGCCTCCCGAGTGTTGGGACTAAAGGCGTGCGCCACCATCGCCCGGCTTGTGTTTCCATTTCTATGTCAGACACAATCCCAGGATGTATGTCATTGGTCTCCTCTGTAGGTTAACAGATAATATAAGGTACCCAGTTGACTCTGAATTTCAATGAGCAACCTTTAATTCTTCTGTATAAACATGTCACATGCTTAGATAGGACATATTTACATCAAAAATGCATGTGCAGATCAAAGGTCAACCTCCTGGGGTTGCTTTTCTCCTTCTACCTTTACCTAGTTAGCCAGGCTTACACAACTGGCCTGCATTCTAAAAGCTGACAGAGCCTTGAGAGATACATCAAAAAAACGATCCCTCTCCCACTATCCTATCAGGCACACCCCCTTCCTTCACACTGATAGCCTAAAAGGAACTTCAAAGAAGAAAGAAATTCTATGTTTCATTTTTCCTTATTTCTCTAGAAAAATGTTTCTTTTTTCTTTCAGTGTACCCTTTGTTCAAGAAGTACCTATTGGTAGTGTTATTCACAACATCTGACACATCTATACACTGGGCTTTTTGTGGCATTACATGTAGTTCCAACAACAGCTTTACAAGAGTGGATTTAATCTTCCTGTTGGGCAAAGAAAAACAAGGCTCAGAAAGTCACATGGCCCTCTCAGGACTGGGTGTGTGGCTCTTTGTCAAAGCTCTCACAACACTTGGGTAGATGTGTTCTAACAGGCTACTCTGTGGGATATATTACATATATGATATAATGTATAGGGTATATTACATATACAACATATCATACATAGGACATATTGTGTGGGGTACATATTATACATATATATGACGTGTGGTATTTATTATATAGGACAAATGCATAGGGCATATTACATATATGATATGTTATATATAGGATATGTTATGTCTAGGACACAATGCATCCTACATTGTAAGGGAGCATCTGCACTCCATGTTGTAGGAAGGGATCTTACACACTATAGGATATGTTATATCTAGGACACAATGCATCCTACATTGTAAGGGAGCATCTGCACTCCATGTTGTAGGAAGGGATCTTACACACACACTGTGAGTACCTCAACACATCCACACCGCTAATGACATTGTCCTGAGCTAACTCCCCAGCACAGATGGCGCCTGGAAGAACACGGGACGAGGCCAGCAGATACTAACCAAGTCACCATCCTTGGGAGCATGAAACCAGCTGCACAGAGACTGATGAGGGAGAGGCACAGGAGACAGCAAGGCCAGAGGAAGTAACACAGAGACTCTTAGAGACCTAAGCAGAGTGTCAACATGGAGCTCTGGAATGACAGACTGCCTTTGTCTTCCCCTTCTTGAATGAGCGACTGACTGGGGATTTCTATGGTGTGAGCCTGTTTCCTTCCCAGACACTGGACCTATGAACAAAACACATTTAAAGATTCAGTTCTTGTCTGAATTTGTGGTGACAGATAGCAGGAGCCTTGATGTTACGGTTATGACCCTATAGTGAGGCCAGGATGGTCACAGGCTGGGATGACAATGACCGTGGAGAGAAAAATTATACCTGACGAGGCCTTGGTGGGCATCACTCCATGTCCTTAAAATGCACTAACCTACTTAATTCTATTCTTACTTACATCTCTTTCCCATCCCTAAAGGTGGAAATTGTCTATCATGTCTTTTTACAAATAGGGAAACTGAGGCAACAACTGGTTTAAGCATCCACGCCCCAACAAGCAACCGACCAGTATGATGCTCTTATGGGCTGTGGGTTCTCAAAGTCACCAACAGACTTATTGTATAGTGTGCTGTTGTTTTCAGCAGTAAAGTCACGTGTTTTCAACAGCCTTAGTTAAGAGGCATGATTTGGGTTTTTTGCTTTTTGTCTCAAGTATTTCTTTTTTCCCATAATCTTTTTTTAATTCAGAAACATCTTATTTTACATATAAATCCCAGTTCTCCCTCCCATCCTCCCATGTCCCCCACTGAGCCCTCCCATTCCACTTTTCATCCACTCCCCAAAGAGGGTGAGGCCTTCCATGGGGGATCATCAAAGTCTGTCACATCATTTGGGGCCGGGCCTAGGCCCTCCCCCATGCATCTAGGCTGAGAGAGTATCCCTCTATGTGAAATGGGCTCCCAAAGTCCATTTGTACACTAGGGGTAAATACTGATCCACTACCAGAGGCCCCAGGCCTCCTCACTGACACCCACAGTCAGAGTATCTGGATCAATCCTATGCTGGTTTCCCAGCCATCAGTCTGGGGTCCATGAGCTGCACTTGTTCAGGTCAGCTGTTTCTGTGGGTTTCTCCAGCCTGGTCTTTGCTCATCACTCCTCCACCTCTGTGACTGGATTCCAGGAGTTCAGCTCAGTGTTTAGCTGCGGGTGTCTGCTTCTGCTTCCATCAGCCACTGGAGGAAGGCTCTTCTAGGATGGCATTTAGGGAAGAAGCATGATTTTGACATCAGTTTTGTTTGTTTGGTTTGGTTTTTTGTTGTTGTTGTTAAAGGGTTGTTTCTTGTTTGTTTTGGGTATTTGAGTTTTAGTCTTCTGTCCTCCAGCTGAGGGATGGTTAGCAATGACTTCACCTTTCTGATCCCCAGTTTCCCCCACTGGGAAATGAGGACAATTATACCCTGTATCTAGCTACACCTACCATCAGGTCATCGTGAGAACAAGAAGTCCAGTTCCATCAAAGCTTATCCCAGCGCCTATCACATTGAAGACGCCCAATAAATGACAGTGATGATTAATAAAGCGCCCCCTGGGCAGCACCCCAGCCACCCTGGCGAGATGAGCCCACCGTGCAATAGCGACAAACCTGTTTAGGGGAACTAAGTGACCAGCCGCTGTCTGGTTGGGCTGGAAGCCTGTTGCACAGGTAGGCATTCACATCCGATGCTATAAACCCAGTCAAAACCTGCCGCTGAGGAAGCCACGGACTCTGTTAGAGAAGTGACTGACGTCATTTTGCCAAATGCGCTTCAGCTCTGTAAAAACCGTGGACTGGAATCTCATGCTTTCCACAGTCTAACACCCAAAGCTGGGCTTCAGTTGAGAATGCCAGGCTCCTCCATTCCAGTTAAACATAAGAAGTGCTTCGCCACGGAGACCGAGCTAAGTCGGAGCCTCTGGTGTGTTGTATTGCTCTTACCCTCAGTGTCCTCCCAATACCCTCAGCGTCCCCCATCTCCCACTCCCCCTCCTCGTTGTTTCCATACTCGCTGCAAAATAACTCTGAGGAAGCAGCAATCCCACCCACTGCCGATTTAGTTCTGGATGGAGTAGCAAATTGTTTGGAGCCAAATCTTACCATTTGGTAATAACTTAATGCAGGTTTTCCCGTGAAGGTGCGCGTACTTCAGCGAGTGCATTAGGAGGTGACACATCGATTGTGTGTGTTTTACATTGCGCAGGGTGTGAGATAAGTGGGTTTCATCTTCTGGCAGCCTTGATGTCCCTGAAACAGACAGCAGAGTTACTGCTTTTAGGAGAAGCAGCCACATCCTCAGGTCACACAAGGTACCCATGAACTCTGGCCATGGCGCCCGCGGCCCTGTGACGGAGACCAGAGGCACCTTTGCTCTCCTTAGGTGGCCCACTTAGTGACAGAGTGCCTCAAACTGCACGTCCACCCAGACGTTCCGTTTGGGAGGGTCTTTGAAGATGAAATTATGTTAAGACGCTCACCAGGAGTTCACTCCTTACAGGAAACATCCCTGGTGGAACATGGGGAGACAGGGGCACGGAGTCCCTCAGAAAGAGACCAGGAGAGCAGAGCACACATTTGGAGCAGCATAGTCACAAACCGTGCACTGCTGACCACACCGGAAGAGGGGGCAGGGTCCCTGTCCTGCAGGCTTCCAGGGAGGGATGTCCTGCTCACACCTTGGTCTCAGGTTTCTGAATCCTGAGTGGCGACAGAATAAATTCCTGCTGCTTTGAGCCACCTGATTGTGGGACTTTGTCCACAGGAAACCAAGGCATGTGACTTAGAGGAGAGTGTGCGCCATGACAAGTCTACGTAAAAGAGTGAGAGTCAAGGCAGGGAGAGGGGGCAGAGCAGGCAACGGGAGGAAGAGGAACGGCAGCGATGTTGATACTGATGGTTAAACTGACTGAGACCTACATGATAGCCGGCCGGGTCCTCCAGCAATCACACCTGTGGGAAGGGCCCGTCCAGTCGGTCACTTCCCAGGGCTGAGCGGGGATGGTGAGTGCCAACAACCCAGACTCCCCTCCTAGTCACCGAAGAGAACCACACTGAGTCATGGAGACCTGTCGAAGCAGAGCCTCGCTTGATTGCTCGCGCTTATGTAGGGTTGAGAAAGTGGGTGGGGATCCTCAGGATGGGGTGAGGAGTGAGGGCCAATAATATTCTACCACGTTAGCGGTAGCTGGGCAGAGGCAGTTTTGCTGAGTCTCTCCTATGCGGAAGTGATAGCTCAGAGACAGGTCTGCAAGCTCTAGCCAGGCTCAGGAAGTTCCACTAGGCCTTATGTCCGGGCCTTTTTAGGCTGACAATGGCTGTTCTTGGCTGCCCACGTGACTGTATCTGGAATGAACTACAATCCAGAAGTGGGGGTCATGCTCGTGGTCTGAATCTTGAGCCAGGAAAGCACGACTTTAACCTGGGCCACACCTTCTGCTGGAAGCCTGTGTAAGAACAATGGGAAAAGGAAGGTTCGTTCATTCTTACCCCTGCTCGCCCTCCCCCTGTCACCACATCCGTTCCTTCACTGGCATCGGAGCCTCCTTCTTCTGGGTTCCAGCATACCACAGACCAGCTGAGACGCCCAGCCTCCTGGGACTGAGCAACTACTGCGTTCTTGGACTTTCTACCCACAGCCAGCCATTGTTGGACTGCAGCCTGTAAGTCATAGATAGATAGATAGATAGATAGATAGATAGATAGATAGATAGATATAGATGATAGATAGATAGGTAGGTAGATAGATAGATAGATACATAGATACATAGATAGATACATAGATACATAGATACATAGATAGATACATACATAGATACATAGATAGATAGATAGATAGATAGATAGATAGATAGATAGATGATAGATAGATATGATAGGTAGGTAGGTAGGTAGGTAGATAAATATTCAGTCTACAAATTCTGTGAGTCTAGAGAACCCTGATTCAACATACAAATCACCTGGAAGGAAAACCTCTGGGCGGACCTGCAGGGGAATTTCCAGATGGTGCTAACCAAGGCAGGAAGTTCTACTCTCTTTCCAGCAGCATCCAATGGGTGGAGATCCTGGACTAAAAGGGAGAAAGCAAGCTGAGGAGATTTGGAAGGGCCGTGCAGCTTTCTCTCTTCATTTTCTTCTCAACAACATGGAAATCGTCCTTGTTGCATGGATGCTGAGTCTGGGGCTCAGAAGGGCAGAGGTTTCCGAGGCCATACACCAGAAGGACACAAAGCTGGGACTCGTGGGGCCGAGCTGGAAGTCTGAGCAGTTTCCACCTTGTCACAGCAGTCGGAAGGAAGAACCCCGCCCTTCTTAGAAAACCAACTCTTAAAACTGGATATGGTAGCTCATCCTGTAATCCCAGCATTCGGAGGACTGAGACAGGAGAATTACTGCCAATTCAAGACTAGCCTGGGCTACATAGTAAGCTCCAGGCCAACATGGCTAAAGTTAAACCCCTAGGTGGTGACTATGGTCAATTTGAAAGATTCTACAGTCACCAGGAGACAAGACCAGTCTGTGAGGAATTTTCTAGATTAGGTTAACTGGGGTGGGAAAACCCACCTAAGATTGGTGGGCAGCACCAATCTTGGGGCTGAGATCCCATATGAATACAAAAGAAGAAAATGATCTGTGCATCAGTTTTCATCACTCTCTGCCCCACCCCCGGCCCCAACAATGGATGCAACATGGCCAGCTGCCTTGTCCTCCTGCCTCCCTGGCTTCCAGGTCCTGAAGGACCGTGTCCCCTCAAAGCAAAGGCCAAAATAAACTCTACCTCCCCCAACTTGCTTTTCTCTGGAATTTTATCACAGTAATGAGGAGGGCAGACCCTGCGTCCAAAACCACAAAAGAACAAAATCCCCAAAATGGAACTGGAGGGAGGGCTCAGTGGTTAAGGGCACTGGTTGCCCTTGCAGAGGGTGTGGCTGTATTTCCCAGCTCCTGCATGGTGGTTCACGAGGGAGCTGATGCCCTCTTCTGCCTTCCAAGGGCACCAGACGTGTACATGGTGCCCAGACATCCATGTAGGCAAACACCCAAACACAAAACTAAATAAATAAATATGACACTTTCTAACCCATCCTGTCAATAATTAATAAGCAAATCGTAGGCATGGTGATTCACACCTTTAATCCCAGCACAAGGTGGATCTCCATTTATTTCAGGCCAGCCTGGTCTACATAATAAGTTGCAAGTCAGCCAGGGTAACATTATTAGACATTATCTTAAATAAAATTAATACATCGAAGCTTAAAACAATTTAGGAAGAAAATCTAGTTTGTATTTTAAGAAGAACCAGTGATCAAAATCTGATGTTTGCCTGATCCCCAAAGCCTGATGAGACCCTTTGATGGGAAAGCCCTAACACCAGGGGCTGTCTGCCTCAGTACCTCTGTGATTCGATAATGACCTGTGCTCGGTACACAAAAAAATTTTTAATTTAATTTAATGGAACAAGAGGTGATTGTTGCTGCCAGGGAGAAAACTCTTAAGGGGGGGGTAATGTGTTCCTCAGACTCATGACTCTTGTCTGTTAGAAGCACGGACCATCTGATAGTATGTGGCTCACTTATGCATCCTACCCAGAGAAAACCGACCCCACCCCTCCTGAGAGAACTAACACCCCTCCTGAGGCTTTGCATCATGTTCTAGGCAATGAGATGTAAACAAATGTGATGTTTCCATGGCCGACAAAGAATCCTTAACATTTTGTCTTGGATTCCTGCCTCTGACAGCCTAGAACTTCCCAGTAGAGGCTACTTCTACCAGCCTGGTTTCTAGGAGGAGGACACACAAGGTTTGAGGTTGCCATAGGCAAGAAATAAGTGCACACTTTTACAAGTCACTCAAGTATTGGAGCTGTCTGCCGTCATAGCAGAGGTCAGCCACTTCCTAGGTCATCTAATGTGTTTGATCACTTCATGCACACACCTCATCGCCCGAATTCAATCCCTGGAGCCCGCGTTAAGTGAACCAATCCACAGAGTTCCCCCTCTAGCCTCTGTGTGCATGCCATGGCATGTATGAGCCTCCCCTCCCACCCCCACACACGTAATAGTTCCCCTCTGACCTCCACATGTATGTCATGGTCTGTATGCGCCCCTCCCACATGCACACAGATAATATAGTCGATTTTTTAAATGTTAGGAGGGAGGGATGAGGGGTTGAGGATTTAGCTCAGTGGTAGAACACTTGCCTAGTAAGCTCAGGGTCCTGGGTTCAGCCCTCAGCTCCAGGAAAAAAGAAAGAGGAAGAGAAGGGGAAGACCTTGGGAAGAAGAGGAAAGAAGAGAAGACACTTGCATTTGAAATTACTTTAACAGTGAAGTAAACGGACCCACTCCAGGAAACAAGTGTTTGAAGATGTGTGTTCCTTGTGTAACTGGAAAGGTTTGCAAAAAAACAAAAGACAAAACCCTCCTTTATATTCTACTTTTTATAATCTACAAAAAGTGGGAGCCTGGTATATAACAACTAGGAAAATAAGAAAGACTCGGCATACAAACAACACCCAGTTACAGCAATGACAACAACATCAACCACCCAAGCCAAGGGAATAGCAACAAGTGTAATAATGTTGAGAGACACTTTAGTTATCTGTCAACTCATTTCCCTAGGAACTAAAATCCCATTCTGTGACACACCCAGAGCAAATATGAAGCATAAATTAGACTTGATTAATTGTTGTGGGACCTATGGAAAGATGATGTCATGTCATCCGCAGAGACGTAAAATAGTTCGCTGTAGCTCTGCCAAGAATGGAGTAAATGCCCCATGAACACAGGCAAGCAACACCCGTCAGTCAGAAGACAAATTTCACCGCACTCTTCAGAATCCATAGCAGGGGCAAGCGCTGTGTAAGAAATGAGCCTGAGAAACGGAGTTTAGTGATATAATTCTCTGACTCAAGAAGGGAAACTACCTGAGCAAACAGCCCTGTGAGGGGAAAGTTGGAAAACGTACAGTCAAGGCTCACATCTCATTAAGCATCATGAAATTCACACTGAGGAGAAGCCACATGAATGCATTCGCCGTGGCAAACCGTTTTCAGTAATAATTCATGCCATACTGTACAGCAGAAAATTTATGCTGAGGAAAAACCTTATGGATATGAGCAACGTGGAGAAATCTTAAGCTGTAATTCACTCTTCATTAGGCACCATGGGTTTATAGAGAAATCTGTGAGGGCTTTCGAATGTAAGGAATCCTACCTTAGCAACACACACTTCACTGTACACAAGAGCTATATGGTGCAACCAAGTCAGAGCACCAACAGAAAACAGATGGGTCTTCCAGGCTGACACAATTCCAAAAGAATATATACTTACAACGGTATTATTTACAAGATGGGGGTATGGGAGGCAGCAGGAGACATGGAAACTAAACCCAAAGACAAAGAGGAGAGAAAGGGTCAGGAGAGAGACCCCGGGGAAGGCTGTTCTGAAAAGAGATGTGTCCTCCTGACAGGCACAGGGAGGCAGCCCGAAGAGCTCGCACCCCAGCCTCACTCAGGAGGCATCCATCCCTCTCCCTCTCCTGCTGACTCAACCAAAGGCAAGGGACAAAAAAAAAAAAAGGCTGTGGTGTGAGCAGCCCCCTGAGACAGTGAACAGATGGAGAGAAGCGAGGATGGGTGGGGTGGGCAAAGAGAAACTCTCAGTCCAAGAAGTGAAACCCTAGCTGGTGACACCTTCACCCAGGGAGAGATTCAGCTGCCCGCGCTCTGCACGGCACCCCACGGTGTGCCACAGTGCCTGGATCAGAGCGGGCACTCAGCCAAGATTCTCCCGCGTCATGGAGAAACTGTGGAAGCAAACAGATCTGGGCGCAGGCTGCTGCCCAGCAGGAGAGAGGTCTGACTCTTCCCCGGGGGGGCCTCGAGAAGCAGAAGACACGGGGACAAAACGCTGTTGCAATTCACTGAGGATGGACAGAGGACATTTACAGAACAAACACCTACGAAGGAAACTGGAGCTGATAACCTTGGAGGGGAAATAGGAGGATGAAAAGGACCTTGAGTGGAGAACAATTGTTTTTCTTCTCAGGTCTCTGCAGAGCGGCCTAGCTCTTGTTCCCTGTCTTCAGTCGTGGGGGAAACTGAGGCCCTGAGAGCACAGGCAAGTTCCCCCCACACCATGAAGTGGAACCCGAGCCTCTCTCATGCCAAGCTTGTGATTCCCCAAAGTTCAGGAGTAATGTCGTTTCTTCTGAGGAAGAGGGGCAGCAGTGATGACAGCTAAGTACCGCTTTACTCTGGTGACGCCAGAAGGTAGCACCTCAAGTACGGCCCCTTGGCGTGCTGTGTGCTGCGTGCTGACTGCAAAGCCTCAGGAGGAAGGGCCCTGCAGCCTGCTCTCCTAAAGCGAGTCAGAGAAACCTGAGCTCTCTGGGCTACAGAGACAGCTTGGTGAGTTAAGTGTTTGCTGTGTAAGCATGGCCTGAGTACCGACTCCATCACCTACATACAGAGTCAAAGCGTGGCAATGTGAACCTATAATGCCGGCCCTGGAGAGGATCCCTGGGGTTTCCTCGCCCTTTATGTTAGCCAGCTAAATCTGTGAGCTGCGGGCTCAGTGAGAGACACTATCTGAAAAGGGAAGGTGGAGCTGGTCATAGCGTTGCATCCCAACATAGTGCTCGTCAATTCCAACACTCAGGGGGCAGAGGCAGGTGGATCTCTGTGAGTTTGAGCACAGCCTGGTCTACAGAGCGAGTTCTAGAACAGCCAGGGCTATACAGTGAGACAGTGTCTCAACAAACAAACCAACATATAGGAGGAAAGCAATAGAGGAGACCCTTGGTGCTAACCTGCAGCACGTACACACATGCCGCACATACACATGTGCACACGCATAGCCCTTTTTAAAAGACAGACAGAAAGAAAGAAGGGGGAAGGGAGGAAAGACGGGAGGGAGTACGGACGGAAAAGAGGGAGGGAGGGGTAGAGAGAAGGAGGGGTAGAGGGCGGGAGGAAGAAACCAGAACCCCTTTCCCCAAGACCAGCCATGTGGCAGAGCATAGATTAAAAAATATGTGCTAATTTGATATAAATTGTAAGAGCCAGTTAGGAAAAGACAAGGCTGAGACCAAGCTTTCACAATTAATAATAAGTCTCCATGCCATGGCTTGCGGGCTGGCGGTCCTGGTGAGAAAGTACTAGGGCACAGATGGTTCCTGATGGTCCCTTTGGTCTGTTGTCATCAGACTAGACCCTTGGTGCTGTCTTGTCTCCACACAGTCATCTATACTTTGTCAGCCCCAAGCACGGAAAAGCATCAAGTTCCCTGGGGCTTTAAGTCATTACCTCTGAGGTAGCCGTGACATGTTAAACGGCAACTAACTTTCATGTGATTTTCTGTGGCTGAGCCTCAGTTTGAGAACACGGGCCATAACTTCACAATCGGTGAAGAAGGGGGCTGCACCTTCCCACTCCTACACGGCCATTCATAAGCTTGCCTGTATGCGCATGGGCAAAAGCGGGTATCAGGTGCCCACTCCTGAATCTAGACCCTGGAAGGAGCAAGTACGTGGCTCACTCGGAACCCCCTCCATGCCCTCAACATTTCCAGTGTCACAGGCAAAGCACTCTCATGCGCTGTGAGAAAAGTGGCCACTCAGTGGGTGCAGGAAAGGCCACATTTTAAAATTCGATTCTGTTTATAATTATTGGCATTTGCGCTTTAATGGAAAGTGAAAAATCCTGCTGTTTAGCACAACTGAACTCCTCTCAGGAGAAAGCGAGTAGAAAATCAAGTCTACCTTGACAACCAGATGTTCTCGGGCAGCCCAAGTTCCCAGGAGAACTCCAACGCCCCCAAAATCTTAGAGCTCCAGTTCCCCACAAACTGCATCCCCCACCCCACCCCCCATCTTCTTAACTGTTCCCTTCTCGGCCGGAAGCTCCTCCCACTGGAAGCCTCTGCTGGCTTCAGCAAACGCTTGCTTGCCGTCAGCCTCTTCCGGGATGACTGTGGCAGCCCCACGCACGACGCGTGGTCCCCGCATTAAACAGACTATCTCGCGGAAATCGATTTGCACCAACTGCCATTTGAGGTGTGAGATGTAACGATGCCTCCGTGGGCTGTCAGTAAGCAAATACCGTAGCGCCAAGGGATAGGGAGGAAGTAAGGGCTTCGATGAGGTCAGCTGCTGAGTTCTGGAAGGGACAGACCCATGGGGGGGGGACAGTGATGTTGTGGTGGGTGTTTAACAAGACCCACGCTCAGGGGAAAACCCTGATTCGGATCACGTTCTCTGTCGTTTGTGTAACTCCTCCTCCTGTGGCTGCCCCTAAGCTGCTGACATAACCCTGCTGACGTGGACTGGTGGAGTAGTACTGAGCAGACACTGTCCTACAGCGTTTCTGCTACACACAGAGAGATGTGCACTGTCTCAGGACAGATGTAATGTTAACAAGTGTAGGGCTTGGGGGGCATGGCTCAGTCAGTAAAGTGCTTGCCTTGAGGACGAGGACCTGAGTTCAGCCCCAGGCCCCACGGGAAAGGCCAGGCTCGGGGTCAGTGAGAGAGTTTGATACAAAAGGCACTAGCCGGGTAGCTTAGTTCCTTCCTGTTGTTGCTCTTAAACACTACAACCAAGACAACTTGCAGAAGAAAGGGTTTATTTTAGCTATAGTTCCTGGGAATTAGAGTCCATCGTAGTAGGTAATCATGGCAACAGCAACAGGCATGGCAGCCAGAGAATGATGCTGAGACCTCAGACCTCATATCCTCAATCTTAAGCACAAGGCAGAGAGAGAAAACTGGAAACGATGGAGTCTTTATCTCAAAGCCCATCCCATTGCCAGACTTCCTCTAGCAAGGCTGCACCAACTAAACCTCCCCAAACAGCCTCACCCACCAGGGACCAGTTATCCAAATATCAGAGCCTAAGGGGAACATTCTCGTTCAAACCACTCCGCCACACAAGCCTCATAACCTGAGGTCAATCTCTAGGGCCCACATGATAGAAGGAAAGAAATAAAGTCCAACAGTTGTTGCCTGACCACCACACTGCGGTACACACACACACACACACACACACACACACACTGTGGAACACACACACCACACACACACACACACTGTGGAACACACACACACACATCACATACACAGACACACACACACTGTGGTATACACACACACAGAGACAGAGAGAGACAGAAAGAGACAGAGAGAGAGAGAGAGAGAGAGAGAGAGAGAGAGAGAGAGAGAGAGAGAGAGAGAGAGATACACACTCATAATCCCAGGTGAGGCAAAAACAGGAGACCCTGCGACTCACTAACCTATTTGGAAAAGTCTAGACCAGTGAGAGGTTTTATCTGAAAAACTAACACAATAGGTGGACAGCACCTAACGGATGACACCCCAGTCATCCCCGACACACACAGCACACACATGTACATGTTCCTATACCACACTTGTGCACCTGCATACACAGAACATGAACATATACACAAAAATAGATAATTGTAGCATGAATAATAAAATTCCAGAGACAGATGTTGGGGTTCAAGCTGAAGATCAGAGAAGCAAAGCAGCCAGTCACTAGAGAGTCCTCACCTCTACCAAGGCTGGGACAATCATGTCTTCAATATGGCCGGAAACTAAATGGCCCATGACACCCTGCTCCTGTCTTATATGCCTCTCTGGTGCTGGGATTAAAGGCGTGCACCACCACTGCCCAGCCTCTGTGGCTGACTAGTGTGCCTGATGGGATTAGAGGTGTGCGTCACCACCACCTGGCCTTTATGGCTGTGGCTAGCTTTGCATCCTGACCTTCAGGCAAGCTTTGTTAGATCATAGACACTATATCACCACAGGTATTTTAAAAGCAAGTATTTGAAAAGCAGTTGGGAAGTGACATCTTGAGAGTCTGTTGTCTTTTTTTGCCCATGTCAGAGGAGCTGCGGCTGACAACGGAGCTTGTGTGATACCGCTCGCTGGTTAGTACAGCTATGATGAGTGTACCCGGGAGAGGCAAATGGGAGGGGCTGTCCCCAGAATGCCCCTTGCTTCCGCTGTGCCTTCTCCGGCTAGCCGCATACCGTTGGCATGGTGTGAATGTTAGAATCCACTGTATCTAGCACAGTGTGGTTGTTTTATAGGAAAGCCCCTCTCCTCACTGGACAACTGTTTACTTGCAGATCATAATAAAGATGATTTCTTACAGAGCAATGACTCTCAGGTGGATCAATGATTTAAAGACACAGGCGGTTAAGACAGTTAGTGAAGATGGGTAGCGAAACAGTTTAGGTTGCTCTGACCATTGTTCCAACGGGAGATACAAAAAAAAAAGAAAAAAGTCAGAAGAGTAGAAGACACCCCTCCCTCTTTGCCAGATGTGAGACTTGCTGAGGATGAAAAATGAGAACAAGGACGTTTCCGTTTCACACGTTATAGATTCATGAACTCTGCCTGTGGAAAAACAGCTAAGGATCAAAAAGACAACTATGGCCTCTACACACAAGGTTTGGTCTGAGTTGCTTGCTCATGTAGCTTGCAGATTTAATCACAGGCTTCCGTGTGCACCTTGAGAAAGCAAAGCTATGACAGGAAATTAAACGATCCTGATGTGTGTAAAGAAAAAAGAATGGGTGGTAAGCTAGACCGCTTGGGTAAGGTTTGGTAAGGTAGACTAAGGATAGGAATCTACCACACTGAAACTGCAAACAGCTGCCAGGCAGTGCAGAGGAACTGGCTAGAACATACGTGGCTTGCCTAGAACGCTGCTAATCAATAATAAAAGAATCACCGCTTTGGGGTGAAGACGTTACGGTGGGAAAAAAACAATACAAAGGAAAATGTTTAACTACATGTGGGCTTCTAAGAAAAACATGTAACTTGGGATCATAATGTGATTTCCTCTTGCATAAAGATTTTAGTGTGTTTTAAAAACATGTAACTTGTGATTGTGAGATGACCTTTTCTTGCATGGAAGCTTTTGCCTTAGGTAGTATAAAAAGGGCTAAGAGAAAAGTAAAGAAAATGAATTAAGTTTGCTCCCTCAGATAAGTCTCCTGTGTGCTCAGTTGCTGACTCCACGTCTCCTCTCCAGTTCCTCTGAACTGCTGGAACCGGACACCAACATTTGTTTTCCATATAATTTCCTTCGTGTAAAATTCATTGACTTTTTTAAAATTATGACTGTTTTCTCTCTTTGCCCCATCTACTGCAAGAATGAAGACCATTCTCAGCAATCAGACACTGACATTCCAAAAAACAAGGATATCACTCTGAAGGGGCCCAGAGGAACCCTCTGGAGGGACTTCAACCTCGTCAACATACAGCTCAGTCTCCTTGGGAAGAAGAAGTTGTTCCTGGCTGGCAAATGGCGGGGTGGGGGGGGGTAACAGAAAGGAACTGGCCACTGTCCGAACCATCCGCTGTCACGTTCAGAACATGATCAAGGATGTCACACTGGGCTTCCGGCACAAGATGAGGTCGGTGTATGCTCACTTCCCCATCAACGTTGTTATTTAGAAGAATGGGTCTTTGGTTGAAATTCAAATTTTCTTGGGTGAAAAATACATCCTCAGGGTTCAGATGAGAACAGGTGTTGCTTGTTCTGTCTCTCAAGCCCAGAAGGATGAATTAATCCTTGAAGGAAATGATATTGAATTTGCTGCAAATGCAGCGGTTCTGATTCAGCAAGCCACAACGGTTAAAAACAAAGATATCAGGAAGTTTTTGGATGGTACTTATGTGTCTGAAAAGGGAACAGTGCGTCAGGCTGATGAATAAGTCCTAAGCTACCCATCTCCAGAAACAAGATCCTGAATTTAAGTATGATTTGAGGTGTCTTTTGGGATGATAAAGACTTGTATTGAAAAAAATACGACTGTTTCACAAACATCTTGCAACATTCAAAAAAAAGATGTGGGCATTGACTCTTGAAACAGTAAACAGCTTCCAGAAGGTCTCGGAATAAAGGTTCCAGAAGAGCCTTTCAAAGGTGAAGTTTCAGATCAGACCAGAGTGGAGGAAGGAGCCGGCCGTGCAATAGCCTTGTGGTATAAGTGGCCTCGGGCTGTGTCCAGAGGTGACCACAGAGAAAGCAGAGGCAAAGAGCATGTGGCTGACTGCATAGTGGGAAGAGGTTTTAATGACATCCCAAGGACACGGGGAAAGCTTGAAGGAGTCCAGAGCTCCAAGGCAAATGGATGACAGTGAGAACAAGAGCAGAAGTGTCCCCCATGCTGAGGAGCTGTGCCCAGTCTCCACCGAACAGCTGCTTCTGGTCCATGAGAGAGGAGCGTTGAAGGCTCGCACTAGGTTTGGATTGATACACTCTGCTTTCGTGTTTCAGTTGCGTCTGTGTGGTGTGAGAGGGCATGCCAGCCACACCACACTTGTAAATTCAACAAAAGAAAAAGTAAACAAAAGGACGTATGTTAACCGACAACTGGTGAGAACAGAGGAAGAGGCAGGTTTCCATTTGTGCTCATGCAGTCGTTCCGCAGCCCGCAAACACTAGTTCAGGCAAAAAATCATCAAAGACCTGAGGGCTAGCCAGAGATTTTGATGAGGGGCAAGGTTATCTGTGTTCCATCAAAGGATGAATTATAAAAATTTGAACATCTTTATCAGATTTTTATGTGATTCAAAGGCTTGGGCAACAAAAATAGAATCAAGTTTTTCAGTGAACCAAGTGGCTTTATCAGCGGAAGAAAACGGAAACTAGGGCTGGAGAGATTAATCAATGGTTAAGAGCATTGGCTGCTATTCCAGAGGACATGGGTTTGATTCCCAGCACCCACATGGCAGCTCACAACTGTCTGTAACTCCAGTTCCAGATGATCCAATGCCCTCTTTTGGCTCTACAGGTATCAAACATAGATAATGCACAGACATACATGCAGGCAAAATGCATAAAAGTTTTAAAAATAAAATAAAATGATAATGATGATGATGATGAAAGAAAGCTTAAACCAAGAACAAAAAAAATGGATTAATCATTTCAAAGTTACTTTTACTGTAAGTATGGAAATGGAGACAGAACAATAGAAGAATAGCCATCAGACTGGATTACTTCAGGTTGGCCTTTTTGTGTAAGGGTAAGTCAGAGAGAAAACTGAGTCATGTGACAGTTTGGGAAATGTGGCTTCAGTCTCTCTAATTCTGAACTCTGTGATAGTATACAACTTTAGTTGTAGCTTAGTTGGTGGTGTAGAGTTTATTACGAGTGACTTCACCGTGAATTAAGCCTGGTCCAATGGGGTTGAGAGCATGAACAACAGCAGCCTATTATTATTTGTTTCTAGCCCATCCTGAAATACCTCCATGTGAATTGCCTTTTTTAAGTCTAGGGGAAAGTTAATTCCTATAAAGTATAGAAGTCAGACCATGCTTCTACTGGATAACTGAGGGAGGCTGCTGTCTTAGGATTTCTTTTGCTATGAAGACACACCATGGCCACTGCAACTTATAGACATAAGTTTCTGTCCCGCCCGGTCCTGCTGCCATTTAGTCCCATATAAACATACACAGGCTTATAGTAATTATAAACTGTTTGGCCTATTGCTCAGGCTTATTACTAACTGGTTCTTACAATTTAGATCAACCCATAACTCTTATCTGTGTTTAGCCACATGACTTGGTACCTTTCCTCAGTAGGCATTCTCATCTTGCTTCCTCTGCATCTGGCTGGTGACTGCATCTCTGCCTTTGCTCTTCCCAGAATTCCCCTAGTCTAGTAGCCCTGCCTATACTTCCTGCCTTGCTACTGGTCAATCAGCATTTTATTAAACCAATACGAGTGACATCTTTACAGTGAACAAGAGTATTGTCCCACATCAGCAACTCTTAAAAAGGAAATCATTTAGTTGGGGTGGCTTACACTTGCAACAAAGCCACACCTCCAATTAGTGCCGTCCTATGAGCTTCCATGAGCAATTACATTCAAACTACCACATTCCACCCATTGGCCCCTTAAGCTTGTAACAGTATCATAATGCTAAATTCAAAAGTTCAACTTCCAAAGTCCCCAAAGTCTATCACAATCCCAACAATGTTTAAAAGTCCAAAGTTCAAAGTTTCTTCTGATACTCAAGCAATCTCTTAACTGTCATCACCTATAAAATCAATATCAAAAATCAGAAAACATACTTCTAATATACAATGGCACATAATATATACTATCATTCCAAAATGTAGAGTAGGGAGCACAGTGAGGAAATACTGGGCCAAAGCAAGACCCAAAGACAACAGCTGGGCAAACTCCAAACTCTGCATCCCACGTCTGATGTCCACGTGCTCTTCAGATCTCCAACTCCTTTCAGCACTGACTGCAGCACGCTTCTCTCTCTTAGGCTGGTTCCACTCCCTGTTGGCAGCTTTCCTGGGCAGGTATCCCACAGATACACACGGGCACCTCCAACATCTTGGGGTCTTCAAGGCAATCCAGGATTCACCTTCACAGCTTCATGCAGTGGTCTCTCTAGGTCTACATGCAGGGACACCGCTGACACATGCCTGGCCTCCACAGCTTTCTTTAGTCTCAGAGGATATATCATAACCCCTTCTTCTACTCTTAAAGCCAGAACCATGTGACCCCCTCTTTCAATTACATCTCCACCAGCTTTCTGGTTTTGGTGGTTGCCTTCACTGCCTAAACTTAGCTGTTCTGGAATCCACTCTGTAAACCAGACTGGCCTCAAACTCAGGACACAGCCTCTGCTTTCTGAGTGCTGGGTGGGACTATGCCCTGAGGTGACCCCTCCATTTATTCCATTTCTTAATCTATTTATCTCCTTTCTCAGCTTGCCCCTTTCCCTTGTAAATCTTCATTAGAGTTAACCCTAATAACCACACTGCAGAGTCTGTACTAAGCTGTTTTGAGATTTCCTCTGCCAACTGAATTAATCCAAAACTCTTCACTTTAGCCTCAGTCAGAATCTTCAGACTAGAACAAAAAGCAGCTACTTTGCTGGGTCCTCCGGCAGGGAGGACTGGAGAAGGGCTAGTCCAGCCGGTGTCTTCCTGGGATTGAGCGGGATGAAGAGTGTCGACCACCACCAACCCCCCCCCCCCAGTTACCAGAGAGAACCACACTGAGTCAGAAGACTTGTCTCGAAGAAGGATCTCTCTTTATTGCATCAGGCAGGTACTTATACAGGGTTGAGGAAGTAGATGGGGACCTCAGGATGGGGTGAGGTGTAAAGGTCAATAATATTTCACCACATTAGCAGTAGCTGGGCAGAGGCAGTTTTGCTGAGTCTCTCCTATGCAGAAGTGATAGATCAGAGACAGGTCACCAAACTCTAGCCGGGCTCAGGAAGGCCTTTTTAGTCCGGTCCTTTTTAGACCCAACACCTCTTTCTTCACCAAACAGCACAAGAATGATCTCCAGGCCACACACTAAAATCCTCCTCTGAATCCTCTGAGTCAGGCCCCACAGTTCATCACCGCACACTCAGCACCACTGTCTTCCATGCTCCTACTAGCATGGCCCATTAAGCAGTACTTGAATCATTCAACTGCTTTTCTAACCCATCGTCGGAAGGTCCATAGTCCTTCAAACAAAAGCACGGTCAGACCTATCACAGCAATACCCCAGTCCCTGGTACCAACTTCTGTCTTAGTTAGGGTTTCTATTGCTGTGAAGAGATGCCATGACCATGGCAATTCTTATAAAGGAAAACATTTAATTGGGGTGACTTACATGTTTGGAGGTTTAGTCCATTGTCATCATGGTGGGACGTGGTGGTGTGCAGGCAGACATGGTGCTGGAGAAGGAGCTGAGAGTCCTGCATCTTGATCCACAGACAACAGGAAGTGAGTGGCCTCTCTTACTGTGTGTGGCTTGAACACCCATGAGACCTCAAAGCCCGCCTCCACAGTGACACACTTCCTCCAACAAGACCACACCTACTCTCACAAGGCCACACCTCCTAAGAGTGCCACTCCCTTTGGTGGCCATTTTCCTTTCACACCACCACAGAGCTTGTGGGGGCAATTATATTCAAACTACCACAACATCTCATTCTAATAAGCCTCACTGAAGGAAATTACACGCCAGCTTCCTCAACAACTGTCTTAGGTAGTGTTTCTATTGCTGTAATAAAACACCGTGACCAAAAGCAGTTTGAGGAGGAAAGGGTTTATATTTGGCCTGCATTACTGAGGGAAGCCAAGGCAGGGAATCCAACAGTACAAGAACCTAAAGGCGGGAACTGGTGTGGAGACCCTGCTGCTTATTGGCTCGCTCCTCATGTCTTGCTCAGCCTGCTTTCTTCTAGAAGCCAGGCTCATCCACCCAGGGGTGGCACCACCCACAGTGGGTTGGGCCCTTCCCCATCAACCACTGAGAAAACGCCCCACAGACTTGCCTACTGGATAGTCTGATTGCCACTTTTTTCAGTTGGGGTTTCTATCTTAGTGTCACGACCACCTCGACCAGCAAGGAAGACGCAACTCAGGAATGCTTCTCACAAGCGGTTTACTCAGGACCTTGATGAACAATGCGGAGGCAGCCCCCAAGCGATCCCCTCCTGCCCTTAAGTAGCCGAGGCCAGCCAACCCTAAACAGCCACGTGTGTGCAAACCATACGCTCAGTAGCATGCGTAAGCAGTCTGATGATCATGGCGTGATCCTGGCGGGATGGGAGCAGGCCAAATAAGGAGTTGTTTATCACTGAGAGTGCTCACCAGCGGGATGGTGGAAGGCGGAAGCCGGAGCCATCTTTAGGGCTCGGCGTGGCGCAGCTCTCCACATCTTAGAGTTTCTACTGCCATGATAAAACATCATGACCAAAAAAAAAAAAAAAGCCATGGAGAGGAAAGGGTTTATTTCAGCTCATCATTCCATGCTACAACCCAGCCCTGAAGGAAGAAATCAGACCAGGATATCAAAGGGTACAGAACCCAAAAGCAGGAGCTGATGCAGAGGCCATGGAGAGTGCTGCTTACTGGTTTTCATGGCTGACTCAGCCTGCCCTCTTCCAGAACCCAGGACCACCAGCCCAGGGGTGATACCACTCACAGTGACCTGGGCCCTCCCCATCAATCATCAGTCAAGAAGATGCACCCCAGGCTTGACCATAGCCAATCAGGTGGGGGCATTTACTCAGCTGAGGTCCCCTCTCCCCAGACTACTCTAACTGGTGTTAAGAAGACATAATCAGCACAGTGACCAGTCACTGGTGTTGTACTTAGCAGACTCGTGCCACTGAGCCTGATGACCTGAGTTCAGTCCCCATGGTGGAAGGAGGGGACCCACTCCAGCAAGTTGTCCCCTGACCCCCACACTTGCAACATGGTGCCTATCCTCATGCATGCGTGTGTGTGCACATACATACACGATAAGTAAATGTGAAAAGAGCACACGCATATGCGTACATACTTGCGTATAGGGAAAGAGGCAACTTTAAAGAATTGGAGCACGTGGCCGTGAAGACTTGGCAAGTTTGAGCTCTGCAGAGTAGACTGGAAAGATGGAGTCATTGGGAAGAGCCCAGGTCAAAGCCAAAGGCAACCAGCTGTGAGTTTTGTGTGAACTTGGAGGAGCCATCCGTCTTCTAAGACCAGACATCTTGAGCTGCAAATGTGATTGATATTTTACTGTTCCTGGGATCATTTTATGATGCCACTTGCCTTCTGAAATACACACAGAGGGGTCAACAAGATGGCTTGGTGGGGAAAGGAGCCTCCTGCTAAAGCCTGGTAACCCAAATTCTAACCCTGGAACCTACATAGTGGAAGGACAGAAATGACTCCTGTAAGTTATCCTCTGGTGTCCACTCGTACATTATGGCAATATGTACCTATGCACATGTGCACACATATGTACACAGACAGACAGATGGCAGACAGACACATAGACAAAAACTGATGAGTTTTCAGCATCTCTAACCTAAATATCCATGCTGAGCATACATTACTATAGGGAAGGCATGACTGTGACTCACTAAATGAGTTAGGATGCACACGTTCATATGGAAAATCCCAGAAGACTATACTGAACAGTTGCCATGGCGACTTGCGTATGCCACGAGTGGTGTGAGGGAAGAGGAAGAAAACTTGTCACTTTGTCTTACACGTTCATATCATCTTGGAGCATTTTGACAAGTGTGTTGTGTGAGTTGCCTTTTGATTCTAAAAAGGAAGGGGAAAATATGAAGGAGACAGATTAACATCCTTCACTGGTCTCCGGCAGTGGCTGAGGGCAGCCTCCTCAAAGCACAGCCCTGACTGCTTGCCTTCCTTAATAGAGTTCTCTGAAAGGCCTTGCCGTCACTCCCCGAAATGCAAGGCTTTAACAAAATTCTGAGTAGAAACATGACTGTGAGTCACAGTTACAGGAAGGTTTCATAAATATTATATAAAAAAAATTACCTAGGGCGGACACTAAACTCAGGCAAGTGGGCATGAGTCACTGGAGACGATCCCGAGAGGCAGGGAGGTAAAGACACGGAGCCTGGATGGGATGCTGCTTGCAGTTTACCCAGGTGGTTCTCATCCAGGATGCATACATCCCCACTTTCTGATCACAACCAGGAGGTCTCCACAGGCACAGAGGGTCCTTGCTACACCCTGCCGTGGGGAAGGTCACCATTGCTAAAGAATGACTCGCCTCCTCTCTGCCCAGATGTTTGTACAGTAACTGCATTGCTCATGGTTCTATGGGGATAATGGAAAAGTCCAGGGGATTTTCTGCTGAACTGCCTGGAAGCTTCAACCAAGAAAGTCATATTTATACCTATGAATATCCATCTTGATGTTTTCAATAAAATCTCATCCCATCAGACTCTCCCCTGCAGCTTCTGTCCTTCCTCAGATATTAGATCAGACCCGGCCACATGTCCTTCTGACATCGTTAACCCCCACGGCCTCTCAAAAACCATTTCCTCATACCTTCAGCAAAGTTGCAAAACCAAGCCGGAGACAGATCACAGCTTCCTACAAGCCTTCCTTGGTGCCTGGCTCTTCCCGTGATGAGACTCTAAGCCCACTTACCCAGAATGTCAGTGAAGTGTCCCTACCTCCATTGGCAACTACCTCATCACTGTGACCATGACCTGTCCTAAGATTTACATTTGAGAGGTTGGTATGTAGTGGCCCATCCTGCTGTAGCCACCATAACCATGGACATCACAGGGACCCGGGAATGGTAGAGGCACAGAACTCGGGGGTTCACTCCAAGAATGAACATGATTTTTCCTACTGCTCTTTATAAATTGTTTCACTAGGTACTAGGAGTATTGCAATCATAGCTTGATCAGTGTCTTTGACCCTTTATCTGAATTCTTGTAGCACGAATAATAAAAACCCAGAGACAGATATTGGGTTTCAAGCTGAAGATCAGAGAAACAAAGCAGCCAAAACACCAGAGAGCTATTACCTCTACCAAGGCTGTCCTCAACGTGACTGGAGACTAAATGTTTACTGCTGAATGCCAGCTCTGAGACCCTGCTCCTGTCTCATATACATCCCTAGTGCTGGGATTAAAGGTGGGAGCTCTGTTTCTTTTAGATTGATTCATTCTCTTGTAGCCCTGGGTGGTCTTGAACTCACAGAGATCCATCTGTCTCCATCTCCTGAGTCCTGGGATTAAAGGTGTGTGCTGCCATTGCCCAGCCTCTATGACTGTGACTAGCTTTACATTCTGATCTCCAGGCAAGCTTTATTAGATCAAAAACAATACATCACCACACTTCCTTCTGCCTTTATGGCCATGGTTTTGTTGGCCCCAGAGGACATTTCTCCCAGGGTTTTTCTCGTGCCAGTGAGTTTTCAAAGTCATGGGGTCACAGCAGAGTCAGGGTTTGTGCCCCAGAAAGAGATGTCAGACCATCTGGACCCCAACAACATCTCTGCACTTGGGAGGCAGAGACAGGAGTGTTGTGGAATGTTATTTTAACTACATAAAGATGTATTACATTTGTTTATGCTGAGAAATATTTCTTTAACTGTGTAAGGATGTGTTACATGTGTTTGTGCTGTATTTGTTTAATGTAAAGATGTGTTACATTTGTTTCTGCTGAGTTTGTTTAATCATGGAAAGATGTGTTACATTTGTTTCTGCTGCATTTGTTTAATCATGGGAAGATTGCTACATTTTTTTGTGCTGCATTTGTTTAATGATGGAAGAAGCTGCTTTTGTTTTACCTTGCCTGCCTAAGTACCTGATCAGCCAAATAAAAATCTGAAGTCAATAGCTAGGCAGGAGAGAGATAGGTGGGACTGGCAGGTAGACAGGATAGGCAGGAGGAGAAATCAAAGCTGGAGAGAGGAGGAGGATGGAATGAGGGAGAAAATGAGGGAGACACCTAGGGTCAGAATCCAGACAGACAGACATGAGAAGCAATGAAAGTAAGATACACAGAAGGAAAGAAAGGTAAAAATCCCTGAGGCAAAACATAGATGAAGAGAAGCAGGTTAAGTCTAAGAACTAGTGGGACACACATGAGATATGGCTGAGCATTCGTAACTAATAAATCTCTGCTCATGATTTGGGAGCTAGTTGGTGGCCAAGAAAGAAAGAAAGAAAGAAAGAAAGAAAGAAAGAAAGAAAGAAAGAAAGAAAGAAAGAAAGAAAGCCCAGTACACAGGAGGGTCATAAATTCAAGGCAAGATTGGGCTATATGAGACCCTGACTCAAAATGGGGGGGGGTCCAGCTGTATATGTCTGAATTTAAAATGGTATTTTCAATACTTTGAGTGGGGTAGCACATGGCTGTAATCCCAGCATTGGAGAGCCTGAGGACTGTGCGAACTTTTCTTGGGATGATATGAGCAAATGTCACAGGCCCCATGTTGAAATCACAGTTGCTCTGATTAAGATGGTGTCTCAATTAAAGTTACTATTGTAACTGGGAAGGAAAGGATTTGTTCAGCTTACATTGCCATGTCACTGTTCATCATGTAAAGAAGTCAGTACAGGAACTCAGACAGGGCAAGACCTGGGGGCAGAGACCATGGAAGTATACCGCTTACTGGCTTGCTCCTCATGGCTTGCTCAGCCCACTTTTGTATAGAGCCCAAGACTGCCAGCCCAGGAATAGCACCATCCACATTGGGCTGAGTCCTCCCTCATCGATCACTAATTAAGAAATGCTCTATGGGTTCCCATAAAGCCCAGTCTTCTGGAGGCATTTTCTTAATTGTTCCCTCTCAGATGATTCTAGCCTGTGTCAAGCTGACATGAAATAAATCAGCACAGACAGCCATAGTGAGTTGGAGAAATGGCTCAGCAGTTAATATCACTAGCTGCTCTTCCAGAAGACCTGGGTCTAGTTCCCAGCACCCACAAGGCAGCTAACAACTGTTTATAACGCAAACTCTAGAGTATCTGGTGCCCTCTGCTGGCCTTCAGAAGAAACACACCAGTGTGGTGCACATATACAAGCAGGCAAAATGCCCATAAACATAAATAAATATTTTTCTTAGTGGCTGTTATGTTCAGATGACAGCATTCCACAACACTGAGGCAGGAGGATTGCCATGATTTCAAGGCCAGACTTGGGTGCATACTGGATACAAGGCCAACTAGAGTTATGGAGCAAGAACCTGTTAATAAGAACAAAACAAAATGAAACCAAAACTAGCTCTGTTTTTTTAATGGACAAGGACTTCTTAAAATGCAAAAATAGTCACTTCCTCCATTAACTATCATATGTTGGCTTATTGCACAGAAAAGATCTTAAATTCCCATCTCATCCAATGATAATCCAAAGTCCACCACGGTCCAGGAAACCCTCAGTAGTGCAACAGTATCTAGGTACTCAGAACCCCAGGCTGCACCGATCTGATGCCTCTTGGTCAGCATGTGACTGCTTTCATTAATGGGAGAGTTAATCATCAGAGATCAAATGTCCCTGTCTCTCCCTGAAAACCTAGACTACCACTCATGACTCACTGGCCAAAGAAAGTCATGTGACTATGCGTACCTCACAGAGCACAGAGCACTGTAATCCTCTGTGTACCCAGCATCAGAAGGGGACCAGATACAGGTGAGCAGAAAGTCCATCCACACACATCATAAGAAGACTGTAAATCCAAAACTAAACATCATTAAAGCAAGCAGAATTATTAAACTCTAGCTAGATACTGTCAGATGTCAAAGGAAAATGAGCCAGAGGTAGGAAGAGCTGAGGAAATCCCAGAGGAAGAGGGATGGTAGCTCCAAGAATCAATGCAAGGAAAGCCAACCAATGTAGTTTGAAAAGGTAAAATTTGGTAGTGTATTCAAAGCATGTATGTCATGCTTGAGGCCGGAGAAGTGCATTAATTTGCTATTATTAATTTGCTGCTATTAATATCTGTCATTATCAACTCAGAGAAGCACAATAGCAAACACTTGGCAAACAGCAGTTACCAAATCAAGACCATGCTGAAACTTTGGGAAATGCGATATGCGGGGCCATCGAGGTGGCTCAGCTGGTGAAAGCACTTTCCACCAAGCCTGGCACTTAAGTTTGATCCCTGAGACCCACAAGACAGACTCCTGAGAATGTCCACATGCATGCCAAGGCTTACACATGTGCACACAAACACAAATAAATAAATGATCCTAGCTATAAAAAGAAATAAATGCATGTTAAATGAAAACGTACAAACAGTGAAACATGACAATGAAGCAGAGATGGAGTAAAAATGTATGATTGGTCGGTTGTGGTGGCGCACGCCTTTAACCTCAGTAAGGGAGGCAGAAGCAGGCAGATCTCAGGAGTTCAAAGCCAGCCTGGTCCACATAGTAAGTTCCAGACCAGCCAGGGCTACGTGTGAGACCCTGTCTCAGAAAACATCATTATTATGGTTAGAGATGTTATGGTTTGGATGTGAAATGCCCCTGTAGGCTCATGTGTTTGAACACATGGTCCCCCGCTGCTGGTGCTGTGTGGGGAGGCTGTGGAGCATTTTCGAGACCAAGTTGAGCTGACAAATTTAGAACCAGAGGGGAAGAGCCTCAGGGTTGTAGCCAGGCACTGTGTTGAAACTAAATCTGATTCTAGGTTGGTCAAGACAGGAGGAGTCCTAGACACACACGGGCTCCACCATGAACACTGCTTACCCTGTCCTTCCCACACCAGAAGCCAAATAAACACTTCCTCCTTCAAGCTACTTCCTACCAAGTGTTCAGCCACAGCACATGAAAAACAACTAAGCATTCACATATGGATAAAGATGGGGCAAATGGTCCTGTTGCTGGTGTCTATGCACCATATTACCTTATATATTATTATATTACTCAACTTAAAATACACTCTTTAGGCCGGGCGGTGGTGGCACACGCCTTTAATCCCAGTATTCGGGAGGCAGAGGCAGGCGGATCTCTGTGAGTTCGAGGCCGGGCTGGACCGACAGCCTTCAAAACAATACAGAGAAACTCTGTCTCGTTAAAAAAAAAAAAAACAAAAAACAAATATATATATATATATATATATATATATATATATATACTCTTTATATGATGTAACCCACAGAATTACCACCTACCAAGTAGGGGTTTCAAACCCCACTTCAATTTTTTTTTCTTCAGGGATTAAAGGAATGACTTAGAGATTGAGAACGCTTGCTGCTTTTAGAGAGACCTAAATTTAGTTTCTAGTTCCCACATTGGGCAGTTCTCCTGCTCCCCAAGGTGGAGGCAGGGTCACCTGGCACTTCCTGCTGGTTTCTGTGGGAACTGCACTCATAAGTGCACATATACATAGGCCCACATACATACATAACTTAAAAATAAACCTTTTTAAAAAAATTCTTCCTTGGATCTTTAAGAAATCACCACAGTCACAAAATTTCAGAGCCGAAGAATTTCATAAAAACCGTGGCAAATGTGTGACTATCCACTGGTGTCCTTCTGCTGGTAAGGGAGAATTTCAAGGAAAGTCCACTGTAGGGAGAGATTTTACGTTTCTGTAGTGCTGATCACTCCCCTGTGGGTGTGTTCACAGGTACGTAGAATGTACGGGGATAAATAGAGCAAGGAGGAGACTCACTCTCTTTGGGTTTCTGTTTCGATTTGGAGAGCAGCATGCAGACCTTTGGGTCTCGACTTTCTTGGCTTTTCACATGTGTGATTTCTGTATGCAGTTTGATATTTCTGCATTAGTCCACAGCACCTGTTTCTCAGCTTCAAGTCAGTAATGAGCATGAACCTTAAGCACAGTTATATAACTTAATAAAAGATGGAACTAGCCAAAAAATAATTTTTTCACTAAGCACTCCCCATCATCAGCATTGCTGAGACCATAAAAAGTAGCCCAAGAAAGACCTGGGTGGTCCTCTCCAGGGAGCACTTTGGTGCCATGCCTCAGTGTCTAGACCTTTGTCACATGGAAATCAGGATTCACTAGGCTCAGTACAGGTTAAGTGAAATTTATTTCAGGGAGATTACGCTTACATATGAAACAGATAACTACAGACATTTTTTTTGTCAAATTCTTAATCTTCCAAATAAAGCTTTCGCTAGCTATCTGGATCTGCCTACAAGTTCTTTCACGGATGAGAAGAACCTGGACCAAAGAGACCCCAGCTACCCATGGCACAGGGTGCATCCAGTGTGAAAAGAAGACGTGGGGGACTCTGTTCAAAATGAAGAGAAGGGCTGTTGGGCTGGTGACCAAGGACAAAAGGCTTTCCTTGTTTTATCCTTGTTTCTTCCTAGTGTTCTCTGCATTCCCTCTGGTGACTTATTTGCTATGTCATGTCTTTCTAAGCAAAGAAAAATTAAGATTTTAAGTTATTCTCATGAATTTTTACCTCCTTATATTTCTTATATTTTTAATTGTGTGTGTGTGTGTGTGTGTGTGTGTGTGTGTGTATCATGGGTATAGGTATGTGCTCGTGAGTTCAGTGCCCATGGAGGCCAGAGCTGCCAAATCCCTGCAGCTAGAGTTAAAAGCAGACGCTAGCAGCCCAGTGTGTATGCTGGGAACTGTATGGGAGGGGGCACGGGAAAGAAACTGCCAATATGACCAGCCCATTATTGGAGGAGTGATTATTGTAAATAGGAGAGAGGGAACAGGCAGAGGCATCTGCAGGAGTCTGCTATGGCTGCCTCTCAGGGGCAGAGAGAGGAGCAGAGACAAAAGGCAGGGAGGCTACGGGAGCGGAGCGGAGAAAATAGTCAAAATGGTGGGGGAGTTCTGCCAGGAGATATGCAGCTGCGGGAGCGGGGCCGGGTAGCTGGAACAGCCTGGGAGCCAGCGTGGAGCTCTGGTCTGTTGGAGGTTTGTTTGAGTTAACAGAGAACTAGATGCTCTCTTTGGAGACGGGAAGACTGTAGGAGCAGATAAAAAGTAATGCTTTCCCTGGTAAACAGAAACCCACTTTATACACTTCCTGAGGAACACTGGGTGTTTACTGGGTCAGAATCCAGGCAGAGCTCTGCCCAGACTGTAATTTGGGGGAGATGAGACCTGACAGAAACCAAATTCCGGTCCTTTGCAAGATGCCTCCTTATTTTTAGATCATGCAAGAACCCTAAGAGTGCTTAACTCGCACACAGAAGCCCTGAAATTACACGCACTGAGTTTTGTAACGTGTGACTAAAAACAATATTCTGACATAGTCTCATGGAGACCAGAACTCACTATGGAGCTAAGGATAACCTTTGACCTCCGGATTCTCCTGCCTCTGCCTCCTCTGTGTTCCTGAGTATGCAAAGCCACTCTGGCTTCCCACTCCATTGTAACCAGAGGACCCCTAGTGCTGCTGGAAGTCAACATAAATGATTGCACCCCTGCAGAGGGTCCAGCCTCCTGCAGGTCAGAGAGACTGAAGGAGGTGCAGAGTCAGGAGAAAAACACAGACTGCTTTTCTGAGGGATAAAAGTTTCTTTCGTTATTCTTTTTGTCCTTGTTCAACTCTATTCCCTTTTGTTCTCTTCTCCTACCCTGATGTTTCCCTTCCTCTGCTTTCCTGGTGACTTTCTTCTCCATCTTTCCTTGTGTTTTCCTTCTCGTTCTTTATTTTTTCCCCTTGCGGCTTATATACCCCAGCAGACTCTTTCAAGCAATATAAAAGCTACAATGTCGTTACATTTTGTTTTTTTTAAGTGAATGGTTACTGATGGGGGAGGTGTCCTTCTGTATGCTATGAACATATGTTTCTCTTAGTGGTTGATGAATAAATGCTGATTGGACAGTAGCCAGGTGGGGCTACCAGACAAGGAGAATTCTGGGAAGAGGATGCAGAGAGTCTCAAGACAGCCGCCATCTAGCCGCTGAAGAAGTAACATGCTGGAGCATTACAGGTAAGCCACAGCCTCGTGGCAACACACCATTAAAACCATTTATTAGAAATAGGTTAATAATTAAGAAGAGCTGGCCAATAGGAGCCTGAGCCATTGGCTATACAGTTTATAGTTAATATAAGCCTCTGTGTGTTTATCTGGCGCTAAATGGCTGCGTGACCAGGCAGGACAGAAACCTCCGACCACAGATTACAATGAATACATTTTGGGTTTTTTTTAAGTGAATGATTACAATGAATACAGGTGAAAAGCAGCAAGCTTTCCACATCCCTTACATGATTAAACATTTTGCTATTACAGGTGAAAACAAGGCTTCTCATAGACCAAGAGCCTTTTAGCTATAACTGTTTACATAGGCAGTAGTTTTTACAAATAACTACAGAAAAATAGGCTACTAGTTTCACTTTTTACATTTTAGATTCCCATCCAATTATCTCAACCAACCGTCCAATTGTTTGTTTTCTAGTTACACGAAATCGATTGTTTAAAGATTTGTTTTAGCTACGATGCACGCCAAAACCTGTGAACTTTTCCCAATATCAGAAAGAACTTGAGCTAACTCCTGGGACTCGATTGGTTTCCTTAATTAACCTGAGCCACAGTCTACAGGACTCCTCAAGAGAGACTCCTATGTCCTAGCTGTATGACACTGCCTTGTCCTTATTTTCTGTCCCCTGCAGCCCCTGCTTTATCAGGGATGGGAGCAACACTTTGAACAGTACAACACAAGAGGAACTCATCTTTATAATAACCCACAGGTAAAAATGCCCAGCGGAATGGAATATTTCCATGAGATAAATCACACTACATTAAAGGCAGTGGGGAAACACACACACACACACACACACACACACACACACACTCACTCACACCATGCCAGATACCAGATACCAGAGAAAACTGGCAGCCAGCTAGCGGCACACATGTAAAGATACAGCAGTAGCAAGAGGACCTCGGGCCTTGCCTATCTGAGATTCACTCGTCAGCGCCTGGCCCAGCTCCTGAACTCAGGTGCCACCTGCTGCTCCTCTGACACGGCCACTGGCAACCTGCCCCCTCTTTTTTCCAGTGCTGGGTTTTTGCAGACACTAAACAAGCCTGGCCCCTCCCCCACTGAGCTGCACCTGCTCTCCTTTCTTCCTTTGATTTTGAAACAGGCTTCACTCGCTGCCCAGGCTTGCCCAGGACCCACTCTGTAACCCAAGCAAGCTTTTTGAACTTGTGGTCCACCTGTCTCAGCCTCCAGAGTAGATAGAGTGCCAGGCAGGCCTACAGACCAGACCCAGCCCATGCCGCTGTTTGATCCGCCCACATTCTACGGACACCGGCCACCTTTGGCTTTTAAGATCCCCCATCAGTGACAGACTGGGCCTTCCAACAATCAGCCATGAGTAGGAGGGGGTATATGGCGCTCTACCCCTACCTGGAGAACTACCGGCCATTAATGGATGATGAAGGGCTCATTATCTCCAATCCTATATGCACTGGCGAACCCACCCCACACCAGGCTCCACACCCATGGTAATGCAGATGACCCTGGTTAGACTCGGTGGGTCACAAAACAAAACAAAAAGATACGTGTGTGGGAAAGGCTTTGGAAGGAGGAGTTGATAGCGGTGGGAGTGAGAGTGGTCAGAATGCATTACTCATGCATGAAATCATCAAAGAATACATTTTTGTTTGTTTGTTTTTTGTTTTGGTTTTTTCAAGACAGCTTTTCTGTATAGCCTTGACTGTTCTGGAACTCACTCTGTAGACCAGGCTGGCCTTGAACTCACAGGGATCCACTGCCTCTGCCTCCCAAGTACTGGGATTAAAGGCGTGCGCCACTGCTGCCCAGCAACAATAAATTAATTAATAAAAAAGTGAGAGTCTTGCTCATTGGAGCTTTCTTTCTGCGTTTTAAACACCTTCCGGTTGAGTGGGAGAACTGGCTGCCTACAAGCATTTGGTCCTGGCTCAGCTGCTGGTGGGTGCAAGGTACTTGTTTTGTTCTGAGTCTCACGAAGCGTGGTGGTTCACAGAACCCTGGGTGCATGCGAATCCAGAAACCGTATGAACCCACAAGGAATGCTCTCACGAGCAAGTCCAACCTTTGGACATTGCAACACCATGCTGCCCTACGAAGATCACATAGGAGAACTGCATAATTAAATTACAAAATAAAAGTCACAAGAAATCTCATGTTTTACACAAGTATCCAGTTTTGTGTCTGACCACATTCTAAGTTGTCCTTAGCTGCCTGTGATCTACAAGGCACAGGTTGGACACACCCATCAGCCTGGCTCCTCACATACTCTTGCCCCACCAGACACCACAAAGCCCAAGTTCAAAGACAAAAACCACTGAACTTCAAGATGGCCACTGCAGCGCTTTAAACCTGATGAAGAGTTTGAACACAAAACCACTCACCGCATGCGTTCACAAAGACCCTCTCTATTGTCCTCTGGGTACTTCAGTCTGATTGCTACCACCCAAAATAGACACAGAAGGCTCTATGAAAGCCGAGGCTAGAGCGAGCAATGCTGCCTGTCTGGCTAATTGCATGTTTTTCTGCTCGTAATGATCCTCTCGTAGCTATCATCACCGGATCGGTACAGACTGAGCCGTGCTGTCTGTCTGTTTTCCCCCTGGTAGATGTCCAGAAACACACCAAGCCACTTTATGTGCCTCCCCTAGAGAAATATACTAAGAGAAGCTCAGGCCATGAATCAAGACCTGGAGATCTATGGCTGGCAGATACTTCACAGAGGAAGTGTCCGATCCTCACCTAGAACAAAGTGTTTGGGATTTGTTTTGTTGTTTTTTAATGTTTCTTTGTTCTGTGTGTGTCCGTCTGTGTTTGCCTGAGTGTGTGTATCACATGCGTATAGTAGCCTACGGAAGTCAGATGTTGGATCCCTGGAACTGGAGTTATAGGCAGTTGTGAGCTGCCATATGGGTGCTGGGAACTGAATCCAGGTCCTCGGGCAGAGCAGTAAGAGGTCTTAACCATTGAGCCATCTCTCCAGATCCCATTTTCTATATGTTCATAAAGAGCACAGTTGTCCTCATGCATGGACAGCCACTGTTCTCACAACTTGACAAATCTCTGCCATAGTCCCTAGGACAGCCCTGCAGGCAAGGAATGGTGATGGGCTGTCACTATTGTGTAGACCTGCAGAGTGAGGAACAGAGCGGGTGAATACCTGGTGAGGTAACCAACAGGGATTTGTACAAGAGGCAGATACAGGGGCTTGGGGGTGTATCCCAGTGATTAGGGGGCTCGCCTTGCAGATCTGAACTGCTAAGCTCCATCCCTGACCTCACACAGCCCAGGCATGGTGGAATGTGCCTAGGAAGAGGGAGGCAGGAGGATCAGAAGTTCAAGGCCATCTCCAACTACTTAGTGATTTCCAGGCCAGCCTGGATTATACGAGAGCCTCTCTCTAACTAATTAAATCAAATTACGGGGTAAGGTCTCATCCCCCACAGGCTGGTGTGCTCCTCTGCCCTACCCTCAGTGCCCAGACACCACGAGGCTCCCAGTACACACGCCGTGATGGTTCTTCTCACCATTTCTACCCTAGCCGGAATCTTCTGCCCACAAGTTGCCATGCTTCCTGAATCCACTGACAACACGCTGAATTTGTCCTCCTCCCTCCTTCCTCACAATCTGTCCCACAACCCTGAATGGCCCGGGCCACTCGTCAGGCTGATGGAGACAGTCAGGGAAGGTGACTTGAAGGAGTGGCCCAGTAGGAAGACACACACAGCACTGGGAGACAGTCCGGGGACCTGTGAGCAGGAGTTCCTTCCAGAAGAGGTCAAGGTGGGCCTGCACCCTGGACCCCAAGCTCTCTGCCTTGGGTGACGAGGACCACGCTTGCCAGGCTCTGAGAACTATGCCAGCCTGGAGCCCTGTTGCCTTTCTGTGTCTCCGTCAGGTCTCTCAAGAGCCTGAGGTTGGAAACACCATTACATCCCCATTTTTCAGATGAGAGTCAAGGTTGATAAATACAAAGAACTCCCCCCATGACTCTGTGCCCCGTAGGGGTGGAGTATGGACTGAAACCTGATGCTCATGCATTCCTCCCTCTCCCTGCTGTCCAAACCTTCTAGAGGGTTCCCAGGTGTCCTGCTACCTCAGCACACATTCCCCATCCCCAGTCCCCTCCATGGTCTACCCAGATCCGATTTCATGCTGCCTCTAGTGACAGGCTTCAAAGTAGAGCCTATAGGCCATGGAGATGCTATGCTAGTGTCAGTCTTCGGGGGTCACGTCAAAGGAAGCATTGCCAGGACTAGACCTCCAGTTCTAATAACAACTGAGGATGCTTGGAGCATCCTCCCCACTCCCCCTGCCTCCGATTCTCAGAGCCTCTTCTCTGTGATGAGAAAAGCTACCTGCCTTCACCAGGCACTGTGGTGAAGGATTACCAAGCCCCCACACCGCAAAGGCTCCACGCAAAGAGGACCATTCTAAACCCTGGAGTCAATGCGGAGCGGACGGACGCTAAGGTCTCAGGGATAAATCCCCCACGGGCCCAGCGGTTCCCATCCTTTAGCTCCTGCAGTGCAGCACCCAGACCTGAGCTGTCAGCTCACAGATCATTAAAAACAAACCGTATGAAGAACTGCCCTACGCTTCCTGGCGTCTTACTCAGACGGAGCTTAGACAATGGGACGGCGTCACTGTTACAGAACCTCTTTCTTTCCATCAGTTTATTCATGTGTGAATAAGGCTTCTTGGCATTTACATCGCCAAAAAAAATGAGAAGATGAGAATTAACACTACACCCTCTGTCATTATATAAGCAAGTAATTTCTTCCTTTTGAGCCTGGCTTTTAATGCCCTATCCATCTTATTAAGACAGTCTAAAAACTGTTACCTTTATGCTCAGTAATTATGTCTCCTATGTCTTAATGAATTTGATTATATAGTTTAATTATATTAATAGTAGTTGGATTTCAAATTCGATCTAAGATTTTTTGAGAAAAAGCATTTTATTAGCAGTGAAATATGTAGAAATGCAAAACAAAAAAAAGCTATACATTCAAGGAGACAAGAGAACAAATTAAAATTTAACCAGCTTTTCATGCATCTCTGAATGAATTAGGGTGAGTTTGGATTCCACTAGAGATGATTTTTTATTAAACGTGTGACATTTTTATTTTAAGATGCCAATATTTATGATATGCCAATAGAAGTATTGCTTGCAATTATTTAAATGTATAAAGAAAGTTTTGAATGTCAAATTCAAGGTGTGTAAAAGTCATTCATGTTAAGAGACTGAATGCTTGTGTTTCACAAATGTGTATGTTGAAATCCTAAGCCTCCTTGTGATAGCAGTGGGCAGTCATGCTCTTGGGAGATAATTAGGCCCCGGAGATAGAGGTACCATCAAGGGCATAGTCGCCGATGAAAGGAACTCTGCAAGCTTGCTAGTCTTCTTTTCTGTCATTTTTAGACACAGCCCAAAGATGTCAATTTGAAGCCTGAAGAAAAGTCTCACCAGACCCCAACAGTCACTGCAACTTTATCCCAGACTCCCAGCCTCCAGGCCTGAGAGAAATCAATTCCTGGTATTTAGACACCGCTGTCTATGGCCTTTTGTTATAACAGTCTGAATAAGGCTCACTTTTTCCAAACAGTTTTATGGTGGCATGCTAGCAAGAATCTGTGCCCCAGATTGGTGGGATAGCTCAGTGGGTAAAAGGCACTTGCCACAAACCAAGAGTTCTGAGTTCAAACCCTGGGATCTACATGGTAGAAGAGTCAAACCAACTCCAACAAGTTATCTTCTAATTGCCACGTGCACCTTGGAGGTTCATGCCCGACTCCAACACACACACACACACACACACACACACACACACACACACACACACACACACGCACACACACATAATTTAAATCATTTTAAAAGAAATGGCTATTCACTCAGTTGTCGATCCCCAACTTGGGGCACATTCTGACTTCAATATATGTTTTTCTTTTACTGTTTCAGTTGCCCCTCCCCCCACCTCATCTCTCTATAAACTTGGAGCAAAAAGCTATGCATATCTTTGTGTCCTTTCCTCCAAGGAGAGACTTAAACAGAGCAATGGTGTCATCATCTCTTGATCTACTGGAATAGAGCCAGGTACAAGGTCACAGTTAACACCTTCCCCCTAGTTAACACATGGGCACCGCAGCACACAGGCGTCCCTATAGAGATTAATGTTCTTAGCTTTGAAACAGAATCAAAGCCACATACATCCTGTATTTATGTTATGTATTTATGAGGTTTGTGCCCAGGAAAAAGAAATTACTAGGAAATAATACACCAGCACTTGAGACAGACTTGCTCTGTGTGATGAATCTGTATTTCCTGTCTCCCTGATGCCTCTTCTCCACCTTTGAACTTATCTCAACTAAACACGTTCTGTAATATAGAAGTAAACGGAAGTGGCTTCCCTTCTACGCGATCTCAGAGGACCACGCGCTTGCAGACTAGCTGAGGGGAGGACTTGCACAGGAAGGAGCTGAAGACAAAGCAGACAGCGAGGAGACATCAAGCGTGGCGGATGTCTCCTCCTTTCTAGAATGCTCTTCTCCCTCTGTGCTTAACCTTCAGACTCCCATCCTGGGGATTTCAAAACTGGCCACTTCTCTGCACCCCAATAAGACAACACCCACTGGGAAGAGCTTGGAGGTACATCAGGGAGACCTCAGTCTGGCCCTGCCTCTGCCGCCCCTTCTCATCTGTGAGACCAGCCGCAAGACCCTTATTAAGTTCTCTGGTGCCGCCTTCCCTGCCTATAACTGGAAGGATTCCATCAGCCTCTCAACGTGTCAGCACTTGATGAATGGCAGTGAAGGGCTCAGCACAACGTGGGTTTTTGCAGGATGTTGGTGAGTAATCACAGCTTCAACTGGGTGGATAAGATTACCAACTCCCAGACATGAGAAGTAACAACACTCACTGGTCCCCCTTAAGAGCTCTACTGGTCAACTCAGGTATCGGGAAAGGTCAGAAAAGTATTTTCACCGGTGATGACCACGTTTTGGAGCAGGAATGGAACTTTTTTCTAATTAAGTGGCTGCCAGAGAGATATTTCATCTGAAACCTATTGTTTGATCACACAGGGCTTGTCTTCTGAGAAAAAGCAGTTCCTCGGGGAGAAAAAAAATAATTAAAACATGGAAATGCCACACACAAAACTCAGCCCACTTGCAAACTTACAAGGGTCTCTTCAAGATGAGTCACGAAATCTGAAAATGAGGATATGATGCCATCATAAAATGAGCCATGCTCAGGTTGAGTTCATGAGAGTTTAAAGACCCGTATGAGAAGGTTAAGAAATGCACAGGGTGAGGCAATCTTCCAGCTCCAGGAGGCATGTGCCACAGCTGCCACCTAAAGAGCATCAGGAGGGGACAGCTGGTGAAACCAGGAAGGACTGTCAAGCAGAGAAGACACCCAACATCCGGCTGCATCACAGTCACCAGTCCTCCAGGAAAGCAGGCTGAGGTTGGACCACTCTGGTTGTGTTGGGTAGCAGTTTCCTTTGAGATAAAACCTAAACCATCTATCTTGAAGGGAAGCACTTTAAGCTGTGGGTTGGGGAGGTGGAACATTCCATCCCACAGGGCAGCCCCTTAAACTCAGGAACACAACTCAAAGGCTTCAGGAAGTCCCTGAAACCGACCACATTCACTAAGCTCCTCCTTCCCCAAGCATACATAAACAGTAAGGGCCACTAGAAAACAGTCTCAGACAGTCTAGGCCGCCTGGAAGAGCAGAGACCAGCCGAGCTGCTGGAAGAGTCTCAGACCACCTGGGCTGTTGGGAAAGGACACACTACTACCTGTTGAACTGCCTGCAGGCTGTGTAGGATGCTCCAGGTGCCCAGATTTGGGAGTTGTCATCCATGCTTGGGTGGGCTTTGTTGATGCATTGGTCATTGAATCATTTCTGCTCCTGTAAGTGACCCCTCAGTCATATTCCTGTAAGTAATATAACTCATTGGTCCTCTCAGTTGGATTTTGGTGGCATCTGTAATTTGGCCTGATATTAGTTCCCTACCTGGGGTGAGTAGTACTTCTCCCCAGAAGTAGCGTCACACATCAGGGTAACTGTTGCTCAGGACTGCAGCTTGAGGTGGCATCTCAACCTCAGTTACGACATCTCACCGAGTGACAGTGTTGAGCTGACTTACTCTGCTTGGGTCTAAGCACCAAGGCAGAATGACTCTGAGTCTTAATGTCAGTAAAGGCCAACCCTGCCCCCATGGCAGGAGGCATAGACTGGTGAGTAATCTGTGCCAATAAGCGGCAGCTCCTATGAGCGCCAGTCCTGTCAGAAACACCAAGTGCACAAGCTCATGAATCACAACAGATGCAGCCCCCTCACCTGGACCACAAGAGAAGAGCAGGGCCCATCCTCTGGTCCAGCAATGAGAGGGCTCCCTGACAAGCCTGATGGTCTGAGGTCAGCCCCCAGAACCCAAATGATAGGAGAGACCCACCTCCCAAAGAAAATCTGCACTCTACTCTCACACACAACACATAATCTAGATTTTTATTTGTTTATTTTAGTGTTTGAGACAGAGTCTCTCTCTACAGCCCTAACTGTCTTAGAATAGGCTTTGTAGCCCAGGCCAGCCTCAAACTCATGGAGATCCACCTGCCTCCGCCTTCCAAGAGCTGGGATTCAAGGCATGGGTCACCACTGCCTGGGTTGAGTTTTTAATTTTAAAATGACTTTATTTTGTGTGCATGTGTGTTTGTCTGCATGCAGAGCCTGAAAGGGATGTAGGATTCCCTTGGACTAGAATTACAGATGCTTGTGAGCCACCATGTAGGTGCTGGGAATCGAGCCCTGGACCTCTGGGAAAGTGGCCAGAGCTTTTAACTTCTGGGTCATCTCTTCAGCCTCTATAATCAAATATGTGCATGCGTGCTTGTGCGTGTGTGCATGTGTGTGTGTGTGGTGACTTAACACTGTGATTGTGACTGGCATGTGGACCCAGTCACCTGATGATACACACACACACACACACACACACACACACACACACACACACACAGAGGGCATGAAATGTGTGATGTGAGAGTTAGCATTAGGGAAGACGTCATCTCACAAAAATCCCCCCTCCACCACTCAGCATTTTTCCAAGCTGAAGTAGGAACTCGGTTGCATCCCACCATCAGATGCTGACCTTTGCTGTCAGTGGCGTTGTCTTGAATTAGCTCACGAGGGTGAGGCAAGATTTGGTGAAAGAGAGACACAGAGACCCCTGCTGGGCAAGCGTGTCTGTGACATGGCATGTCTACAGGGCCTTCTCCAGAAAGTGAACGTTTCTGCCTTGCTGAAACACTTAGGGTTACGTGGCCATTTTCTCTGGGCCCCAGACCCATTTCTGACGTTGCTCAGGACCATTCCAGTCTCCTCCTTCTGAAGGCTTTCTCTTTCTGTCTCTGATCTGTCACAGGTGTGGGTGGGGTCCAGAGGGAATCCACTACGGTTTCCAGGTTCCTGTGGCCCTGGAACAAAACTCTGGACCGGGGATACGTGGAGAGCTCAGCCTCAGCGGAATCTCACCACTGCTGCAATCCAACCAGACTCATCGAACACTCTGAAGAGCCTGGCCCCTAGCCTGAAGTTTCTCACAGCTCTTGTGAGTTTGGGCACCTGTGTTGAATTCCCTGTCTGCATGGCCATGTCAGGGTGGTCTCCGGGTCCCGTGACCACGGGAGGAAAGTTTCCATCACAGTTTACAGACACAGATGTCGTGGGCAGCCATCCGATCATTGTTCAGTAAATAGGCTCTTGTTGTGTTCAACTGGTCGGCTGTGTCAACCTTAGCTCTGCAGACTGGAGATGAGAGGAACTCAAGCAGGCTAGAACAGAACTGTCCGCCCTTACGCTGTCTGCTCAGCCCTGTGGCGGGGACTCAGGAAGATGTCACCCAGCTATCGAGGGGCGGGGCGGCAGCCAGCTTATGTCAGGTGCCTGCTAAAATACTAAGTGTTTAGCACTAGCTCTTTCTTTCCCCTCCTTCCAGAGAACACTCCCGAGGGCGGAAGTGGACCAGAGACTTCCGAAAGGTTAGACACTCAAAATGGCTTCAGTCAGGAGAACCGCGGTTCTTTATTATATATTTACACTGCTCCCACCTCCTCCCCAATTTGGGAACACGGTGCTCCGTGTTGGGGCAAGCAAGGAGGAGATCAGTGCTTGGTCACTGGTTGCTTTCATGTGTTAATCTCAGTGTTCCACTCCCCCCTTCCTCCTTCTCCGGCCCCGATCTGTCATACACAATTGCCAGAAATCCCTGTGCAGAAACCCAGCCCTAACCCTGAACAAAGATGAACAAGACAATTGTTCCTTACCACTCACTTCTTGGTTAAGCAAACAGGAAACCACGGCCTTGCAAATGCCAACCCTACTGAATGTTTCTTTGGCGGACATCTTTTCCCCTGCCGCATCTTCCCTGGATTTCTGCTGGAAAATTCCCCAGTTCGTTTTCCCAACAACCCTTCAAGTCCCATGACTAGGCAGAAAATCAGGAGGTCTGGGACCAGACAGAGTTTATCCAACAGTCATTAAGCTCAAATGTAAATGTTAAACCAGAACCCCAGCTGGGTTGCAAAGAGGTCTCTGCAGTGGAATGGGGAGCAGCCTTTATTGAATTATGCATCCAGTGGGCTTTCTAGTATGAGAATTATGTACCCAGTCAGTTAATTTTAACAATCTTTGGCTCCAGGACAATTTTGCTGCTTTGTGTAAAACGGACAACCTGGTGAGCCTCCGAAAGGGCATCCTCTTGGTCTGTGAACCTCAGGCACGCTGTGAGTCACAGGAGGTCTCGCCTGGAGCTCTTGTCCCTGCCCTACCTCTGCATTCTTCAGTCCTCCTGAGTGGCTCCCTCAGTACACAGAGGCACAGTGTCCCCCACCGTGGAATTCTCACTGTCTCTCCTGACCACCAGATCTCACTGGGTCTTGCTGCTCAAGAAGAAAACTCAGCTTCCTGGGTTAGCCTTGCAGAAGAAAGGGAAGAAGGCTTGTGGGCAGTGAGCCAATCACAGAGTCTTTGGGCAAGCAGGGCTCCTGAATAATAGTGTGAGTGGCTCAACCAGACCACCTCATCCTCAGTGGGAAACGGCCCTCCAAGACCAGAGTGAAGACTCTGCCCAGCATTACCTTTGTGCCTCCTGTGCTCTATAGCCCCTCAAAGGGCAGGGGGTCCACACCAAAAACATAGCTCACAGTAGGCTCCGAGTGTCAGCCAGGGCTATGCCATTTTGTCAAGTGCCTCCATTTTGGTTAAACAGGTGACAGTGATTTGGTTTTCAGAACTAAAATAGCTTGTTTCTCTAGATTCTTCCCTCCCAGCCCTATTGACCTCTGGTAATAGCAGTCAAGAAAGATGGTTATTGTTTGTTTGCTTGTTTCGGCTTTTTTTTCCAGACAGGGTTTCTCTGTATTGTTTTGGAGGCTGTCCTGGAACTCGCTCTGTAGACCAGGCTGGTCTCAGACTCACAGAGATCCGCCTGCCTCTGCCTCCCGAGTGCTGGGATTAAAGGCATGCACCACCACTGCCCAGAAAGACGGTATGTTGGGGAAGTCCTGTGTATATGTCAATAAAGCACTGTTGCCCAATAGGGAAGTAAGATAGGCGGGACTAGGGGTCCAGGAGGACTCTGGGAAGGAGAAACACAGAGAGTCAAGATATAACGCCATGGGGTAGGAAGCCCGGAAACTTCTCCAGTAAGAGACATACTTAGATTAACAATTATGGGGTAAATACTTAAGTCAGAGCTAGCCAGTAAGAAACAAGCAAGGCCAACAGCTTCATAATTAATATAGCCTCCTGTGTGTTTATTTGGGACTGATGCGGCTCTGGAACCAGGCTGGCGGGAAGGCTTCTCTCAAGGAAAGGCTTCCCTTTACAGTAGTTGATACCTGACGTTCTTTAGCTGACTACTCTTGGGTTACCCCTAGCTGTCCCTCGCTACCGTCTCGCCAGCAAGAACGACGCAGCACACTTAGGATCCTTCTGCAGAACAGCTTTAATGCATCTTGAGAGGGAGAGCATAAGCTTACAGAGCGGAGACCCCGGGGGAGCGAAAAGCCCAACCCTTATATAGCTCAGCAGTCCCCGCCTCGGACGTGTCATCTCCTGACTGGCTCCTGCTCATCAGCCCATATGATGCCACGGGAGAGGCAGAGAGTAAGGGATGGAAAAGTAGCGGGCACGTGCGCACCAAGGTTGTTTACTCCAACTGACAACAGGTGTCGGCGCCATCTTGTAACGGAGAATGTGGGGGCGGCTCCCCACACCTAGCAACAGCCAACTGAAGGGCAAAAGAACAAAAGGCCACCCTTCTTCTCATCCTCACCCCTTCCTGCCTCTTAGCTGTCCCAGCCTGGAAGAGTTGATCCCTACAGACATCCAGCTTCTGTGGGTCCCTTCCCCCCCCCCCAGAACAGAAGTCTGTACTGCCACAGCATCACTTGTCCCTTGCCTCTCCTTCCAGAACCAATCGTTGACTCAAGTTCTGTCTGAGAACAGGAACAGTGTGACATAACATGGTAACTTGGGAAAGCAGACAAAAAGGGTTTGGGGAGGCTCTGCTCTCAGCCTATCCTAGACCCTAGAAACAAAGTCTAGTCTGCCTGAGCCTCCGTTTCCCCACCTGAAAAATGAGGTGGTAACGTTGTCCGCAGTGGAGTTGATCTCAAGTTCAATGCCGACTTCAGCTGCATGGTGAAACCCGACCTCAAGATACAAAAGGGGAAAATCAAAGCCGGATGGCGTATGGATTGGGTTCCTTTCTGTCACTGTGCTGAAACACTCAGAAAGGCGACTTGGTGGAGGAAGGGTTTATTTTGACGCGTCACTTCCAGAAGGAAGGAGACCGTCATAGTGGAAACCACATGGCCACAGGAGCAGGAAGTGGCTGATCACACTGCATGTGGAGGCTGCACCTCCCAAAGGTCCCATAGCGCCCCCAAACAGCACTCCAGCTGGGGACCAAGCGTCCAAACACATGAGCCTACGGGGGACTGTTCTCACTCAAATCACAAGCTAGGTGTCTGAGCTACTACAGAGTATGAAACAGGGTTCTCAGTTTCTGTGATGTAGCCGAGATCTTTTTTTTTAATGGTACTAGACATTTATTTTGATCACAAAGGCAGCCCACGTGTGAATGAATAAACTCGGTATCTTTTCTCCCCTCTGAGTCTCTTTTAAATAGAAAAATGTACTAAATGTCTCTTCATAGCCCACTTGGCCTCTGCTGCCCCACCTATGACTTTAAAGAGACTGCGTCTTCTGAAACCTTACGGAACTACAGTCCACCCAGTGACAGGAATCCTGGGACAGAAGTCCTACCGACACTGTCGGTAGTCTCGGAAGGGTGAGGACGGTAGCTAGTTAGAGGCATCTGAGAGTGGTCTTCAGCAAACTGAGGGCCACGGGGAACTGTGCAGAGGCAAGCCTTGTCAACAAGATACCAGCTCCTTCTATTAAAGCTAGGAGAGCTGGAGAGATGGCTCAGAGGTTAAGAGCACTGACTGCTCTACCAAAGGTCCCTAGTTCAGTTCCCAGCAATCACATGGTGGCTCACAGCCATCTATAATGAGATCTGGCGTCCTCTTCTGGCTTGCAGACAGACATGGAGGCAGGATTTTGTATTCATAATAAATAAATAATCTTTTAAAAAAAAAAGCTAGGAGAAAGCCTCCCATTGCAGCCGACCCAACCATGCCTACCGGCCCATTTCTTGCTGCCAGGATGGCTCCTGTTAAGGAACCACTAGTGATAGAGTTCCAGAGATCTTCTTTGCCCCTTATCTGAACCATACTACAATGAATCGTGGAAAACAGTCCTCTCCGAACTGCAAAGCTACCTCCCATTTGTGGAGTTCTGGCTTTAATAGCTGTCAAACTCTCTCGGAGTCTGGTTTACTCCCACTGGAGAATTTTGAAAACCTTTGAAGGCTTGAAAGATACCGCCATATTGATGATAGCCGATGTACCGCCACCTATGGTACCCATGGTAAAGGCACCACCACAGCTGTCCACAATCCACCAGGGGCACGGCTCTCTCTGGTACTCCTCCGTCTTGGTTCCAGCCAATGCGCGAGAGTGCAGTAACCGAGATCTTTATTGCTCACCAGAGACCTATTCCCTTTCTAGCATTTCCTAGTCTCCTTACAGTAAACATGTGACCAGTCCCAGCCAATAGGTTGACAGCAGGAAAGATACTTGTCACTTCAAAGCCAGTGCATGTGATAGGTGGTGTGCGACCTTACAGAAACCTACAGAACAGCAGGACCTCTTTGGCTCTAACCATAAAAGGCTACAAAAGCCAAGGCCCCTGTGAGCCCACACTGAGTGTGTGAAACTGAAGACAAGCCATTGCAGTGCTGTGGACAGCGATGTGGCAGACATTCTTCTGCCAAGAGTCTTGGATTTTAGGAAAGGTTTCACTGAAAACATTTTGTAACCATTAAATATACTTTGACTGCAGGGAAAATATATAGTAGATATTAGTGTACTGTGCTGGCTAGTTTTATGTCAACTTGACATAAGCTGTGGTCATCTGAGAGGAGGGAGCTTCGGTTGAGAAAATGCTTCCGGAAGATCAGGCTGCAGAAAAGTCCTTGGACCACTTTCTGGAGTACTGGATGATGGGGAGGGCCAAATAAACCCATTCTTCTGTGAATTGCTTTGGTCACGGTGTCTTACCGCAGCAATAGTGACCCTCAGACATGACCAACCACACAAATATAATGAACTAGATATTTTGCCATTTTAACTTTTTATATAAATAAAAGCCTATAATGATAAGTATATAGTCACTCCTCGGGACCCCTGGAGGATTTGTCCCTGGGCCCCTGTGGCACATGCCTGTCACCCCATCGCTTTGAAAGTAGAGGCTGGTGGATCAGAAGTTCGAGACATCATCACATACAAACTGGGTTCAAGGATTGCTTGAACCACGTGAGTATCTGTTTCACAAAAACATCCAGGGGTGGCAAGATGGCTCAGTAGATAAAGATACAACCTCATGACCTGGTTTTGCTCCCCAGAACTCTCCCTCCACATACAGGGAGACAGGAGGAGGGAAGAAATTGCTCTAAAAAAAAACCCATGTGTTCTTTTAAAAAAACACACAAAAGATGAATAAGTTCTTCATGAAAAATAGTAAATGGCAAAATATTTGCATATAACCTACTCACATCCTCCCACGAGTTTTAAGCTACCTCTGGGTGATGAATAATGCTGCCTAATATGCAAATGTTATATAAATAATTGTCAGCACGGATTGTTTGGGGAGGATTACAAGAAAATACTTTGTACCTATTTGATACACATGCAAATGCTTCCTCAATTATTTCCCATTGTGGCCGGCTGAACTTGAGTTAGAACCACAGAGAGAGGCTAACCCTATCTGATTACAGTCGTATACTGAGTCCTCTCATGTCACCTTTCCCCCCCAGGAACAGGATGTGTGGTATTACCCCTTCCCCCTCTTGTGGGAAACTATTTTAAGACAAGGATGGAGCCAGGGGGATGGCTCATGAGTAAGGTGCCATGGACACATGAGTTTGGATACCCAGAATCCATGTAAAAAGTTGTGTGTGACCTATAACTCCGGTGCTATGAAGTAGAGACAGCTAAGTCTCTGGGCTCCAGGGCAGCCAGTATAGCTAATCGGTGAGCCCAGTTTCAGTGAGAGACCCTGTCTCAAAATGAGGTGGAGAATGATGGAGGAGGCAACCTCTAGCCTCCCTCACACACAAGTATACACACATGCATGTGCACACACACACACATGCACACATGAACACATACCCATATATGCTGGCACGCACACATATACATGCATGCACACAGGTATAAGAAGTGGTAAAAAAAATCTATGATCACTTTGTCATGAACTTTAGCCCCTTAAGTAAAGGGTATCTTACTTAAGTTAATTTCAAAGATCTTCCAGGAGAACATAACCATTTCCCGGTTCTGGTTTGGTTTTAGGTCCAGCCTCCACTCTACCTGATCTGAATTTCCCCAACCTTGGTGCCTTCAGTCCCTGCATTTCACTCAGTACACAGGCATGAGACCCGCAGCCCCCTTGAGAGAGCTGGCTGAAGAGGACTAAACAAGGATCAGCTCTCAAAGGCGAGGGCATGACTCAGGAGAATGGAGAGGACTGGGAAAGTGCTTCAGACCCAGCGAGGACAGAAGCTCAGACCAGGAGGCCAGTGGAAGCAACAGGTTCTAGAAACTGGACAGACCCAGGCTGCAGAGATGGCTGAGTGGTTAAGAGCACCCGCTGCTCTCCCAGGAGACCCATGTTCGCTCCCAGCACCTGTATAGGGTGGCTCACAATGGCCAGTAGTTCCACTTGCAGAGGACTGGGTACTGGTACTCTCTTCTGACCCACCTGGGCACCTGCACGAATGTGGGGAACACACAGTCAGGCACACGGCAATCCACACGAGTTACAGTAAACATAATCTCTTAGAAAAATTAAAACCTGAGTTAGGCATAATCCCCATGGCAGAAACAAGAGGATCACCCCGTGTTCAAGGCCAACCTTGGCTACAGAATGAGCTCCAGACTAGCCTGGGCTACTGAGTAACATTCTGTCTTAGAACACGAAAAGGAAGGGGAGGAAATGAGACAGAAGAGGATAAAGGGGAGTTGAGTGGGCCGCTTCTCAGGCTCACTGGCCAAATTTATTTGCTCATAACAGAGCCATCTGCAAACATTCAAAGGTGCACGTGTGCGTGCGTGTGTGCATGTGTGCATGTGTATGTGTGTGTGTGCGCGCGTGTGAGTGTGTGTGAGTGTGTGTGTGTGTGTGAGTGCAGAGAAGGCAGCATACCACACTCCTCACTCCACCCCCTAGCTTTTCCCCCCTCATGCTATCCTGGAGGTCATTGCATACTGAGCTGGCTTGTACTTCCTGGTACCCTATTGTCTTCCTGCTCTTTGAATTATGCCATGGAGAACGTACTATAATGCATAACCTTGAGCAATACTGTTCTGTCCCCAGCAACAGCTCCCGGAAGTGGAACTGCAGGCTCCAACAAGGCCAAATGCCTTTTACCTTTAATAGAGTTTCCAAATTGCCCCCGCAGGAGATTTACTGGTTTAATTTTCCTTCAATAAAACCTCCAAATATTTTAATAGCACCACTGCGTTATTCCCAGAATTGGAGCTATTAATTTTTCTTTTATTAAAAACATAAACCCATAATCATGGAGTGCTTCCTGGGTCAAGTAGTTCAAGTTCATGCCACACATATTCTTACAAATACAAATGAATGACTTAATCCATACGTTCACACTCAACTCAGACAGAATCCCAAGGGGAATGCACACTCGGGGGCTGGCGGCCTTCAGAGTGACCCTCTGTTCATGGGGGACTCAGCCTTGCTTTTCAGCACTCCGCCCACTCATCCGTTAACATATCATCAGAACTGAAGTTGGCTTCAATTGCACAGCAACCCCATACGAACAGCCCAGAACAAACACAAATTTCAAAGATTAAAACTCCCAGGGAAACGGAAAATGTCAAGGCCGGAACCCGTTCCCATTTCAGTTACTTTCAGGGAAGAACTAACTCCGAGTTTCCAATTTGCTGCAGCGATGGCTCATTAAGGCAAATTGAGATGAGGCCGTGACTGCGGCTTTCCGGGCACTCTGAGCAGAACACCCCACGCTTGCCAAATTGGAGACATGGTACCCAGCACATCTCAGAATGAACAGGGGCTGGCACGGAAGTGTAGGGCAGAGGGACAGAAACGTGAGTCTGGATGCGCCCGCCAAGATTCAGCCTGAGCGTTTCGGAGGACTGCAAACTCAACTGAACTGACTTTGAGAGAGCCAAGGTTCTTCTCAAAGAAAGATCCTTTCGTCAGGCAGTTTGATCCCAGTGCTATGTGGTCACCATCCCAAAATGACCTCCCTGTAGCTCTGGGTTCTCTCCTTCATGATAGTATCCTCCGGAAAGATGGTCAGCAGAAACTAGAATTGAATCTCCAAGGTGTGGAGATCAACATTTAAGAATACCAGCTGTTCTTCCAGAGGGCTCGACTCAAATTTGGTACTCTGCACCCCCATCAGGAGGCTCACAACTGTCTGTAATTCTGGCTCCAGGAATCTGACTGCCTCTGGTCTCAGCAATTACTAGCGGTCACATGTGTATAACACACACACACACACACACACACACACACACACACACACACACGGAGTTTTTTAATTTAAAAACCAATATCAAGTTCGAGGCGAGCCTGGTCTATGGAGCTAGTTCCAGAACAGCCAGGGCTACATGGAAAAAGCCTGTCTCGAAAAACAAAACAAACAAAACAAAAAGCAGTATCAAACCATGTGTGGTTTCCAGAAATATGCCTCCCTGGTAAAACACCACAGACTGATAATCAAAGGACGGAAGATTACATATCAATTAAATGAAGTTGGCATGGTAATTCTGACATCTGATAAAGTAAATCAAAATTATTCAGAAAAACATAAAGTCACCTGTGATGGTTAGCTTTGGTTGTCAACTTGACACACCCAGAATCCTCTGGGAGGAGCATCACTGAGGAATTGTCTACATTGGGCTGGGTCCTACTCATTGGTCTGTAGGGGACTATTTTAATTGAGTTAATTATGTAGGAAGACCCAGGGCACTGTGGGTGACACCATTCCCTAAGTAGGGGATCCTGAGTTGAATATGAGTGGAGAAATCAACCTGAATGCAAACATGTGTGCACACGTGCATGAATCTCTCTGCTCTTGGCTTTGGATATGGATCGATCAGTTGTTTCAAGTTCCTGTCACATTGACTTCCCCAACAGTGCTCAGGTGAGCCAGGCCTGGCGAGTCATACCTGTAACCCCAGCGCTCAGAAGGCTGAGTGTTTGAACCCAGGCTGGACTGCATAGTGAAGTGCAAGCCAGAATGAACTAGATTGCAAGACCCTTCCCCAAACAGGCTATGCTCAACTGAGGAAACGTGGGGACAAGGCTGGGGAGAGGGCTCAGTGACGAAGGTCACCGGCTGCTCTTGAAAGGAACTGGATGGGATTCCCAGCACCCACACAGAGGCTGACGGTCATCTGTGACTCCAGCTCCAGGAGATCTGATGTGCGATCCAGGCACCGGGCACACGAGGGGTACATAAACATACATACATACGTGCAGACAGAACATCCATGCATAAAAGGTAAGGCTTGCAAAAACAGAATTCTTAAGAGAAACATGACCCTCCTCTGTGTGTGTGTGTGTGTGTGTGAGAGAGAGAGAGAGAGAGAGAGAGAGAGAGAGCAGAGACAGAGACAGAGAGACAGAGAGGCGGAGAGACGGAGAGAGGGAGAGAGAGAGAGAGAGAGGGAAAGAGAGAGAGAGATCAAGCCCTGTAGAGAACACATACACTTCACAGAAGTTTCTGAGTGCCCCCAATGAAACTGCTTCTCCCCAAGAACCTCATTCTTCCTGAGAGTTTCTTCTGTGGATTTTCTCCTTAAGTTGCTTTCTTGGTAGACCTGAGACCCCAGGCCTAACGACCTACCAGGGAGAGAGCAGACTCGGCGGCAGTCCAGAGTCCCCGCTCCCCTCTCAAGCAGGACAACAGGGGGCATGCTGCAATGGTAAATGTCAGGCTCCCTCTATGGGGTCGCTCTCTCTGCTGCCCGGCAAAGCATCCCAGAAAAGAACAACAGCTCCGAGAAGGTTGTAGTCAAGGACACAAAAGCACAGTCCAGGCGGGGTTCCCGGAGCCTTCGGCTTGAGTGTGACCTGTTACTCACAGGCCAGAAAGCATGTGGCGCTTGGGGTACTCTTGTGGGTAATTTTAATGTCTACAGTGCATGGGACATTTTCTTCTGATAAAATGTCAAAGAGGAATTCCATAAAAAGGGAGCTTCGAGGAGAGAAATAGATGCTCTGAGGAAACCACCCTAGCCAGCCCTAAACCTGAGGTTGCTCCAACACATCATCTTGCACAGGAACTAAGACCACAGTGACCTGTGTGACTGGGTTTCGGGAAGGGTGGACTCTCCATGGGCTTCCACACGATGCTGAGGCATCTGGAGCTAACTGTTCCCTCTGCCACCCGCCCTCCAGATGCCTCTCTTGTTGCTTGGGTACAGAATTTCCCGCCAAATGACCCACACCTGCTTCCCAAACACTGCAGGAACCCCCTTATAGCATCAGATGCCATGTTGATGGGTAAGAAGACCCAAAACTGGCTATCTCGTGGGGGCTGGATAGAGCTTGGCTGTGCCTGTCCATCGACATTGGCACACACGTTCATGTAAGCTTGCCGGACATGTAGACTATAACCCTGAGTGGGAAGGTGAGTGGGGGAGCAGACAGGGGCAGAGGTCGGTGCTCCCCCAAGCTGCTGCGGCTTGGGGTGAACTCTGAAGGGTGCAAGAACTCTGCCCTCTCTGCTTTTCTCACTGCCTGGCAGAAGCAGTTGGAGGAGAAAGGATTTGCTCTGGTTTGTGGCTTGCGAGGCTGCTGCTGGTCGTGGTCAGGAGGTAACTGGACTGGCTTAGTTGGGAGGGGCAGAAGGCTGTGTCTGTTACATATGGCGCCAAACCAGGAATCAAAGATAACTCAGACCAGAAAACAGGAAGGGAATAACCCTCTAACCCTCGCCCCAGACCCCCAACTCCCAGTATCCACTTCATCCAGCCTGGCTCCACCCCTAACAGGTTCCATGCCTCCCAAACAGCACACCGCTGGGGACTAAGTGTCCAAGTACAAATTTCCCCACATTTGAACCATAACAAACTTTAAATCCAAAGCTCCCAGGTCATCACAGAAGGGTGTGGAAGAGCTGGACGCCTGCTACACGTTGGCTTCCTGAGTGCCACAGAAGCATCTGGGTGTACAGAATGTGGAACCCAGTTTGTGCTCCAGAGAAATGCCCACACCAGCATCAGGGGTGGGTGACAAATCTATACAGTTTCAGGTGGGAGGGCACAGGGGAGGGCTGACTGCTGTGCCATCCAGGCCACACAACCCCCAGCATCTTTAGCAAGACAAGCATGGCGGCCCAGAGTGACACACAGGACCATGAGCCTCAAACCACAGACGGTGCAATAGTTGGTTTGTGCTGTCAGCTTGATGCGATCTGAAATCACCTGAGAAGGGAGTCTCAGGAACTGTCTGGATCAGGTCGGCCTGCCCACATGCCCCTGAGGAGTTTTTCTCAGTTGGCTTAGTTGAAGTGGAGAGAATCCCCCTGTAGGTGGGCGGCACCCTTTCCTGGGCTGGGCCCTGGACTCTTTAGCCAGCCGAGCGCCAGCAGTCACGTGGCATCGGTGCTCTCCCTGCCCTTGCCTGTGAATGTGAGCAGCTGACTCCCCTTCTCGGCCATGCTGGGCTGTGGCCTGGAGCCGTGTGCTGCGATGAATCCTTCTCCCCCTATTGTTTTTTGTCGAAGCATTTCATGATGGTCACAGAAAATGAAACTGAGATGGCATTAGATGAGACTTCAAGGGACCTGAGAGAGACACTCGAGGGTCCACACAACAGGGACCTTTGTGCCTCAGGAGCTACGGATCAGAACAAAGGATAACAGGAGTCTGGAAGGGTGTCGAGTGAAGCCAGGCATCCAGAGCCAAAGAGAAGCAAAATGTAGCCCCCCCCCGCCAAAACACGCACTACGTGAGGCCCCAGAATGCAGGCTACGCAGAGAAGACACCAATGGCTAGAGTCAGAGCCAGGAGCCCATCTTCAGCTGGTAATGCCATGAGGGCAGGCAAACTCGAGGTCCCCCACTGGCAGGCCTGAGTGTGTGCATGGAGGGTGGGTTCACAGTGGCCTTGTGTCCAGCCGGAAATGAAGCGTAGCATAATACACTCCATAATGGCATTTGAGCCATGGCTGCAGAGCCCACATTTTTCTGAATCAGTCCACACCAGCTTTGGAGCTAGAACTGGGAAATGTGACACTTGGCACATGTGCGTCAAGTTCAAGTCTTCCCTGAAGAACATTTATATTTTTTCCAACTTGGGATGGAATCTAGTTTGTTGGTTGCCTGGGAGACAAAATGCACTGCTTTGTACCTCTTCAGTGGTTTCAATGTTATTCTGCAGAGTTTACCCTGCGCCAGATCCCAGAGACCTCACAGTCACACAGGCAGGACATTCCCTTTCATTACAAACGCCTTTGGAATGAAAAAGGCGGGGTTCACTTCTATCAGCTCTTACTTTATACAGAATCCCAAAGCAGTCCCAGCCCAAGGTTGAACAGATTGGGAGGTCCTCGAGGTCATTGTGACTTCATATTTCATCTTAGGCCTGATGGCCATCGGCTAAGCACCGGGTTTGTACAAGCTGTGCTTCGGGCGTTGTCCCCAATCCATCAAAACCTCACGATGAGTAGCGCCGTTGTGGAGAAGAAACTGAGGCTCAGAAACAATGGAAAGCACAAGGGAAAACTGAGCTTTAGCCCAGGCCTGCACGATCCCAAGGCTGTGCTCGGCTGCAGCGGGCAGCACCCACGTACCCCCTGCAGCCATGTGAGCTTTCACTGTGGATTGGCCTCAGGCTCCTGACCCCAGGGGTTTACGCATGAGCTGTGTCCAAGCTTTGACTCCCACCCCTGCATCTGCAGAGAACATGTTTAACCTGAGAGTCTAGTTGTCACTTAGGGTAGAAGAAAAAAAGAATGGCATGGGTCTTACTCTGTGTGTGTGTGTGTGTGTGTGTGTGTGTCCCCGCACGTGCACACACGTGTATGCATCTATGTCACAGAAGCCAGAGACCAGCCTGAGGTGTTAGTCCTTGCCTTCTACCTTGTTCAGAACAGTCTATTGCTTGCCACTGCCTGGACAAGACTAGTTTGCAGGAGCTCACCTGTTGCCACCCCCCATCTCCCCACAGGAGTGCTAGGTTGAGACACCAGTGCTCAGCGTCTGTCCCATGTCTGAGAACACGGGTTCTAAGGATTCAAACTCAGATCCTCATGTTTGCACAGCAAGTGCCTTTACCCACTGAGCCATCTCCCCAGTCCAGAAGTGGATCTTTTGTTTGGCTGATATGAAGCATGCTTCCTCTATCTAAGCATAGCGTTTCTCAATAGCTCAGCCCTTTTTTTTCCACGGAGACCAGGTGATTCTTGGCTGCATCAAGATGACATTTAAAACTAACCGTCACGGTGAGGGTCCAGTTCCTCCACACTCTGGCCAACATGAGTCACTGATCTTCTTATGAGAGAGTCATCCTAGTTGGTGAGACATGGTTTTGACTCACCGCATCAAAACAGACACCGGGTGCACACGTGGAGCTGTCCGCCCCCGTGGTGCTGAAACCAGCAAGATACTCATAGCCTCCACCGAGCCAAGCTGCACCATCCCTTGGCTTAGGGTCCTGAATTGTATAAGGAAGGGAAAGCCAGCCAGGAGAAAGGCAAGTGAGGATTCACGCATCTGGTCTTGACTATGGATGTGATGTGACTAGCCACTTGACATCCTACCTCTACTGGACCCTGTAACCTGGAATTGTAAGCCAGAGAAACCCTTTCTTCCCCCCACAGTGCTTTTCATCAGGGCATCTCATGACAACTGCCACTTGAAGTCCCTCTTGTCTGCTTTTCAGTCTCCTTAGCTTATATCATGATCAGCCGCCTTGTGTATTTCAGGATTTGTTTGTTTCAGTCTGTCTGAGAGACACTCACCTAGCCTGGCCTTGGATCCCCTGGCCTGCTGGGACTATTCTAGAACTTCACAGTGTGCTTTGCCCTGTTTCTCTTGATGTTGTCATTGTTTCGTCTTGTTTGTTTGTTTTGAGATAGTTTCATTGTGTATCCCAAGCTGTCTTCAAATCTATGTGGCCCAGGTCGGCCTCTAACTCAGGATCGCCAGACCCTGGCTACTACAGTTCTTGTATCACAGGTGTCCCCCGCCATGCTCAGCTCAGACTCCTTTTCCACAGCAGCCCTTGGCCTCTGCTTTTGCAAAATGCCTGTTAACTCCTGTTCCCCTTTCTCTATTGCCCTTCCTTCCCGTCCACTTCACAATTTGTCAAAAAAAAATCCCTCGGCTCTGAGCTTCTTAATGGTTTTTATAATCCCTTCTGAACTCATGGTCTAAGTCTTTCATGCTTGCCCTGCAGCTTGCCTCTAAACATTTAAAACTGACAAACGGCTGCTATGTTATTGTAAGATTGTGGGAAGATGGTGGGGCGGTTCGGCTTTTAGTGCCTGGGGAAGTGTCTATTATTATTGGTTATCAGTATTTTCATGGTGAAGCAAACACCAGTCAGGTGTTAGCAAGCCTCCAAAGAGGTCCCCCAAAATCCTTACCTCCTGGAACCCACGCCTTTGTGTGGCCTCGGCACTAAACAGCAGTGCTTAACCAATAGAGTATCGCAGGCACAGTGGTGCATGGCTTTCAAAGTGGAGTTATAAAGAGCACCTTGGCCTCTGCTGTGTGCCAAAGATTACCTGGGGCTCTGGATGGTCTGGAAAATGACCTGTGGTAGCCATGATTTCAGTTTTGAGTGAATTGGTTTGTTAGGAGTATAGCAAGCAAAAGTAAAAAGTATAAATAGCAAATGATAGGTAGATGATAGAGGGATGAATGGATAGATACATACATACATACATAGATACATATATACATAGATACATAGATACATACATAGACAGATACATACATACAAAATAGATAGATACATACATACATAGATACATAGATACATAGACAGATACATACATACATACATACAAGATAGATAGATACATGCATACATACATACATGAACAGATATATACATACATACAAGATAGATACACACATATATACATACATATATATACATAGATACATAGACAGATACATACATAGAAGATAGATACATACATGCATACATATATACATATACATACATACATACATAGTCATGTACTCACCATATATAGCAGAAACCCACTGAGGAAGCTGAGGCTATCAGTGGAGTTCTCAACGAGCTTTCTCACCATGGCAGGGCATCCCATAGCTGAACCTCCCTCCCGCCGTGGCTGAGCTTCCCTCCCGCTGTGGTTGGGTGTCCCACAGCTGAGCTCCCTTCTTCTCCTTTGTTTCCCATTACAGGCACTGCTACATCATGGGACGGGCATTCGTAAGCGCTGTCAGAAATGATTTGCCTTCTTTTTGAGTGTTCTCAGGGTGCAATGTTTTTATTCTTGGGGTGTTTTACTGTTCTCTTCCCCTTCCCTGTGACAGAGCTAAGGACTCCAGCCTACGCCCAGACAGGGCCCTTGGAGGACACTTTGAGACAAACATGCTTGGGTCTGAAAAGGGGAAGGAGGCAACCCTGCTTCCAGAGCCAGCATCCAGGTGAGCTCAAGTGCCTGGCCACATGCTGGCATAGAACTTTCTCGCTGCTATGACAGAGTACCTGACACAAGCAACTGACTAGAAGAAAGATTTCTTTGGGCCCACGGTTGAAAACGAATGCCGTCCATCACGGTGGGGAGCACGGTGGTGGCAGCACGAGGCAGCTGGTCACGTAGCATCTGTAGTCACGAGGCAGAAAGAGATGGATGCTGGCTGCTTAACCGGCTTCCTCCTTATCCTCCCCTTCTGTTCAGTCCAGCATCCTAGGCCATGGAAGAGTGCAACCCACCCTTAGCGTGGGCCCCCCTCCTCCATTAAACCTCTCTGGAAATGTCCTCACGCTCTCCACCTAAGCTGTACCTCCTAGGCGACTCTAAATTCAGTCAAGCTGACTATAACGACTGACTGAGACACAGACCCGTCAAGTGAAATTCCTTCTGAGGGACTGTAGAGGTGGCTCAGTGGTTTAAAACACTTGGTGCTCTCCCAAACTTTATTCCTCTCACCCATTTCAGGTGTCTCCCAATTGCCTATAGTTCTGGCTCCAGGGAATACCATGCCATGTTTTGACCTCTATCATAACCATACTCATATGACACACAGAGAGAGAGATACACACACATACACATAAAAAATAAACAAAAAATAAATTTCACCTGAACTTCTGGCCAGAAAGAATATGACTGGTAATAAAATACCAATACTGCTTTAAGTTATTGAGTGGCAGGGTAACTGATTACACAGAATCTATAATGGTTATAGTTTACTAGAGAGCCAGTCATGTCTCAGCCACACAAAGTTCATTCCAAACGGCAGCATCCTAAATCAGACAGTCATATGTCTCTCTCAGTCAGGGACGGCCCTTTAACCCTGTGCTAAGACAGAGTTTTCGTTATCTGAACAACTCTCTCCTGAGAGCTGAGAGTGTAACTCAGTGGTCCAGCATCTGCTTACGGTGCATAAGGCCTGGGTACACACATACTCACATGCTCTCACACATACATACACACATGTGCACACATACACATACACACATGTGCACGCACATGAACATACATATACATACATGCACATACACACACATGAACACACACATGTGCACACATGCACACACATGAACACACATACACCTACACACGTGTGCATACACATACACATACATGAACATACATACACATACACACACTTGAACATACATACACATGAACATACATATATTCATACACACATGTGCACACACATACATACACATGAACATACATACACATGCACACACATGAACACACACATATACATGCACATATGTGCACACACATACACACACACATAAACATGCACACATGTGCACACATATATGAACACACATACATATACACACGTGAAACACACAAATCTGGAGGACAAATCAAAGCAGTTCTCCACACTTTCTAGACCATAGCCCAGCAGCTCGCTGAGAACTTTAAGACTCTACACTTAACAAGGGCGAAGCTCCCAAGAGCTCACCTCTGGGCCACACTGCCTCCTCCCTCCCCACTCTAATGAACTCTAGACAGTGTCTAATAACTGGGTTACACCGTCTGCCACAGACTCCAAATCTGTGGCGTCTTCTTGGACCCAGGAATTCACAGTTAAAAGAAGTCCTTTTCCTGTCCTTGCCCAGGTGATGCTGAGCCAGTGTTCCCTGCCCCGGGTGATGCTGAGCAGGCGGTCCCCTGCCCCAGGCGATGCTGGGCAGGTGGTCCCCTGCCCCAGGTGATGCTGGGACACTTGAAGAGAAAATGCTGGTGCTTCTCTCTTCCCAGCTCCTGCCCTGCCGAGTCATTTGTCCGAGCAATTGCAGCACATGAAATGGGAATGACACCGAATGCATTTACCTGAACAAATGAGCCGGCTTGTGGGATGGAAATGACATTGAACGCTTTCACGAGCACAAAGGAGGGCCTTCTCCAAATCTGAAGCTAGAAGATAACAAGCTGTGCTCCACTGTGGATGACATTATGAGGCACGGCATTTCTCTGTCTCTCTTAAAGCGCTCCAGCGAATAACTTAAGCGTCACCTGCAAGAAGCAGAGGCCACTCCCATCTTCAGACTTCCGTCCTTTCTGCTGTGGCAGCTCTAAAAGAACTGCATAGACTTCTTAATGGTTGGTGTTTGTGACCAAGGTTGTATTTAAGAGATTTTTAACATCTCCAAAACTAGTGTAAGGGCTGGGAGGGTGGCTCAGCAGGTAGAGCTCTTGCTGATTTAGGACGTGTGTGCCATGAAACTAGGAAGGAGACAAGGAGAGGGGGAGAGGTCTTCAGAGAGGGGAAAGGGTCATTTTTAAGTGAGAAAATGGGAGAGGGACGCCTGGGGGAGGAGAGAACCCAGCAAGGATGGGCGAGAGGGCAGGGGAGGAGGTGAGGAAGAGATCAGAAGAACAAGGTGTGTTCAAAAAAGCCACGTGACACAGAACTTCAGAAGCTTGCATTGTCTTTGCACTTTCCTGGCATGATTCCTAATTCCTTATCCTTTTCAACTCACGGCCTGCCTTCTTGAACTCTGCATAGGAACTGGCACTGTTGGGCTAGTCCAAATCTCCAGCCGGGTTCTCCTTGAGAAGTTTTCCGCCTTTTAGTCCTAAGTATAGTGTGTTGGTGCCCAGCAGAAGCAGCTGTTCCAAATTGCTTAATGAAATGAACTAATTAGAAAATGTTTGCAGGAACCATTAGAGTCTTTAAGTTCATTGCCAACACCTAAAAAATATTCCTGGGGCTGGGGTAAAGCTCAGTCATTGAAGTTCTTACCTTGCAAACATGAGGACCTGAGTTCAAATCCCCAACACCAATGTGGGGGAAAAGAAGCCATGAACAGAGACACAAGTTTGTGATCTCAGTGCTAAGGAGGCAGAGACATGTAGATCCCTGGGACTCCTTGCCAACCAGTTTAGCCTTCTTGGCAAACTCCTGGGCAAAAGGGGACTCTCAAAATGAATGAATGAATGAATGAATGAATGAAGTAAACAAATGTTGGGATTAAAGGTGTGTGCCTGGCTTCTATGACTTGTGACTGACTTTGCTTTCTGAATCTTCAGGCAAGCTTTAACAAATCATAAATAATATATCATCACAGGGGGAACTGTATTGTGTGTAAAATAAGTGAAAATTTTTAATTTAAAAAAAAAGAAAGAATAATAAAGTGAATTGCTCCTGCAGAGAGACATCTAAGGTTAACCTCTGGCTTCCACAGGTACACACATTTGAACGCACACACACATACACACACACACACACACACACGTATCACACATACACACTTAAACACACCCACTCAAATACACAAGAGATTTTACATTCCCCAAATCTAGATATCTAAGTCAATTAGCATTGTTTTCTGTGTGACAAACTACCACTTCATGAGCTACAGTCCCAGACCGCTTCTGCCCAGCAGGTACCAGCTGCCCAGGAGCACTTGGCTAGGGTGTCAGCCTCCAGCGGGCTAGCCTGGGCTGTTCATGAGATGGTCACAGTTCTAGGAAAAACAGCAGGAACACTGAGGACTTTTTGAAGGCTGGGTTCACAACACACGTGTCATGACTCATATTTAATTCTCTTGCTCAACAGTCACATGCCAAGCCAGAGCCAGGAGATGGAAAAACAGCTTTACCCCTGGGTGGGAAGAGAAGTATCTGCCCATTCTGACAGCTTCCCAGAGCTTCTCTGCAGATGGGCCACTTCAGGCATGCAAGGCAGGAAGTGCTGATCTGGAGCAAGGAAGCAATGCCTCCTCAGACAGTACAGCCTTCTCCTCAGACAAATGGCCTCCTCCTCAGACAATACGACCTCCTCCTCAGACAATACTGCCTCCTCCTCAGACAATACAGCCTCCTCCTCAGGGCATCTCCATATTGATTTGCTCATTTACATAAGCTTCCAGCTCAGTGGGCATAGAAAGACTGGCCACTCGCTATTCCAAAGTGACCTCCCACCCAATGTGTCCCGGATCTCAGCCTGACTTCCCTCCCTAGCATGACCCAAATCCCAGTGACCCCTCCAACTTTAATGTATCCCACATTCCAGAATGGCCTCCTACCCCATTATATCCCAAGTCCCAGAATGGCCTCCACTCTAGTGTGCACATATCCCAGAGTGACCTCTGGCTCTAGTATAACCCAAATGTCAGGATGATCTCCCAGTGTATCCCAACTCCCAGGGTGACCTCCACCCTGGTCAGTCTCAGTCGCAAGGAGCCAGGGACCCCGCCACAACACAACTACAGTTGCAACTCTCTCCTCTCTAGTGGCCCAGCTTCCTTCTCCAGCCAATAGCCAGTGGGACAATCTGCACAGCTAAGGAGCCTTAGCCGACGACCCTGGGTTGTTTCAGGCACAACTCAGGAGCGGGGCGTGCACGCCGCCATCTTGGTACCACGGGCTGCCACTCACTCCAGGTCCCTCAGGGTCCGTGCATACTGTCTTCATGTTTCTCCCTGGAGATATGGTCATTGATTTGTACATTTCGCACAAGCGCAGGCTCACTTTGAATAGGCCGACAACGTCCAATGAGGAAAGAAAAACAACAATGTTTCATTTCTTTTCATTTAGCCCTCGGCCGGCCTAGTATGAGACAGGTATGGCGGCTTCCCACAAGAAGCAATTTGCGACTCACACAGAGGCATTTTGCTGAAAGGTGGAGAGGCTCCATGACTCGGGGAAGCTGTCTTAAGTACTTAACATTTGCAAATTACAGCTCTGACAGAGCAACTTCCAGAGTCGTGGGCTGTGTGTTCCTGCCTCCATGAACACAGCCGTGGGAGGGCCTGCAGCGCCACCTTCTGGGCGTGGACATCTGTTACAAGGGTGCCCTGTACAGAGAGCAGCTCTCAAGGTCACTGCCCCAGGCAGCCAGGACCTGGTGACCAGGGAACCAAAGTCTTCTCCCTCTTGCACAGCGCACTTCTGCAGGAAACCTCAGACCCAGTGCCTTGCAAGAGAGCGAGCAGCGCTCCTTCAACAAGCATGCCCCAAGATCTGGCCAGCCAACCTCCTGGGGTAGCACCTCCGCTCTCCATCAGTTTTCGGAGACCTCAGTTTCCACACCTGCAAAATTCATATGAGGCCAGATTCCTGGGATTGCTGTCCCCAGAACCAACAACAGCTAGTGACACTGAGCCCCTAAACAATGCTGCAAATGACTATGCTCGGTAGCTGCGCTCTTTATAAAGGGAAGAGTGCACACCATGGGGACAGACTCTGAGAATGTCTGTAAACCTTGACATCCCATAGAAGCAGGGATATTTCAGCCCCATTCACTGATGGGGGAAACAACCACTAAACATCTTGTTCGATGCTGATGGTTTTAGTGCAAGCAATAAATGGAGGAGAGGCTGACAGAGGAGAGACGGCACGCGGGTTTATTACTGAACAGACGCGCAGCAGCTACACAAGGCATGGGACTCAAAGCAGGTCACATCCTGGGATTTAAGTATCTCTTTATGGGGGTGGGGGTGCTGGTGATTTAGAGGGGTGGTTTATAATCCGGGGTGGGGAGGCATAAAGGAAGCAAAGGCCTGGGACCGAATTCCTCTGGGTGTTTGACTGTGAGACTTCCTCCCCGCAGATTGAATTCAGACACTGAAGGCCAGCGAAGAGGCAGAGAGCTCCCCTAAGTGCACACGAAGTCTTGGGCTCCATCCTTGCAAGAGGAGCCCATTCTTGTGGCACATTCTTTGTTCCCCTTACTGTACAACAAGGGGAACACTCTTCCATTGATGGTGGGAGTGTAAACTTGTACATCCACTGTGGAAATCAGTATGGCGGTTTCTCAGAAAAGTGGGAATCGATCTACCTCAGGACCCAGCGCTACAACTCTTGGGCATATGCTCAAAAGACGCTCCGTCTTATCACAATGACACTTGCTCAGCTATGTTCATTGAAGCTCTATTCATATTAGTCAGAAACTGGAAGCAACCTAGATAGCCCTCAATAGAAAAAATGGATAAAGAAAATATGGTACATTTACACAATGGAGCATTACTCAGCTGTTTAAAAAATGATATCATAAGATTTGCAGGCAAATGGATGGAACTAGGGGGAAAAATCATTCTGGGTGAGGTAACCCAGACCCAAAAAGGTAAGTACGATATATAGTCACTCATATGTAGATATTAACTGTTAAATAAATGATAACCAAGCTACAATCTATAGACCCAGAGAGGTAAGGTATAGAGCAGTGATTCTCAACCTTCCTAATGCTATGATCCTTTCATACAGTTCCTCATGCTGCGCTGACCCCCAACCATAAATTTATTTTCTTTTCTACTTCATAACTGTAATTTTGCTACTGTTATGAATTGTAATGTAAATATTTTTAAGATAAAGGCTTGCCAAAGGGAACATGACCCACAGACTGAGAAACACTGGCACAGAGGAAGGAACTGGGAGAGGGAACACATGGATCTCCATGGGAGAGTGAACTAGAATGGATTTTATGGGTGGACTGTGGCATGAGGGGGACAGAAACAGGAGGCTCAGAAGGAAGGAGGAGGGATGATGGCGTTGAGGGGAGGAATACAGAGAGAGACAGCTAGGATTTAACAAAAGACTCTGGTTGAGGGTAAATTGAAAATCCTGAGGCTATTTTCACTGGCAGAGGAGATATCAAGACAGACTAAGATTGACCCGTTGCTTGGTTATTAATAACCACTCCATTGCATGTCTATAATGGAGAAAGAGGAAGCAGGGCAAAAAAAAATACAAAGTGTAGCCGGGCGTTGGTGGCACACACCTTTAATCCCAGCACTCGGGAGGCAGAGGCAGGCGGATCTCTGTGAGTTCGAGGCCACCCTGGTCTACAGAGCGAGTTCCAGGACAGCCTCCAAAACAATACAGAGAAACCCTGTCTCAAAAAACAAAAAGAAAGAAAGAAAGAAAGAAAGAAAGAAAGAAAGAAAGAAAGAAAGAAAGAAAGAAATACAAAGTGTACAGTCTGGCGAGAAAAGGCCAAATGGGAGCCCAGGCTTGTGCTGAAAGAGATGAGACCTGAAGGAGCAGAGTAAAGAAGGCAGTGGTGGGAGGATGTTGGAGGTGCCAGTCCCCTGAGATGTCTGCCAGGGAGAGCATCACGCAGAGTGGAGGGAACCCTACAGAGAGGGAAGTACGCTGCAACCAGCAGAGCCAGGAAGGCAGAGCCATCGAGTCCTCTGACATCAGACATGGAGCTACAGATTTGGGGGTGATTTGGTCCAGCATCTCCTTGGTATGCATCCATTGCTCCCTTTTGGAATAAGGTGAGGAGGTCTAAAGATGACAGCTCCTAGTAATGGGGGAAAATGGAGCCTGAACTGGCCATCTTCTGTAGCCAGGCAACGCTTCCAGCTTCAGGACTGGGCCGTCATCCCAGCCACAAAACCTTTAGCCTACAATTTGTTCTGCCTGCAAGATGTGCTGGGGTAATGGTGGCTCAGAGTTTCTGGGAGTGGCCAACCAATGACCGGTCCAATTTGAGGCCCTCACCACAAAAGGGAGCCCACATCTGACACTACCTCGACCCAGAGGCTAGAGGGCCCAGAGACCTAGCATAGAACCAAAGACAACTAGACAAAAACAAAAGGATCAATAAAATGGTTCCTAATGATATTCTGCTATACTCATAGATTGGTGCCTAACAGCTAATTGTCATCTAGCAACTGATGGGAGCAGATGCAGAGATCCACAGCCAAACATTAGGTAGAGCTCAGGAAATCCTGCAGAAGAGGGGGAGGAAGGATTGAAGGAGCCAGGCGTCAAGGGCACCTCAGGTACACAGCACACAGAATCAACTAAGCAAGACTCTTAGAAGGACTTACATAGACCAAATTGACAATCAGGGAGCCTGTATGGGTTTAAGTGAGGTCCTCTGTGATGGGGGAAGTCCTTCTGTGTATATGTTGTCATATTGGTTGGCCAATAAGGAAGTAAGATAGGTGGGACTAGGAGTCGAGGAGGATTCTGAGAAATATAGTTAAGAGTAGGGAGTCGCCATGTGATCCCAGGAGGAGTAAAATAAGACCTTATAAAATATTTATTAGTAATTATGGGTTAATAATTAAGTCAGAGCTAGCCAATAAGAAACCATCGCAAACAGCCACAGCTTCATAATTAATATAGTGTCTCATGTGTTATTTGGGGGCTGAGACAGCAG